>NC_092859.1:42672048-42913533 GCF_032062135.1 Pyxicephalus adspersus
TCTCTCCCCCCTCTTCTCTCTCTCCCTCTCTCTCTCTTTCTTTATATCTCTGTTCTCCTTCTCCTTTTCTCCATCCCTCTCCCACTATCTCTTTTCTTCTCCTTTGTTCTTGTGAAATAGCTTTTATGGTGTGTTTTGTGTGTGTTATCATCAAAGGCTGGTATTGTTTGTAGAAAGAGGGGGGCTGCACAAGCTAACTGGCCTAGGGGAGCAAAAAGAATATATTTGGATCTGCTCATGCAAATGGTTTTAACATCTTTTCATAAAGCTGCAGCCATCTTTGTACTACTCTTGACTGCTCTCGTCCTATTTGTTTGTTCTAACTCAATGATTAGGTGGGGAAGTGGGGGTCAGAATTACAGCTCAGGATCCTGTCCCTTTTAAAAAGAATAATGTATTTCCTTTGTAGACCATAGGGCACACATGGTTGTTGTAAGCATTAAATTCTTGTCACTGTTTCCCATAAGGATAATAATAGCAGGAGGATTCTGAGTTAAGAGACATTCCGGTGGGGTACCCAGCAGGTCTCAGCCTGAGTTCCATTAACACTCAGGAAGATTAATGACAGACAGTGTCTGATGTAAGCAAACAGTGAGGACATGAGCCCAGCATGTAGCAATTCTCAGATATGAGTGAGAAAAATAAAATACATGATCTATTTTATATACTGAACTTTGTCCACTTCTTTCATGGCATGAATACAGCCCTCCCCATTCTCCCCCACCTTTGCATTGCTTTCAATTGCTCATATCTTACCTTGGAGCCTTGCTCAAATATCAGATCTATTTTTCTGCATATGTGTAGCTTTAATTACAGCGCGAGTCCTAAGCTATGTACAGATACTAGATGATTGTTTCCCATTGCAAACAATCACAATTGTCTTGGGTTAAAGTCTAGTTGGTATGCAGTAGTCCCCTAACAGTGTGTAACAATGACAGATCCCCAAAAGAATAAGTATGGATGACTGTTGGCATTTTCTATTGAGGAGGATGCAGTAGGGTGCTTCCCGCTCCCCTTCCCACTCTATAGAACATAACAGTGCTAGATCGTTTTACTGCCCCGGGAAATGAACAAGAAAGATTGTTTTGAGAACTTGACTGTCTATATGTAGCTTTAGATGTAATATTTTTGGCTATCAAATGGTTGTGGGTATGCAACAGGAGATGGTCAGAGACTACATTCATGCTTATAGGAGAAGGCTGGTAATATGCAGCAAGAGATTGTCAGAGACTGGGGACACGCTATATGATTTGCTGGTGACAGTAAACAGTTGTAGACTGGTGACACATTACATGAACGAGAGATAAGAGTTTATGGCTATTATTGTTCCTTTGGGCACCTAGGTTTTCCTTTTGTGCCATTAGGTTAATTGGCTCCCTCAGAAACTGTCCTTGGATGATAAGCAGCAGAACCAAGAAGTGCAGCATGAGCACTTAAGAATATTAATATAGGAATATTAAGATAATAAAATCTTTAAAAATATAGATCTGCAGTATTTTTGCATTTTAATTCTCACAATCTAAAGGGGCTCACAATCTACTGTCCCTACCATAGTTAATGGTATAGATCAGTGATCCCCAACCTTTTGCACGCAACGGACCACTAAATGTATGGACTCCGGACCATGCATGCGCGGGGAGCTGTGTGTCACTCAAAGAGTAAGGAACTTCCTCCAGAGTGACATCATGATGCCAGAACCTGCCCACTCTCCCATCAGAGGTGGAAGCCTGCGATGTCTCTGGGAGATATGGTCTGTGGCCCAGGTGGGTGCGCCCCCCCCTAACGGGGACCTTCTCCTAACCCGCTGGTGGGTGCAAGAACCGCGGCCCACCTGTCATGCAGACCGGGGGTTAAAGACCTCTGGTATGTGGTCATATGTTTTTAATACAGTCTAACGTTATTTTTTTGGGGGTAAGACAATTATCTTAATGTTTTTGGAATTATTAATAAGCCCGAAATATTACTAAACCTTCTCTTAATATCTAGGCATTCTTTATCTGCTACCAGCAAAAAATATTATATTCATATGCAAAATGCTGATTTTTTTTAATCGTAAGGGTTGCATATGTTCTAATTAAATATTATGTGATCATAAGCTGTGAGATGTCTCACCTGCCTACTCAGCTCCGCCATTATATCATACTTTTGTGCCTTGCTTGTCTTAGCTCATGCACCTATCAGTCATCCCAAACTCTAAGCAATGCTCTTGTATTTATCAAAACTTTCCTTGTATTTTTTAGGTGTTGTCACCCTGTCTTTCCTCATCTTCTTGTGTTCATTTTGCAATTCCCTGTTATCTGTATTTCATTGTCTGTGCATTTATTGTCATCCGCTCCTACCTCATCTCCTCTCTGTCTCGCCTCCGTCTTTAATAACCTGAAGGTGATTAGCAGAAATCATATTTGATTTTGACACTCAACCTGCCAGTTAAATACTGGCTAACAAAACAGTTCTGCCATGCAATATGCGAGATGCTTTTCCCCTTCTAATTAGGTAGATAAATACAGAGTTTCCATGGTAACGTCTCTTCCTGTGTTTGTAACCCAATGCAATTGAGTTAAATGGATGTTGTGGCATACTATTGTTTAACCCTGTGCAGGCTGGCTGATGGCTGTCTGCCATATTTTCATTCTGTTGTGTTTTATATGCTTTCCGAGCATTTGTATTGGTGCAGTATGACACAGCTTTTTCACTTTTGATCAAACAGGAATGGTCCTAGATGGACAGACATTTCTTTAAAAATAATGGAAAATGGTGTACCAGTTGCTAAGTGAGCTGTTGGAGTATCAGCATCTGTTGTATGTGATAGTAGCACATAGGTGAACATTCATTCTTCTGCTGCATTCCCTAGAATCTGAACATTCACTCAATAGAATATCCTTCACAAATCTCATTTACTGCACCTATAAAGAGGTCTGTTGAAACCCTTATATGTATGGATAAGACTAATTTTGTCCAAAATTAGGAGATTACCTAGTTTACATAGTAGGTCAGGTTGAAAAAAGACATAAATCCATCAAGTACAACCACAAGGGAAATAATCATATCCCAGATATAAAACCCATGGACATAGTTGGGCCAGAGGAAGGTGGAAAAAAAACCCTGGTACAATTTGCTTCAACAGGGGAAAAAATTCCTTCCTGAATCTATGAGGCAATCCGATGTTCCCTGGATCAACAGTCTCTGCTGTTTTTACTTTAAAGCTTTAATACCCAGTTATATTCTGTGTTTCAAGAAAAGCATCCAGCTTTTCTTAACCTCCTGTTTCACTGATGTCTGGATTTTTGTTCCAAAAACGGTACACTGTTTTTCATGAAATTTTTTTTTTATATTGTAGACCCGTAACTTACCAAAATATGTCCAAACAAGGGTCTAGTAGATATCCTGAGTATAATAAAGTTTGAAATACACAATCATGTAAAAAAAAATAATTACATTTAATAATAAAATGAAATAAAAAACACAAAAATCAGCCTTAATAAGAATGCATAAAAAAATCAAAAATACTGAAAATGCAATAATTCTGTGTACTGTATTGTATTATATTTTTCTAAAACACCTCCCTAGTGTGGTAAATTTTAAAAGAGTCCAATGTCACATACCTATAGACAAAACCACATAAAAATATTTTGTAGTATTTTGTATTGGATTGGATACAGGACTTTGTATTGAATCCAATACAAAATATCTGAATTTCCCGCCACAACCTCCGTCGACGGGTGCACGTACCAACGTCATCAGGAATCACTGAGGGATGCGTACGCGAATGCAGAGCGTTTTAATTCTCTCCGTATTTCCATGCAAAAAGTGTTACATTTTTTGCATAAAAATTTATTTTACATTGTAGGCTCTAATTCTTAGGCATAACTCACCGAAATGTGTCCAAAATTTATTA
This sequence comes from Pyxicephalus adspersus, assembly GCF_032062135.1. NCBI lineage: Eukaryota > Metazoa > Chordata > Amphibia > Anura > Pyxicephalidae > Pyxicephalus > Pyxicephalus adspersus. The sequence continues at coordinate 42,675,944 of NC_092859.1, forward strand.
AATTTAATAATAAACTTTAAAAAAAAAAAAAAAATATTGTATAATGTAATGTAATTGTACAGTAGTTTATATATATATATATATATATATATATATATATATATATAACATAATTATATATATAATATATAAAGATTTCTTTGGATTGGACTCACAGGTTTTTTGTATTGAATCCAATACAAAATTATTTGAATTTCCCGTCCCGCCTCACGCCCGCACCGACGCATCCACCAACGTCACCGGAAAACCCCAGAGATCGTCTCTGCACACGCCAGAACACTGAAGACAGAAGATGTCTCCGAAGGAGCTGCGCGGACAAGGTGTGTGTTTTTTTCAGTTGTAATCCGATTGTTATACAATGTTGTATGACAATCAGATTGCACTGTAACGCTTGTTTCTATTTTTAGCTACCCTGAGCCTGGTTCGAGGTAAACGCTTTCAGCAAGTTTTCTTACCCCGAACCAGGCTCGGGGTAACCGCCCAGGTGGGTAAAGCAATCTATGGAACTTGCTGAAACTACTTCCTGAGGGAGCCGATTCCACATTTTCACAGACTTTACAGTGAAGAATCCCTTCCTTATCCGGAGCTTAAACTTCTTTTCCTCCAGATGCAAAGAGTGCCATCTTGTTCCTTGTAATGATCTAACAGTGAATAATTGGGAAGAGAGTTCTCTATATGGACCATTTATATATTTATACAGGATATATAAGGGAGAATAGATTCAGTTCAGCTAATTTCTCCACATAGCTGAGCTCCTCCATTCCTTTTATTAGTTTAGTTGCCCTTCTCTGCACTCTCTTCAATTCAACAATGTCCTTTTTGTGATCTGGTGCCCAAAACTGGTCTGCATATTCCAGATGTGGTCTGACCAATGCTTTGTGCAGGGGCAGGACTATGTCTCCATCTCTAAGAGTATATTCCTCTTTTAATACAAGAAAGTACTTTGTCAGCTTTTGATATTGAATCTTGGCATTGCATGCTGTTATTAAGTCTATGATCTACCAGAAACCCCCGGATCCTTTCCATCCCTGACTCTTCTAAATGTATTCCCCCTAGACAGTTTGAAGCATGCATGTTGTTAGCCTCCAAGTGCATACCTTTACAATTATCTATATTAAATGTCATTTGCCATTTGGCTGCCCAATGAATCAGTACATCCAGGTCTGCTTGTAGATTATAAACATCCTGTATATATTTAATTCCATTACATAGTTTGGTGTCATCTGCAAACACAGAAATGGTACTTTTAATCCCAAACTCTATATCATTTTTAAAGATGTTAAACAGGAAAAGGTCCCAACACTGAACCCACTAATAACCTTAGACCATTCAGAGTATGAATCATTAATCAATACATCAATTAAAGCAACACATAAATCACAGTTAGATACACAGAACAAAAAAATTTGCTAAATATTTTTCCAAGTAAACTGGACCATGAAAGGTCATTTCTGGTCATTATGGTGCTCCAAAAAAGCCCACACACTCTCTTCAGTCTATGCATAGTGCAGTGACAGAAGTTGGGGCAGAGCAGCATTCTCTGGCCAGTGCCACACATGCCTGAGGAGGCACTCACAATATCTAGGAACAAGATTTTGGGAGTCGAGTCGATGCTGGCACTGGCCATGCAGGCCACTGGTAAAGTTGGGGCTGATGATAGCTTTTCTGGTGCAGTCAGTAGCACAGTGGTTAGTGGTTGAGGTAGGACAAAGATTTTTTGGGCAGGAACAGCAGTTGTCTAAATAACCACCTAAGCTCAATAATCATCCTGTCTATCACTCTACCTAATAATAGAGCAGCTTTTGGCCTTATGTGATCACCAAAAGGCCAATAGGTCAATAGGTACAAAAAACAAGAAATGTCAGATGTATTAAATGTACTTATTTGTTGTTAATAATTACTAAGTTTGCCTTATTACAAAAGCCTGATTGTGCAGTATTTGAGAAAAAGTTAAATATAAAAAATTATTGATAACCCTAGGATATTTCAGCCCAGCATAATATTGTGAAGCATTAAATATGAGGTTGACGCCATACACTGAACCAGAAAGTGTACCAGATGAAAGTCCAGCCATTAATATAATGAAATGCAAGAGGCCAGCTAATACAAGCAGATAGTTGAGCTCTCTGTCTCTTGAAATTGCAATTCCCCACCATCAGATTTGCATTCGCTGGCAGCACTTGAATTGTACTATTACTGTCCCAGATTCAGCATAAAAGTTCATGGTCCATACTCATATTATTAATGTTCTCTCAAACCAGTATAGAATACATATCATTACCTCATTATAGCTCATGAATACATATAATCATTTGCATATTTCCTTGGTCTGAGTCTGTGCAGTGTAAAGAGGATGCTGCCTGTACACGTTGTATGCACGTTCCAGCTCTGGAAATAGATCTGACATTTTATCAGGTACTGAATGGCTATTTCTATATGTCTGTACTTGAACATTAAATCTATATATATAATGCATTTCTCCTATTAAAAAAAAAAAGCTGGGTTTATATGAATGGGTTTTAAGTGTTAATAAAATAGCTTCATTTAAAAAATATGCAACCTGTACAAAAAAAAAAAAAAATGGTTACACACTGAGAATTGTTTTTATATTCAATTCAAGTCTTATAAACCAGTCACAAAGCAATTTGCCTAAGTGAGAAGCTTCCAACAAAAGATGTTATTCTTGTACTTTTAGGCTTATGACCTACCTGTGGTTGATCACAACATTGTACCGCAGGTCTTATTGCGCTCCCAACCACTCCAATTCAACTAGTTGGGAGCAAGAATATACAACTCAGTAGCTCAAGTATTGTTTTTAGACACAGCTGCATGAGTTATGAGAGTGACTTATTTATCCTTCTTTTACTTGTTGTTTCTGGTACTTGGTATAGACTTATTTTTAAATGTGACATAGTAGGTATACTATAGTTCAAAAGTTCATTTGTGACAATAGGTCCATTTTAACCATTCCATAACTTGTATGTGGGATGGAAATCTGAAAATTTAACTTTTCCTGAAAATACCAATACAGGTAGTGTTTTCATGAGCTTATCCTAATTCCCAGAACAGAGAGTGCACAAGGAAGGGCCAACATGATATCATAATGCTTTACCTTTAACAAGTTTACCAAGTTAACTAATGCTTTAACAAGTTTTTTAGGCACGTGGAGCTTTCTTTCAGGAGGAAAGGAGCAGAGGAATGTGGTGAGGGTCCAATGCAGTAAAAGGAGATGAAACACCATACACAGCTTGCACCATTCAAAAGTGCTTCTCAATGGTTATTTACTGGTCTATGAGTTTACAAAGCAGCAACTAGTCAATATTTATAGGGTCTGATTAATTAAAACTCCTCAAGACTGGGGAAGAAAGACTATCATAGGATGACCTGGGTGATCCAGCAAACTTGGAATGAATGTCCTAAAAATTGATTTCTATTAGTTGGCAAATGTTTTCAGCCTGCACCAGATCCATTCAAGGTTTGTTGGATGGCCCAGGTCTTGGAGAGCTTTAGTAAATTATGCCCAATGTGTTTCTGCTAGTTTGTACCTTCACTATTTTTTAGAAAAGGGGGAAAGAAGGTCCATAAATACTATAAACTGTGATGTGACAAGCTAAAACTGCCTTCTCACAAAGAAGAAAACCCTTTGAAGCTAACATTTTGGAAACTGAATCCCACATATAACCTCAAAGTTGTAGGATTGTGGGCACATTTTATAAGCAATTGTATCAATTATAGCAATCTGTAAGACTGTCTCCAATAAATGCAATTTAGTATTTATAAATGTTTAATGTATGTATTATTTTATTTGTAAATACACTTTAGACAACTCTGTAATCATTCTTATGTTGGGAAAGTTCGATCTTGGCTGCTACATCCAGTGCACATCATATCACAAGAAAAAGGTCAACTGAAGGTGTTTGACACCACAATGACAGCACATCTATCTCTCAAATTAGCTAAATGTTACAAATTCTGCATTGATGTATTTCTGTATGCACCCTTATCCTAGGAAACAATTATTAGCTGCATAATCCATTGCTTACCATTACAATACCATATCATAAACATGAAAGGTGTACTAAAGATTTCTTGTACCCATTAAAATCAATCCTCTTTTATCCAACCCAATACTAATTCAGACTACATCAGCAAAACACTCAAATTCTGCACATTCCTTTTGGTACAGGTTACACATTTTAGAACATGTCCTGATTACCACTTTGTGTATGTCCTTCGGTTGGAGCCCTATTGCAATAGCCATTGTTGACTAAGACATTACACACTGTCCTTTAAATGACTTGCAAGTTTCAACAGCAACAATGTATGGCTTATTATAAGCTTTGTCCACGCCGGCTTCTAGGAATAAAATGCATGAAATGTTTTATCCCATGCTCTGATTGGCAGCAAGGTTGAAATCTGGCCTCAGATAAAAGAAATGTGTTCAGTCAAAGCTACTTTTAACACTGAGATTGGGGATTTAAGCACCTAAATTGGCTGCAGAGTTAATTTTAATAGGGACTGAGGCTCATGGAAATCTTTTATTCTGATGGTTAAAGTTGTTCCTTTCATCTGGGGCCAGATGCCACTTCATTTGGCACTAGAGTCCTTTTTTGTTTGTTTACTGTAAGCGTATCAGGTCTTTCAATACTAATTTCTGTGAGTCTTCCTGATTAATACTATAACCGTGCTCAGTGCCAGCTTCAGTCTCTTTTAGAATTTTGTATCTGCTAATAGGTGTCTACACAGGTCTGCTGTTTGCAGCCTCTTTTATACTCAACAATGCTATGCCATCCTGCTTGCCAATAGCTCAGAATTGCTGGAATTTTTTACTATACATCTGCAGGTGCAGCTTTTCTTGTATCTATTGGAAAATTTGGAGTATTGGAGTGAAATTCTATGAGATTTACTCTAAGCACATGTGAAATTTAACAGAGATACCTTTGTCAGAGGTCAAAACTTGAGTTTAAAGTGTAACTAAATAAAACTCAGCATTAGAATCTGCAAAAAAAGTTACAAAAGTACTCAAAATGCCAAAAAAAGCTTCACACAGTAAGAACTACTGCAGACTGTTCAACCCCCATACATGCTAAAACTACAACCTTCTTAGCAAGACTGCAGCAACACTACAACAACACTTCCGGGTTGATAGTAGTCACCCACCACTGACGTCACAAGGAAATCTGGTGCCTGACAATTTAAGACACTAAAGTTTCTCTTTAGTGTCAATGTTGCCATGGTAGTGTTTAAGAGAACCTGACGTCGCTCCAGCAGAGAGAAATACAGATTATGACTTTGGAAGATAGAAGACTGCTGTGCAGCCTGTAAATACTCTCAATGTGTCGTCATTTGTCTTTATTTTGTTGGTGGCTCTGATAGACAACCATTATGGTGGGCTAACATATGGGATGTTTAATTATTTGTTATGTTGCACCCTCACAACTACCCTACAAAGAGCTGTATATAAGGATTCTGTTTATACATCCACTAGATATGCTTTCATGCAGGCCTTAGCACTTTTGGTTCATATAACTGATCAAAAATGTAATCATAATGTTCTGCTGGAGTCAGAGAACACTTTGTGGCCGTTGAACTCGACACCCAAGAACCAAAAATCTGCCTTATTAAGAATTTGTGTTATATTTCAGTTATTTTTTTTATGTGAATAAAGTAGGGTGAAACCACTGTCAGTTGTTGACTTTTGTGTCCCTATTGCAGGTTTTTGTGTCCCAGGTTATCTATCACTGCTTGTCTATTGAAACTTTTGTTAACGTAACAGTAATTGAATGAACCTCTCTAATATCAGACAAAGCTGACATAAAAATAATGAGATCACAAAGGTTTTAATTAGATACACATTCTTTCTCAAGGAATTTCCAGGTTTTAAAACAAATGGAGCAACCTTGATATTGTCATCCTCTATCCTGCTTTCCTAATTGAACTGGCCATAGTTATCAGGAACCAAGCTAATGCCCAACATTTTATTTGCTCCTGCAGCTCTAGAAAGGCACCTGAGAATCTAAAGACCTCACCTTCCTTACTTCCTTTACAGAAAACTATGCTCATCATGATTTATTTTAGAACCAGAAGCCTCCATGAACTGCTCTTTTAAGGGGACCACCTTTGTCCCAGAGATAATAACAGACACATCAACAGTCTTATTATGCAAATACTAATCGAGCAATAAACTGAAGGCCAGACTTAGCCATCACCATCCTTGCAGTTGCCAAAGTGAGGTACACTTTAATAAATGAATCTGCCTTCGATTTAAACATATCAGATAATAGTTTTATGTAATTCCATAACTTCCCTGCAGATGCCAGCAAAGCACAGACCATTATAATGTGTTTTCCTGCAAACATCAAAACAAATTTACTGAAGGCACGTCTGCCATTCTTTGTTATATATTATTATTATTTTCTGATGCTGTTCTCTATATTTTTCCCTCCCACTGTGAACAGAATTTATTCCGCATTAGTAGTGTCATATGACATTACAATTAAAACAATTAAGGGGGCATTATAAGCAATATTAAATACCCATTTTGTAAATTCTCTTGCAAAAAGCTGGCTCCCATTTGCATGTCATTGGTTCTAACAGCACTGTTCATGCTTATGAAAGATGTTCAGGCTTTTGTCAGTTAGAGAACAGTGGTTGTTTGATATTAATGAATGCGTTTAAAAAGCACGCTATATACAAGCTGTGTACTGTATATCTGCTGTACTATAACAATGTGTTCTATCAAAACACAACATTCAATATTATTATGTAATATGAATTGCTATTATATATGTCTGCTTTCTGTTTCTTGAAAGAATCATTTGCTGTCACAAATTAGCATTTACACTTTAAGCAGCTCAGCCTGACAGTAGTTTATCCTCTTTGTGCAACACTATGGATTTAAACCTTTATGCATTTGCTAGGAACTCAATTCTAACCTCAACAAAAAAATAACAGTGGCATGAAAAAAAAATGTTATTGATGTCTGTCTTGCGGTTTAGGAGACTTTCCTTACATGCAGTCTCTGTGGCTACATAAAAAGTGACAGGAGCTGACTGGTCTTGTTGCCCCCCTATTATTGTGATGTCACCAAGTCACCGATGGAGCTCCTCATTTGAGTGTAAGGGCCCGGTCAAGAAAAATCTTCACATATCCTGGCAGCAACATTGGCACCTTAATAACAACCATTTTTTTTTTTTTTTTTACTAGGCTGATTCATCAGAGAGATGTGTATAGTAAACTTTGATATGCCTGGGACTTTACATTTTCATTTTCTTGAAGCTTTACTGATCAATGTTGTCTGGTGTTCCCACTGGTCTTTCCTTCTCACTGTGCCAGTATCAATTTGAAGTCAACTTAAGGCCCCCAATGCCCTATCTCCAGTGTGCAATGATTCTTACTCTGGGCATATGTATTTACATGGGTGAGTAAAAAAATGTCACTTCCTTTGGCCCTAAAGCTGGACTATGGGCACCAATTGGTTTTTATCAGTTGTATGGATGTCTTACTCAAAAACTGATATACAGAGGCTGCAGGAAATGAGAGATGAGAGAAATCCAAGAATCCAAAAAGAAGGTTTTGAGTTGTGTGTGTAACTTTCTATACTTCCCTTTCTTTCCCTCTCATGACACTTTTTCTCCAAGTATCATTCTTATTTAGCTTTCTTATCGCCGCACATTCTTTCAAACTACAGTCTTCTTTCAAAATTTTCATTCTACAAAATTCTCAGCTCCCTTTGTAAGCCAACCTCCTCATAGGTGCTCAGTGCTCCCACTGGTCCCAAGGTCCCTGTGTAACCCCTATTGGGTTCTAAACTGAGCAAAATTAAGCCAAGACATATAGTCGAAGTGCTAAGTGCCCAATAAGTGGTAACTGTGCTGTCACACCTGAACTAGCCCTTAGTCAGGACCCTCTGTTCCAAATCTCTATCTGCTTCACAAAGAAAACCTTTGTCAAAACACAAAGTAGGATTGGGACACTCATGCTGGATGAATGTTGGGATGAGGGCATGTCACTTAGCTATTAACTTTATAAACTTCCAGAGATCCCCAAAGCTGTCTTGTCAGGCCCCTTGTATACCGTTTATTGTAACATTCAAGCCACACCTCATGTGACATTTTTTTCATTCCACTGTAGTGCAATGTGATTAGTAGCAACTCTGCCCTGAATTCAAGAGCATTGCAGCATGGTTGCCGCCCCATCACAGGAAGCTATATTGGATGGACTTTACTGGCTGGCTCAACAGGTTTTCCTGAGATTTTCTAAAGGGACTAAAAGAAAGTACAATTGTACTTATAATTAAAATCTGTAGCATATATTATTTTAAAAAGGCCAGTTCTACTTTAACAGATCTGTACTTCTAATAAACATCCCCATTACCCTATACACACATAGTGGAGCATTAATATTAAAGAATATAGAAAAAAGAATTATTAGAGAATTTAGAATTATTATTGATTTTAGAGACATCATTTCAGTTCAAAGCTAAACGGATCAATAAGTAACAATATGTGATGAATGCTGCCAATTTATGGTTTTTCCAGCGTAATTTATTGCAAATCAGACTGCATTTATTATTTGTTAACTCAGCTGTTCCATATTTTCATTTAATGAGAGATTTAGAATTTTTTTTTTTGTTAAAAATACAGTTTTGATAAATCTGTGTGTACATATGGTGGGAAATACAAACTCTAGAATGCTGTTATTTAGTTCTGTTATCTGTATTGTGTGTGTTTAATGGAGCAACTGAAAAATTCCCTCAGACATTTTACATTGGAAATTGGAGCAGACCAATGGTAGGGAGAGTGTTATGTTATGTGTATGTGCATGTACTGATTGCTATATGGTGCTTTGAATAGCACTGTATAGGCAATGCTTAGTCAGCACTATGTTTATTAAAATCCAGCAAAAGAACTGTTTAGGATTTGTTAAAAGGAGGCTTATGATTCCCTGTAGCACAAACATCACACAGCTCAATTCTCCTTGTTCTTTTTGGTGGACTGTCAGGTTAAGTAGTATATAAATGGAAAGCAAACCGAAACTAATTTTCCTTTTAAAAGTTGAACTACAGGCAGATAAAAAAAAAAAAACAGACATATTAATACAGCCCTGTTCTCAATAATTCATTTGTAAAGTAAAGTAAGTAAGTTTACTTTTAGTGAATGTGCCCTTTAAATGCAAGCTGTAGAACTACTTAAGGTAGACTTGGCACAAGCTCTGTACAATACTAATATAACCAGAAACATGCGTGTAGGGATGGAATCAGTACCATATTGGCATAACCAGAAACATGCTTGTTGAGATGGAATCTTTGACATAGCTAGAATGCCTGCAGGGATGGAATTAGTACCAAACTGACATCACCAGAAACATACCTGTTTGGATGGAATTGGTACCATTCAAACATAACCAGAATGCCTGTAGGAATGCAATTAATATAATACTGACATAACCAGAAACGTCTGCAGAGATGGAAGAGGACCATACTTGCAGGTATGGAATCAGCAATATAATGACATAATAAGAAACATGCCTGTGAATATGGAATCAGTACCATACTGACACAAACAGAAACATATCTGCAGAAATGTAATCAATACCATACTGATGTAGCCCAAAACACTTAAAGTAAACTTGCTACATTTAAGCTACGTACACACTTGCAATGCTTCTCCTCCGATAATCGGCTCAGGGCATGAGGGCATTTTCATGATAAATATATGCATGCTAAGTAATAGGTGGGTAACACTTTTAAATATGTATTATCTCTTACTTATCATCTACTTGGAGGACTGGGATATTTACATATAAAATAAGAATGATGTCAGTTCTGGTGCAGTTGTCCATAGTTCCTTTAATAAATATCCGACACAGATAAGCCACTTGATAAAGCCCCTTACCTTAAAGCTGCGTACACACTTCCAATTTTTATCGTTGGAAATGAACGACGAACGATCGATCGGGCAAAAATCGATCGGGCAAAAATCGTTCGTAAAAAAAGTAACCAACGACGCCGACGAACGAGGATAGTCGTTGGAAATGAACGACCGGACCGGCGGATCGGATTGGATGACGATCGTTGACCATCTATCGTGTGTACGGTCGTTCATTGATCGTCCATGGTCTGAGCATGCGTGGTGAACGAACGTTCGCTCACTTCCTGTGGTGCACGTCACTTCCTGTATCGTTCAAACGATCGCATCTATCGTTTGTACAATATCTGCGAACAATCGTGTCGTTATCTGTATGTACAGGATCGGTGCTATACGATCCTTCGCAGATATCATGCAGGATCGTTCGTCGTTCGTTTACCAACGATAATTATTGGAAGTGAGTACGTAGCTTAAGGCTTAATACAAAGTTACAATGTTGCAGTCTGATAACTGGGGTAGAGGAGGCTAAGGGAATATTTCCTCATGCCTGCAGCTGACCTATGAAATAATCTCAGGCAAGGCAAAGTCAGGGGTTCAAGGGACAGTTTTTTAATGGTAAAAGGTACAATTTTTTAAATAATGACTATGTTGTGGTATTACAACCTTTCTTGAACTTTTTACTATGGCTGAACCCCTGAAATAACGTTCATGTCCTCAGGGAACCACTGCTACAAGTACTATATCCACAGCTACATTGGCGTGGTGGTAAGTAGGGACAATATCTCCTGGATTGCTGGCCATTGGTAAGAATGTCACCCTTACAGATAGCCAAAAAGATCATTGGTGTCAGTGGTAAATTACCTAAAAGGTCAAAATTGATCATGGTTGAACACTGTTGTATGATATACCATGGCAGGAATGTGTCATATAGACGTTGCACTCTTCCATTCATTGCCACCATGGTGTGTCACCACCCTATTGTCCAATATACTAAAATACATACAGCTTTGCTATCATTTTGAACCAGAAAAGTCTTAAAATCTTTTCCCAGATATGATTCTGTTTGGCAGTTTTACTGTAGTATACCTCAAGTATTTTGATGCTGCAGAGGTTAAAATAGGACTGAAATATTAATTCACAGTTTATTCCTCTTGAGAAATCCTATCATTTGCTTATGATAAACAAGCCATGAAATATTCTCTGAAAACTGCCAGAAGACATGAAAATAGTTTCCAAAACAATAACAAAAAGAACTTCCCAATAGTCATCTCATTTGGGTTTTACAGTCAGTATTTTCCACTGAAATACTCACTCCAACTGAGCAATACTAATGTATCAATTTATATATTACTAAATTATGAATTTATTATTGCAGAGACACCTTTTTATACAGGCTATTAAAATGTGCACTGTCATGCATCGTTCATCTTGACTAGTGGGTATATTTTTAATGGTTTAATTTTCTTTCTAGATAGAGACAAAAATATGATCAATTTAAAGTGGACCTGTTCTCATATTCAACCATCCCTGCTACTTTTGCCTAAAGTCATCAATGACCATTTGGTGTGGTCCCTTGGTAACATTAGCGGTTGCAGTTAAGGCACCCTATTTCTTGTGAGCCGACTACCATTGTTTTAGTTTTCTTTTCAGCTAACATCTTTATTTTAGGAGCAAGGTCTTGTTAAAAGTAAAAACATGTTAGCTTTCTTTGTAAGGCAAAATATATGCCTATATATGCTAGCATGTTAAAGTTTTCTGCTTTTATTGAATTTTATATGAATCTTTATTTCTATAGAACTTTGAAGAACAGAGGTCAGTAAGCTATATATGTTATTATAACCATGTTTATTATTTTATCACACAATAACATGGTTGTCAAAACGTTTTATATTTTTACAAATGCCACATTTGTGTGGAATAATTTATTTGCTTTAAAAAGTTATCTAACCATTGCTAACATCTCTCACTTATCATGAATAAATATATTTTTCTCATAAAAGGTTACATTATTACTGATTCAAATGACACTTTTACCTGCTCTACTCAAATAGGCATTGCAATGAGCCTCACAATTATCAACAGTCAAAAGCTAGCAGTACAGTGAGGGCTGTAAAACAAACTTTTATATGCAATACCATTACAATATAATATGAAATTACATAAAAATCATTGTGTTTTAAAAGCTTTTTCAGCTGGCAACATGTTCCTCCTTCTCTATACAATCCCAGATATTATAGCTGAATTACTATGTACAAAGTAAGCAAATTAATATTTACAAAATGGTGATAATTCATTTTTAGTATTGTTCATTCCTAATGGACATCCATGAAAAAAATGAAATGCCCCCCAGTGAGAAGAAAGGGAGAGTATGGTATGCTTTAAGTTATTATTTATCAAAACCTGTATAGATTAAAGATGAAATTGCAGTCTTTAGCAACTAAGGGTGCTAGTTATACATTTTGTGTTTGTCTATTCAATTCTTTTTTGTTCAAGTTGGTTTGTTTTCCTCATCAGAATCAATTTGCCTTTCCCTTTTCCCTTTCTTTTGGTTTTGCCTTCCAATTTTGCCTGTTGAAACTTCCTCCACCAGATTAGTTTGGATTCACTCTAGAGACTCTATAGCCTTGAATAGGAACAGCTTGCAAACACTTATAAACACTGATACAGGTGGTTGCAAATGCTTGTACAGGCATTTATAGTTGTTTTTTTTTAGGCTTGGAACATTCCTGCATAGGAAATGGGCCAACTAATGTGTGGGTGTGCCCCTTCTCCTATCCATAAAAAGTGTAAAGCCTCCTTATCTTTTGGACAAAACCAGACCCTCGCCTGCCTCCAAGGATGGGCTCATCCCCCAACATAACCCCTGTGTTCTTGGGGTCTACGGGTGGGGATTCAGTACAAGGGAATGCTTGGTGAGTCACATTTTCTGCTTTGTAAATAGACCTCCTAAATGCATCCTTTTTACCTCTGATGCGGAAATATCATTTTTAGGAGGACTGTAGAGAGTACAAATATGGAAGCACTAATTTTTGTGTTCTCGAACATATGGTTAAAGAAATTATGGTAATGAATGTACGTTAACCACCTTCTGTAGCCTAAATTTTCTCCACATATAATATGTGTCCTTATGGTAACAAGGTAACAATGAGAGGAACATTAAAGCCTTGTAAAATGTAAAATGATATACAATGTTTATAAAAACAGAATAAACATAAATAACAATCAAAATGGAATACAAAATACATGGCATATTGGCATAATACACCTTGAGGAGGAATGGAGTAAAGTAGAGAATAGCAGTAGGGATGAGTAAGGAGTAAACGCTCCAAGCAGGGTGATAGATCTAATAGAGCAGGAAAACATAAAAATGAAAAAAAGAGGAAAATGAGGATATGGGGATACAGGAAAACAAGGAAGAGAGGGGGGGGGGGGGTTATCTTTCAGGTAAAGCAGTTCTTTTCCTAAATAACTAATCCAAATCCAGTTTTCTTGACTTTCATAAAAAGCAGCAACATTTTTATTACCTCCTTTAAAGCCTTTTGAGCTTTTCCACTATGAGCCCAGTTTTCTAGTGTATATAATTAAGAAGCTTGGTTGGGAATAATTGTCAATTGATGAAATAATATAGGATATATTTAAAGATGCAGCTAATAGGAGAGACCAGGACACCCTGCATTCCTTGCTTTTGTACATGTTTCATCTAATGCAAATTTGCAATTGATGGGGTCACCTTCTAAAGTCAATTGAAATACGGTGTAATAATAGGGTACCTTGCATTCCGTGAAATGTGCTTATATGGGAAATTGACTTAGTATTTGGCAATCATTTACCTTATCTTTAACTTTACAAAAAAAAAATTAAATCAACATCAAACCAACTCCAGCTTAGGCTGTACATTGTAACTGAGAAAATATTTTCTTCAAACTGAGTTATAACACTCCTAATCCTCTAGTTCAGCTAACTCCATTTCTAATTGTCTTCTTTTATGTTTTGTAAAATTGGCAATTTGTCTTGGCAGATATGGTCCCAATTGTCAGAACTAGTTTAGCCAGTCCCATTGTTTTATCTATATTTCCATTTAGATATAGCCTAGTTCACAATCCAAGTTAATTCCATGGAGAAGATCAGCACAAATTGCAACTGGCTGTTTGTGTGTGCTTGGCACTTGTTAGGTCATCTCCAGGCCAAATGGCTTGTCAATTTAATGTGTTTTCATAATGTACTGAGCAAAACCACAATTACGCTGACCTAGTGGCTGTAACCTACTCCAGATTTGTATGCCAGACTCCTTTAACCCATTTTGTGGGAACCTCAGTGGGCTTGCACATGAAAGTAAAGTGAAGATTAACATCGGTGAATTGAAACCTGATTGGCAGCTATCGAAGACTGAATGCTGCACATCATTATTGTATATCATTATTCTGGTAAACTTATAAACGGGATGCTTTACACATATGTCCCATGATTTACCAAGCTATTTTCATTAAAAATAATAAAACTTTTGCCATCTGCAAGTTCATGTTAGGATAACAATTTAAAGCCCTGATGAAGCAGCAGTGCTTTGCCCGGAGACATGTTAGTTATCCTGTATGACTTTTTAGTCATCATAGACTCTTCTTATTCTGTGCACTTTTATTTTCTGATTCTTATCCTCTGATTTCACTTGCAACATTTTATAGCGTGAAAGTAAAAACCCCTATCAGGTTTTTTATTACTGCTCTATGCCCCACCAAAAGAGCTTTTATAGGAACAGGTGTCCTCTTTGAAGGATAGTCCCCCAGCTCTGATGACAACTCAATATGTTTGGATTCCTCCTCTTTCTGGCTCAGTGGCAATAATTCCTAGAACAAATAAAATTTTCCCAATGGTAAAACATAAAGAAATAACAAATTAACAAAGGGTCTAACATTTCTATAATTTAAAATTACAATAAACAAAGGCATTTGCCTTTTCATACACATTAATTCCCATATAGCTTCAATTCATCATGTTTTTCATACCTGGTTTTATTATTTCTGTTCATTTTCTGTTGCTGAATTTGACCTTGGGTCTGAAAACATTCTAACAAATAGTTGATAGTTTGTATACTTTGATAACCATGATAGTATTTGTTTACATTCATCCTGAAAATTTCTGTGCACTGGCTCCCCTGGGCCTTTAAAGGGCCATCTTCTAAGGTAAGGATGCTTGCTAGATAGAAGTCAAAGGGAGGAAGGTATGTTCACATCTGGGGAGATAAAGAATGAAATGGTTACATTTGAGAAAGACAAAAATGATAACTGCACATCCATTGAGCATTTATAATGAGAAAATTTCCTTTATGTGTGTACAAACCTTAGGCAACAACTGTCGTAAGAAAATTACTTCTTTCATTTTCAATGTTTGTTGTAGGTTACTGCACGCTGCTCTTTGCCTTGCCGAATAAGCCTGAATATATCTGTTTGGCATTTCAGAAGCAAGAGGCCTGACCCATCTCTCTGCAGGTAAAAAGGGTTAAATCTTATTTTATACTTCAGTTTAATCTTCCTGCTCTGCTTTCTCTGGACACAGAACCTTTACTACAATTCTGACCTTTAAAACTATTCCCCCTTCCCCTATTCCATGCGAGGGGGAACCAGTCATTAATGTGTAAGGAGAATGGAGAGGGAGGGTGGAGGAGGGGAGGAACAGGCCATGTAGGGCAGAATAATGTTGATGAGTTGCGGTGCTCTCCCATGTTTGCTTTAATGGTGTTTATCATTTATTTAAGGCTGACATTTTCTGCGGTTAAATCATGTGGAAGTGCCGTTTGCTTGCACTGTGCCAGAAAAGCCTTCACATCTATTAGGGTTTTTTTTGCAAATGATGGAAGAAATTTTAACTTCTTTATTACCGGAAAGAAGATGCTGGTTTTCACTCGGATTTTCTGGGATGAAAACCTATACAAATAAAATGAATATATTGTTATTATATATTATAAATATAATTCTAATATTAGTGTACTTTATATAATATATTATATATATTATTATTTATATAATATTATACTATAACACAATAGCAATTGGAGCACCTGACATTTCCTGATTTTAACGTCTGTAGATTCTATAGTCATATTTATGTGAATCGTTACAAAATTATGGTAAAGTCTAATCTCAGTCAAAGCATAATTTATAGTTTAGGATAGTGCGGGGAAAGTTTAAAGTCTCTGTTGGCTTTTCATTGCCACTTGTTTCTTTGTTTGTCCTAGTGACTACTGTCAGCAGTAGAGTGGGATCATCCCAATGGCAAACCTAGGAAGCCTAGGGCTCTGACGATGTCAACCGGACCCAGCTACATATTGTACTCTTGTAGTAATGAAAAAAAAATAGTATAATTTGTTTGAGCTGTGTACTCTGTAGTCACTTTATTTGAAAGAATACATTGTAAGCAGTTGGCATTTTATGAGCCAATACTAGTATAGTCAATGCAAAAAGAGAGGCTTTTTTTTTGAGCCTATTGCAGCTCTTATCAATGTAAAATATTTAAATGGGGGGGGGGGGACTGCTATCTTAGCTAGATCCCCACTCTGCCTTGAGCTATGTACACACATAAGATTTTTGTTGCTGGAAAAGACGTTTCGTGTTTTCATGTACACACAGTGCTTATTCTGTTCCATGTAGAGAGGAAGGGGGAGGAAGAGGCTCTCCTCCATTGACATGCATAAAGTTTGTTCTTAATCCTCGTTTATTGATGCACCATGGCAATTGATAAACAATGTTGGGTGACCACTGTACACATGTCAGGTTCTCATGTCCTGATTATCTAATATGTGTACTCAGCCTTAATCAATCTCTGGTTAGTAGGACAATAATCGGCAGAAATCCTAAAGGATTTTCAATGATGCACATCAATCTTGTAAAAGAAAATAAAAATAAAGAAAAAAGGTAACAGGACGATACATAACCACATTCAAAAAACAAGATGAATCATTATATGTACATTGATGTAAAGTTTGTTCAGGTTGCAAAAGTCTATGTTCACGTTGGAAACTAAATATTAGTAAATAAATTTGTTTTTTTTTCCTGCTCACATAATTGAGTATTGAAAGAATTCAATTGAATTCACTTCGCAAAGTGAACAGCCCTTATTCTTTTAGAAAAACAAAACTAAGATACATTCTACTATTATAATCAGAACCACAGTAGATAGATTATAGCAAGTTGTGAAAATAAAGAAGATCCAGGTTAACCCTTGAGTGAACAGATATAGTTTGTTTTACATTTTTCATGATTTAACTGATATTATACCATGGTATGTAATAATAGGGTATAACATTAACTTTTTACAGAAAATCAATAAATCAGTTTGACATATTTTAATTGTGCAACCTCGAAATGAAGATGGAAAACATATCACACTGACCACATTTTACTGAATTAAAGAGTAGCTTGATAACTTTATCAACTTACCTGCTTACACTTTTATAGTCTGGATTCTTCAGTACATATTTATTAGTGAAAATTATGATTAGACTAAATGTAAATCATTTTTGCTACAATACATTTAATATAAATAATGATTATTTAAGAAAGATTTGCTATCATCATAATCTGGATAGAATTTATAAAACAACAGCTGCCTGCACAGCAAAATGTTTATTTCAAAATGTGCTAAGCGAATTAATATACTGACATCGTAATGCACATAAATTACCAGGAGGTCAATGCAGTAATGTACGAGAGTGCTGGATAAAATGAGGATGCATCATTTGCTTATCTTACTCTTTTTCAGACTTTCTGTTTCCCAGAAGGATGAGTGGAGATTTTTCCGTGGCTGTATTCACATCAGATGTATGTGTTTTAGTATGCTTTAATATATATGTTTGTCTTGACTATTTTGGTATGTTTTCATGTAGGTTAGGAATGACTTTAATCATAGGACATTGCAGGTCAACACACATAAAATGTACATACAGATTGGCGGAAAAGTTGTGGTGTTTTGCTACTTCATCACACCCCTGAACTGCTTCTTTGGGTAAGAAGCTACATGTTTCATGGCACCCATGGCAGCCTATAGACAATAAATGAGGGCATCAAAGAGCTGCTTCAAGAACCGGTGTAATGGCACAGGCAGCCGATCAGCTGGCAAGGTGTCAGTCACTGTTTGTTAAACAGCAACCACCGTCCTTTCATAAGAATCAAAAGATTAGGTTTTATTCCAAAGCTTTTCTGAGATGGAGCAACTTTATTACCAGACAAATATTTATCTTTTATAGTTATTGAGAGAGAAAGAACCTTCCAGAGGTTTCCAGGGTAGAGGCATACTGTGGATTTTAAATGATGGTGCCTATTCTATGTGTTTTCAGGAAGAGGGTATTTTTAAAACATGAGGCACTTCCATAGATTTTAAGAGATACAGCATCGCCCATACATTTACAGAGAGGAAAAACGTTATAACCTATATATTTCTGATACTACCTTCATCATTAAAAAGCCAAACAAACACTAGTCATGCAGTGCAAAGCCCGGCTCTATTCCTGGAACTACATAGGCCTAGTTGCTGGGTACAGCGTAACTCCTGCACATATGGAAGAGGATCACAGTGGACCTAAAAGACTCAGTTGTGTAAATGATGGCTTCAGGGAATGCAACAGTGACAGATTCCTGAACGTATCGTCACTACAAAGTGCCAAAAAAATATGTTATGCATGTGCGGCCAAAGTTCACAATCCACCAACTCTCCTATAATATATATTAATATAATATATAGTATAATATCATATAACAACAACCATCCTATAATATTTCCCAATTTAAGTTCATTTTGATTGTCTTCTTGATATTTGGACATGTTTGTGTAAACTAGCACTGATAAGGTTAAAATGTGAAATACCACAAACATTCCCTCCATTTACTTCTTTTTCCTGTACCTCTAGGGTTCTGTAGCTAGTTGCTTTTCAGTGCCTGCCCACTGAGTCGTAAAGAAAATGTCCCATTTAAAAACCATATTTAAACACCGACATTACCCAGCAGGATGTGAGAAATGTTCATGTGCCTCTGGGAATAAATGCATTTAACCCCCTATTGAAAAAGACCTGGCATGAACATATTTTGCTGTCATTTGCAACGTAGAGAAGAGCAATATAAAAGTCCAATTTACCCACTTCGGCTGTGACCAGCAACACATAAATGGTTAATGACACACAGCCTCAAGTCATCGCAGTCATTGACAATGTTTATGCACATGATGTTACTGGTATAGCCTCCAATTCCAATAGTGCAGGTGGTTACATGCATTAGGCCTATTTGTGAGCTACTACACCAGTTATTGATTCTCTCGAGACCCTCTAGAACACATCTGCTTAATTGTTAATGGTGCTATAATTTAGGACATTATATTGATTTCCCCACTTAACACCAGCAAAAGTAACACACACATGAAGCACCTTATCTATCAGAAATGGGAAGAAAGGCTTAGTATAATAGTTCTAAAGGGAATTCTTAGATGTATTGCAGTGACATTCTGCAACATATAATATGATAATTGACCCAGATTGATTAAATCAATAGTTTATGCCATGGAGCTCAACTTCAGGCATGGAAGTTATAGTTATGCTGATATTTTACTGGCATTGTCTTCATAATGTCAGCTGAAAACACAAATGTACTGCCATCTTGATTATTGTAGTAGAGGCAGTGAAGCATTAAAATGTTAATAACAGATATAGATCTGAACTATATACGTAAAGCGTACCTAAACTCACAATCTTCACTTAACATAAAAGGGTAGACAACCCTTTTATGTTAAGCAAAATTCTATGTATTTATTTTTTTTAAAGTGCAACACCCTTTTTTAAAAAAAACATTGGTGCGGCACTGCCCCCTATTTCTCGATCACCTAGGCTACCTACGTTAGGCATCCCAGTTACCTACGTCAGGCATCCCGGGTACGAGCCTTTTTGCTCAAACAGAAAAATTTGCTGATTTCACGCATGCGCAGTGAAATTGTCAAATTTTTTTTTCATCCAATCCAATCTTGCCCCTGGGTCAGGTGACGTAGGATGAAGAACCAGAAAAAAGAGCAGAAGATGGTCGCGCCCAGAGTGTCGGCTGTTGGGACAACGCAGGACCTGATGCAGGACACCCCAAAGCAATCCGACTGCCCTGCAGGATTGAAGGTAAGTGTATTTTTTTTTCCAGTTTTGGGTTTAGTTCCTCTTTAAAGTGCATGTCCAGACCCAATTTTCTTTTAGTTTTATAGTTTTGTATTGAACAGGGAAGGGTAAAACCCTTCCATTAGGTTTTGTTTTTGTGCTCTGTAATGGAGATTTCTTTCTTTTCCTGTTCTTAAGATACAACAGGAATTAAGAAGAAGTCTCTTCAAAGATTTAAAACCTTTATCCCAGAGAACTGTCCCCAGAACAGGTGTCCCCACTGGAGGATATTGCTTCTCCTATTGCTGTGATGGCAATGTTTTTCTAGTCTGTTATTCATGTTAAACTGAACCCATGCAAATTGTAGCCTTGGGTATCTTAGCTGATAGGAGTGACACTTGGTGTTGTCTCTTGCTGCTGTAGTCCATTGTTTTTAGCGTTTAGCATACCTTGATTGTAACAAGAAGTTATCAGAGTAACTGTTGCCTATCAGCTTGAATCAGTCTGGAGATTCTCCTTTGACCTCTGGCATTAACAAGCATTTGCTCCCAGAGAACTGCCTCTTACTGAATATGTTTGGACCATTTTCTGTATAGATGTTGTGTGTGAAAATCCCAGCAGATCAGCAGTTTCTGAAATACTCAGACCAGCCCTCCAGGCACCAACAATCATGCTGTGTTTAAAATCACCTAAATTACCTTGCTTCCCATTTCTGATGACTGGAAATTCAAAAGGTCATCTTGTCTACATGCCTAAATTCATGCGATTGGCCACGTGATTAGTTAATTGATTATTAGAGTTAACAAGCAGTTTAACAGGTGTACCTAATAAAGTGGCCAGTGAGTCTATAGTGTATAAGGCAGGGATATTTATTGTACAACATAGCATATGTAGTATAGAGGTTAGTTCCATGTAAAATACAGCAAAGCGTAAAAGATGTGGAGGTCAGGGCTATAACGTACAACATAGCATATATAGTATAAAGATCAGTGGTATGTAACATACAGCATAGTCTATATAGTGTAGAGGTCAGAGCTATAAAAGCGCCCAACATAGTATTTGGTGTGCAGGTAAGAGGACTAATGTACAACATGGCTTTTTTTTTTTTTAAGTTCTGCTATTTCAGCTATTAGCTACGCTGAAAGAAACCTCTTGTTAATATACAAGTCATAACAGCAGAGACTAGCCCTGTAATCTCTAGCAATCTCTTTAGCAATTGTGCCTTATAGAATGGAATTGTTCCTGCCACCATTTCTCTTTTTAGCATATACATCAATATCAGCTTGGTGTTGGGGACCTAATGGACCTTTCTGAGCACCTTAGGCAGAGAATCAAATTTACCAATATTTAGATAAGTACAAGAGTGAATATTTACACATCTGTATGAAATCCAGTATTCAAACTATGGAACATCAAACTAGTAAAATGTGAATATTTTTTTTCCACTTATTGTTACAACAAATGTATACTTACTGAAAGTTTTAATATTTATTTAAAAAAAAATGTATTTCAGATATTTCACCGCCCGTGAATGCATACCAGGGCAGTACCTAATTTATAATAGACCAGAGTATAGCAGCAGTTATTGTTCGTCCATCAAATTCTGTAGGTCAACAGATAGAACATAACAAGATAATATTTTGAAAGCTGCAGAAAAAGTGAAACTGTGACCTCTTTGTTTCTTTAAATACCCACAATAATGGTTTATTTCAAATCTTGTGCTCATGTACATGAAAGAAACTGTCCACTCGTCTCATCTCTACATCTTTTGTTCATCTATTATTCTATATAGGTAGTATAAAAGAGGTCAAGGGAAGACCTTGAAGATTGCTACTCTGCTGAAATCTATGTGTCATTACATCAGCATTGAGCTTGCGGCTGACGAAGACAGAAAATATTATACTTCTTTGATAATTAAGACTTGGCTGCTCACAAATGACAATTTCTTTGAATAATCCTCTATACAAAAGTTAACAGCTTTCAAAGGTTTGATTATCTTCATACATATTTACAATGGAGTTTGTATAGAATGTTCTCTAGACAATAAAGCTCTTAATTCTAACCTTGAAAAGGTCATGGCATCTCACAATCTCTTTGTTAAACTTTATGGAATATTTGGAGCCCATTCGCCTAATTATTGTAAAGCACAAAGGCTTATTTCACGGAGAGAGTTCACACTGTACAATGTACATAGGAGATGAGAAAAAACCTCGAAAAAGCATATATGTGGACAGCCTTGCAGTAATAATTAATTTCTTTTCTCATTATTGTTTTACGTTATCTAATATCTGTCACTGTTGTAAAACAAAACACACATTTTTTCTTACCTAATATTACATTATTATTAAGTCCATTTCGTATTTTTATTTTAAACACATGCTTTCAAAATGCTTATGTTGAAGTTTCAATTTTGCAATAGTGTTTTTTCCTCTTGGATTAAATTATATTGTCTGCAGTAGGTAGTGTTGTCCAAAATACCCAAAAAAGATCTCAACTTGCAACCAGCCTATAGTATAGTGAATTATTAGCTTTTCTGACAAATGTTGCAACAAAAAAAAAAAATACAGTGTAAACTTCAGATGCACAACTGTTTTGGGTAAAATTTGACATGTGTACAGTGGTCCCCTGATGTCCTCCTGTCGTGATTGACTGATGACCAATTAATCGGGAACAACTACTGTGCATTTCCTATGGAGAAGAACACAGTGAATTGTCATTCACTTGTCCTTCTCTCTTCATAGAACGGATTGGCGCTGTGTGTAAAGCGGCATACACACCTTCAATTATTGTCGTTGGAAAGGATCTTTCACGATCCTTTCCAACAACAAAAGACTGAAAGAAGCATGAACGAGTGCTGTACATACGTTCTGCTCTATGCAGAGGGGAGGAGGAGAACGACGGAGCAGCGCCCTGCTGCGCATTCTCCCCCTTCCCTTGCATTACGATTGTTCGTGGTCCATCTGCCAGGACGGTCGTTCGGACGATGGACGACGGGCGTTGTACACACACCAGATTCTTGTCCGATATTGGCCCCGAGCCGATTATGGGGCTAGAACCATTGGACGTGTGTACACGTGTGTTTACATGTGTGTAAAGATCATTCCCAGTGATAGTCATTGGACGTTTATCTGATGTTTTTACTGGGCTTTAAAGGTGGTTTCTAGGATATTAATCTACCCTATGTTTGGCAGATTCCACTCAGTTCTCCTGATAATTTTTACTTTATTACAAGACACATTAGACTATAAAAATGTATTCCCACTAAAATCTAAAGATCTACTGGTGCAGATGTGGATCAGACTAATGATCTGGTTAGATAATGATAAAACCATTTTGTTTTTTAAAAGAACCACTCACAAGTAGAAATATGCAAGGATATGTAAATGTAATAATATTCCTTCCTTCCTACCTCTCTCTAATCCTGTGTTTCTCAACCAGGGTTTCTCTGGAGGTTAATGCTGGGTCTTCTCTTCTAATTTATGGAGGACCCCACAACTGTACAGCGAATAAAAAGCGGCCATATCATGCAGGTGTTAGACCCTGCCTATTGTAAACAGAAGAAAAGAGAATATTAGGGACTGAAAAAGAACATTTGTGTGGTCAGGTCAATTCCAAATCATAGGGCATATTTAAATTCACTACAAAGATAGAACAGAAAAGGGCCTTCACAAATTGTGAGCTCAATGATTTCAAATTTATTTGCATGTTGAAACATTACTCTTTACTAAAGACATTAGAAGCTCAATATTTTTGCAATAGGTAAACCTGCACAATTACAATTATTTATCAAACTCTTGTATTAACCCAAATATGGTTTTTATTATTATTACCTGTCCTGATCAGAATAAATTTGGACAGCCAAATTGTAATGCCTAAAGCATATTAAAATACGGGCCTATCCTTGACTCTTAAAGACTTCATTGTGTGATAACAACAGATAAGACAAAACGAGTTTCTTATACACAGGCAAGTAAGATAAATTAAGCAAGCAAAGGGTTTAAGGGCTAATTAAAGCATGTTTAAACATTAAAAGCTGATTTTTCCTATGTGACCCTCACCATTCTCCTCCTGCCTGCCCTTCCTTTTGATTAGAAGCTCATAAATATTAAACATTTCCGTACTACAAGAAACACAGACAGAGATTTGGTGGAAAAGAAGAAGGAAAATCCTTCATAACTCCTATAATTTAGTGGTTAATTAACTTTAAAACTGACAGTTTTCCAACCTAATACTTTGATACATAATTATCTTGATATCTTCCAAAGAATATATTAAGGTGGTTTAAAAATATCAGAGCTGAAAAATACTGAATGTATAGTGTCTTATAATAATGTATAGTGTCTATAAATATATAAATCTACCTATATTTTTGTCTATCTATCGTTGTTCTCTGAACAAGAAAGGAGGAAAATCTGTTAAGTGTTCGAACCCTTCCACAACTAAAAAAAGAAAAAGATGTATAAACACTTTACATTTGTAGATGTTGCCTATAACATAACTAATCTTCAGTTTTTGAATGCAGGCTCACTTTGGAATATTGTATTGGGGACAAACCTGTCCCTGGATCAATTGATCAAAGGAGAACTAAACCCAGGTGGTTCACCTGGCTGCGTGGGGAGCCGCCATCTTCCTTCTCTTGTTCCTCTTCTGGACAATTTTTGCCATCTTGATTAGGTTGCAGGAGTTAATTAATCCCGGTACATGCAAGGGAAGCTCAGCTTTAATTTCAAAAACCCAGAACGATCAGGCAGGTAGGAAGCATTATTGCAGAAAGAACATTGCCTTTCTCTGCAATACTGACTTGCCTAATCATACAAATTTAAAAGTGCAACTAGAATTTGGGGTGCAGACAGAGACAGAAGGCTTTTAAATGGCACTGAAACTCACTAATAAAATTATTACCTTTATTGAAAATTCATGAGAATATTAAAAAATATATATGTATGCGAACATACAGTAACATTATCACAATGATTCATTCGTTAGCAAAGAGTGTTGAACTTAATTTGCTTAAAATATACAATCACACTCCTTTCCCGACGCATTTCGCCCATTAAGGCTTCCTCAGGGGATCTGGAAGGTATAGTAGCAAACTATAAAATATATAAACAAGGGCATTATGAACATGAATTTACTCCATAATATGCTCTATATATATCTTTATGACAAGTGTTTGACAGCTTATAACTGTAAGTTAACTATACAACTTACAATTATAGAACAATGTGCTCTTATGATAATAAGGTGTCATGACAGTAAGAAAATGCACCCCAAATTCTGTGAATATACTGGGCTTGGCACCAAGTAAGCTTACCTGCTCATACAGAACTATCTCCTCCCTTATCATCTTTTCCTTCCTTTTCCCCTCCCCCCTTTTTTTAAAAGTAAAACTAAACTTTAAATCCCAGCTGGTGATGTCCCTTCTGCAATAAAATAACCTTATTTGCCTGATTGCAATTATTATTAAATACACTCCATTGTTCTTTTACAGGTTCTGCCACCTTCTTCTGCTCTTCTTTCAGCTTTTTGGTCATCTTGACTGGTAAGACCAAGATGTAACTCCCATGCATGCCATGGAGGATGCCAGGATACATGACATATCCTGCATTCACATGCTGAGCTGTAAATGCACATCTTAGCATGTTTGTTA
Source organism: Pyxicephalus adspersus (assembly GCF_032062135.1). Classification (NCBI taxonomy): domain Eukaryota; kingdom Metazoa; phylum Chordata; class Amphibia; order Anura; family Pyxicephalidae; genus Pyxicephalus; species Pyxicephalus adspersus. The sequence goes on from NC_092859.1 coordinate 42,701,577, forward strand.
CAAGATAGTGATCAAGCAGGTAAGTGTGTTTCGTATTGACTGCCATCAAGTTGATCTCTTTCTAAAAGGTTGCATGAATATCTCTAACACTTCTTTCATTTTCTTTCCCTTTCATTTGAGCATCTCTTTGTACCTGAGCCCTGTGTAACAAGAGGCAAACAAGTACCTAGAATCTGTTGAAAGACTGTTTCCAGCAACATCAAAGTCCGTTAAATCATCATCACTAAGGGATGATATTCAACAGAAGCCTTGTCCACATAAAATAATAATTTCCAAAGTAAACATAACACTGCACAGTGTATGTCCATCAAAATGAACCATTGTGCTCTGCTAGGCATTTTCAAGATAGATCTTCCCTGACAACGTGATGTTTGGGATTACTCCGAAGGGAAATCCTTATGAAATTCTTAATAATTGAGCGGTTTAAATCTTCATTTTATTGTATTAAACAGATCTAGTCTTTCTTTTCTACCAGTCAGGTTTCAACCATGTGTCTTCTTGGCACTGTCAAAGAGATCTGACAGAATCACAAGTCAGCCTGTGATTCATAAAGTTGTCACATGACTGGGAAATAAAGCTTTTGCCGCATTCCGAGGCTGGCGGATACTACACTGGAGAGATTATAAAATATTCACATGCAGTAAGGTAATTATTAATCATTTCACATCCTCAAGGAAGAGTTGGAATGTAAAAAAATGCTGCTAACATAAGTTTTATAATATCTTTTAAAGAGAGAAAAGGAGAATACAGGGCATGCCCTTGTGTATTGCTGGAAAAATACAGAATGAAGACATTGAAGACAACATTTAATGAATTTATTTGCAGTACAAAGACGTTTTATACACAGTTAGATGGCCATTTATAGAATGGTTTATGACATAAGTATTACAGTATTTGTTGTTATAATTATTGGTTTAGTTTAAGGACTCGGTATGGCAAAGGCAATAGAACGATTAAAATTACTCTTATGCCAACCTTCTATAACATTAAACTCCTATTTTCTAAAACTAAACTTACCTTTCCTTCCTCCATCACCAGTGCCAACATTTTCAACTGGTCCTCCAGGTTTAGGCTCTCGGTCATCTTATATGGGCAGACTGGAATGACATTACTCCCATGTGCATGCATTCATTTTTTCCTGGAACCTCTATATGCTGGGATTATACACTGAGATGCCCATGCTGAATGTATTGAATAGAAAATTGCGAACAGGCAGGTATGTTTGTTTTATTGCAAAGGGACATAGCATTTCCCTTCTGCAATAAAGAGCTGTCTGCCTGCAATTTTTTTTAAAGATTAGTTCCACTTTTAGTCCTGCAACTAATTAATGAACCCCTCCTTGTTTTATTAATGTTCACTTACCATTTTTATGCTTCTTTCTGCATTCCAACATTCTCATTTAAAAGTTCTTTACCCAAACTTCTGGTTTAGAAGAACAAACTGAGCTTGTATATTGCTGAACTCTTTAGTGTACACAAAGCATGGCTCACAAATCCCCCTTAGCCAAGTTAAACTGTTTCCCTAGGTTCCGCTCAGGTTTATATTGGGCAGAGGAGTATGGCTACATCTGGCATACAGAGGGATGGGAGAAGACTCACTGTAGTCACCACTAGAAAAGAATTGCCAACACCAGAGTTCTCTTACTTGTTATGTGCCCCTTGCTATCAGTACATGAAATGTACTGCTATGGCCACTTATATGTAATGTTTTTATTTTAAGAAATTGCATGCAAAAACACATCTATTTTTATGGGAAGATTTGTATTAAAAAGAATGGTCTGATGGCTATTTCCTTTTTAGCATTTTTTGCCCCTGACCTTACCCCTTTGAATCCTAGGTGTTTCATTCACAGAGGTTTAGCATCACAAGTAGTTGATACCGGAGCAATCTTCAGACAAATTTCGGGCTACACACTTCTCAGGCCACACAATAATGTATTTTGATAAAGTATCTACCCAATACATTGCCTAAATAGGGGTTTGCCACAAGTTAAGTGGCAATATTCCTTAAAATGTGACCTTTCAATTTTTTCACTCACAACTCACAAAACCCTTTTTATAATGTATAAGTATAGACACTTGCTGGCCATACTTCAGTGAAATTTTGTAACAGGGTTTAATAAATGTTAGGTGCGTTTGTCCATACCAGGCCCATAGCAGCCTGAATGGCCAGTAAAAGGGGGAACAAGCAGAAAGCTATATTTTTACAATTACCATTACTATGTGACAAATGACATGATAGATCTTTATTTTTTATGTTTAGTTTGCCTTTTATCTATCACCCATGTGCCCACTTCTACCCTATACCAAACAATCTGTTTTCTCAATAAGTTCTGCATTTTCCATTACATTTTCATTTCCAACATGATGAAAAGGGATTACTGTGTATCATAACATCCTGGAAGATAGAGCTCTCTGGACATTTTTATGCATAGGTTACGCATGTAGAGACATTATACATATTTATGCCGGAGGATTTGTTTTTCTTCCTATACCAACCATGCACTGAATAGGCTAAAATGAGTACAAAGCACATATCAAGGCATTAATTTATTAGCTGTGTCAGTGGTACATTTTATTGCTTAGGTCAGAATTTACTAGCTGATAGTCTTTGGAAGTTGGCAAACCAGCAATGAGGACCCAATCACCCTATTTTCCTGTGTTAACACAAGCAAGGTATGACAGATTGTACCTTGCATTGCATTAGGGCAGTAAAACCTTAATCTTGTCAATAAAATAATCAGAAAATGAACACAATAGGTCAGAAAATGAACACAATAGGATTTATTAAAGCTTTTCTAGACTGAAGAATTAAACTATCATGGGAGAATTTGAGTGATCCAACCAACCTGGATCTGGTCCAGGTTTGAAAAACATGTGTCAAGAAATATTATCCAGGTTTGCTGGAGTACCCAGGTTGGTCCATAATAGTCTATGATCTCTAGTCTTGGAGAGGTTTAAAAAATAAGGTCCAATGTTGTATTATTCCCTAGAAAAGTTGGTGACTTTAGCTGTGCATGTTACAGTCAGATTGCATACCCTAAAAAGTATACTTTAAGTTCACATTTACCTGTGTTTTACACGTTTTGTACAGAAAAAAACTATTCCTGTGCAATATCCAGCAAAGCATATGTGTCCTAAAGATGAATGATATTACCTGTACAGTAAAATGCTTGTGCAACACACATTAAGCACATCACCCCGTAATTATAAACAATGCAAATACACAAATATGCATAAAAACTAATATGACATTGTTCAGGAACTTACATGTCAGCGGATTCACATAATATACAGTGTATAAAAATAGTATATGTGGTTATATGAATCTGTAATAAAAAAAGGACAGACTGAATTTGTTTTCACACTTTGCAAGGTATACCTAAATGTTTTCTATTGCAGTTAGTAGACTGTAGCATATGCCGTGCTGTGTAGAGATGAAGGAGAGAGCTTGGTTGATTTCTTCTGGTAGGAAGATCACTGCTTTCTACGGAGCCTTTAAATTATGTGACAAAGCGTAATGGTTACCATAATGGTGAATGGTATTGTTATATTCATTGTCTAGCCTGGGTTTGAAAACTATTGCTCGAACATGAACTTTAGGGTCTTTTTTTATTTCTGAGACCTACTTTTTTTGTAACTGTATATGTTTTGGATCTTTTCATGACTGTGACCTATAAGGTGTTATTTTAAGATCACAAACCTGCCAAAAATGAAGAGCTCCTGGGAGTATTAATATAACATTTTAAGAGGGTTTTATTTTCCTGGCACATATATCTTGATTATGAAGTGGCACCCTCCTTGAGCAAGGATTTCTCAATCAGCTACTTTAGAGAGGGTCAATTATTAGCTCTTAATGATAATTAACATTTATAATCTCATGTGTGTTTGTGTGTTCTTTTTGATTCTGATTGAACCTGAAGACGGCACTTTGTAATCAGAGACGAGTGTTCTTTGGAGAATTGAGGGTCAGAGGGTTCGTATGTCATATCAATGAGAAAAATATGAGTGGGGCTTACTTTATCTAACTTTTGGGTTTGGTCAGTTGACTTTTTCTGTGTTATAAAGCTTTATAATATCAGCATGCAGCAGGTTGTAATTTGCTTATGATTGTAGACAAAAATACAGTTTAACTGGGTGTTGCTGGACCTATACCACTGAGCTCGGGTGTATTCCCCAGGTGCTAGGGTCTAATGACACATTGCAAGCAAAGGATCCAATGCAGTTATAAAACTTGTATGACACTGTATTGAAAAGATATTTACCATACAAACTTGAATATAAACCAAGCCAAATATAAACCTACAGGAAAAGTACTTTGACACCAGAGTAAACCTAGGCACAAAATGTTAACTCATTAACACTGTTAACATTTAAAAAGGTCTTTACCAGAAATTATAAAATGAACATAAATAAATACAGTACATCCATATTATGGTATTTTTAAAACTTCTATTTAAAAGGTAAAAAAATATAAAATCATTTTTTTTTATTGTTTTCCACCTTTTTACAGGTTAAGGTATTTTGTACTTTTTATTTGGTTATAATGGGTCATTTTCATTTTTATATATATTATAATAGCATTTTGAAGGTAAAAAAAATCTTGGTTTATTCTTGAGTATAGAGTATACTATACCTTGGTAAACAAATCACAGCAATAAAGATAAAATGATGGGATTTAAAAATACAGGCCTTTTAGGAAATAATTGTTTCAAATATAGTTTACTCCACCATCAGTTCAATCAATGTTTATGCAATGTGAGTGTTAAAGTAGAGTAATTGCCAGCCATTAAATGAAGTGTGTGCTGCGGGCCTTTTTTATTCAGTAAGTTCACCTACACTCACAGGTATTCTCCTGCTTGGTTCCTGTTAAACCTTTCATTAAAGTCTACCTAATGCAGCTTCATGTGATGGCAAAGTAATGCTACTACTGGAGGAAATCTTCACGTTTTATTTTTAAATTATCTTCAAATCCTCTAATGTTGCTGTTTAAATTTGAGCAGGCCATGAAATTGGTCTGAACATTGTACCATGGTTTAGTTTTTGCTAAAACTGAACACTTGTGTTAAGTACCTAAATTGCCATTTCATACCCAAATAGATGCTACAAAATACCTTAACCAGCAATCCTAGAGGGCTAAATCTCTCATTTTTTAGTTACAGTGACACTTGCCTATTGTGGATCCTTTTAAACTCTTAGCTTGATATTCTTCCTTTTGTGATCTGAAACATGAAGAATTTCTTACTGCCAAATAGTGAAAAGTAATAATGCTAACTTCTTATTACATATTTTGTTTTGTCTGGAGTAGATTAGGATGTCTACTCTTCCTTTTTTTATGGATATGTATTGAAGGACCAAACAGGCAAAAAAGTTTAAAGTCCCAAGGGAAGGAGGTGTTATTAAAAATAACCTCTAACATAGCTGATACATAGAAATTTTTCAGCGCAATGTTATTCCCTGACCGACCTTGTTTTAAACAAGCTGCGAACAACGTCCTTCTCCCATTCCAGCTACCCTGGTGATCTTGCCATCACCAGAGGGCAGGAAATGTGATCCAGCACCGTGAAGGTTGTTGCATTAAGCTCCAGCCAGGGATCTGCTGTTCGACATAATGATTCTGTAATTCCTCTTAGCCGTGATGAGTTTTGACAGCGTGTTTCAGAGGCTGATGCCTGGGTAACCAAATACCTTCGCTCTTGATCTGTTTGCCACTTAGGCCTAATGGACTCCTTTTGCATGAACACAGCAGAACTTGACTTCAATTAAAGGCAACATCAATATCCAGGTCCCTTGGAGGAGCAAACGAGGAGAGAAGAAAAGATGTTTTGGAGCAAAAAAGGAGATGAGAGGGGGAGGAGGAGGAAATAACAATGTCTTCAAGGGGAAAGGTATAGCATGAAAATCACAATAAGATTTCAAGGGGTATATATTAAATGGTGTTCTGCAATACCAAAGGGAGATAAAACATAGTTACAAGTGTTAAATATGAAGAGAGGAAAAGGATTGTGCATGTTATAAAATGATCATAGGCACACATTTCTTTCATCTCTCAATACTGTAAAGTACATTTGTATAATAAAATAATATAATAAAGTAAAATATCCCCAAATGCATTAATAGGATTCTACATTTAGAATAAAACTAAATTAAACATATCTTGAAGAGTTTGATTTTGTTGGATATAAAAAATGTATAAAAAAAATCAGCAATGTGTCAAATGTCATAAAAAGGTATGAAAACATTTTTTAACTCTTGGACAGGGAAGGATAAAACCTATGCCAGGCTATTATTTGCTATTTGTATACTGCTGGGGGAAATTATTTTTCTCTTTTGGAAATGTAACAGGAAGTAAGAAGAATTCTTCTCAAAGTAAAGGCAGACAGTCATATTTGATAGCTTTCACAAGAATAAATTAAAAAACTTCCCCTCACCTCATTCTCTTATGACACCTTTAAGATTCTGACTATTTCTTCTCTTTCCATATCAATGGCAGTGGTCACCAGGACAAACCTTAATCTGTTTTGTGGAAACACCAATACAAAACTTAGTACATGGTCCAAACTTTCACATTCTGGTTAAAATTAGAAAAAAGAAAAGGTTTGTGTTTACATACACTCTAAATATGACTTTGACCAACAATAAAAAACCTTTGTTTGGGATAAGTATAATGAAGCATCTATTATACTGTACATGTATCTAAATTATTCAAGAGAAGTGATCAAGCAATCACATAAAATCCATTTAGCTTATCCTATAAACAACATGTCAAAATGCCACTGACAACTACCAAGCAACAGGAACACTGCCTGCTATGTACGTTGGTAACTGCTTCCCAGAAGCCCCCCATTCAGTAAAAATTTAAATAATAGAATTATTAAAACACCAACATTTGCCTGAGCAGTATGAGCAGGGTCCCTACTCAGAGGGTGGGAGATAAAAGCTGAGATTTGTAAATGATATAAATATCATCTACAGATCCATTTTACGTGTTTTTCACAAAAAATATTTGGGTAATATTACAGAGAAGATTGGGTTAAGGTTTAGGTTTCATGCTTAGGTTAAGGGTTTTAGTGTTAGGGGTTAAGAGGTTTAACAGGACCAAAAAAGTGCATCTGAGTAACTTTATCAATCTATTGGTTCATGATGATCTCCAGTAACTTGAAATATTCTAAACTTCTGGGTGTGGGAAAACCTGACCCCTGTATTTCCTGATTACAACAGGATGTAGTGCACTCCGTGAACCTTTAGTGGATTTCTGAAGGATCAATAGGTATTTTGCGTCCTAGGTTTTGCATATGCACAATTCAATGTACAGTCTCTGCAAGAACGCCAGGCACAGAAGTCAGCTGCAGCAACAACATTTTGGCAAACCCCTGGGAGCCAGAAAAGGAGTTTAATTCCTTTTCAAATGTGGACCTTACTAAATTTAGAAATGATAAAAGGATGACCAGATATACTTACCTGTCTTGCAGAAAACACTATTCAGACACCATGGTAGGTCCTGTAGCCAAATGCCTAATTATTAGTTTCATGATTTTTGTAACACAGACTTTCTTTAAAGATCTATAAATTAAAAAGGACTTTAGGTTTATAGTCTGATATTTGAAGTTACTATAGATCCACTTTAAAATGAACTGTACATTTTTTGGGCTGTGTGAGAATCGAAAAGGATATTGTAAATGCCTTTTCAAAATGACATGCTTTATGCTCAGATCTAGCTAGGTACAGAAAAAAATCGGTTTGAAAAGAAACTAAAATGAGTCAAAACACATTTGGCCTTTAAAGCAATCGAGAGGCTAGCAGTAAATGCAAATATTGGAGAACAAATTTAAAAGCAGGCTTTGAATACAAATTAGCTCAAAGCACAAGGGATAACCTGGACAGCGTCTATGCTCATATAGGTAATTCAAACACAATTGGACTGCTTGGCAAGATGAATTATATCATGGAAAGGCGTGATGAAACTACAGGCAACTTATTAAACTTGTACATTTCATCCAATTACAGCTGTGAAAAGGATCATGGGAGAAAACAAATCAAGGACAAACCATAATAAAGCCTGTTGATTTCTTTTTTATGAAATCATGTTCTAGAAACCAGCAAAATTGTAACTGTACAGTAATATAGTGCATGAACATGGACCCATGGAAGCTGGTATACCAGAGCACCCAACAACTGGGTTCCATGGATTCTCAAGTAGAGGTTCAAAAGTGTTTGCAGTGATCCAATCTTCTCTTTATTAGTGTTGTAAATGCATACTTTGGAATGAAATGATAAAAAGTCCTCCCATGTCATGAAAGGGAATAGTTCCAATACCCTGCACCTTACACACAATAGGCATTGTACACTACAGAAGGTATCCTGAGTCCACCTTATTTACTGCCTAAAGGACTGCAAGCATCATCAAGTCTTCTTCTACTGATCTATGCCCATGAATCTGACCCTGCCTTTTTAGCTATTTTTTTCTTTTATTTGTTTATTATTATTTTTTCTTTTCCAGTATGCAGTCCTACGTTCTTCATCCTAAAGTTTAACTTCAGATTTATTATTTAGGCCACCTAATACTGTATGGAGAAAACATGGAAGTATCTTGAGGGTCATCATACACTTTGAAAAAGCAGAGTTCACATGAAAATTTTCTTGAACAGTGCTGTAGTGTGTCTCCCAGTTTAAATATCTAAATAAATTCTATAAATTTCAATCAAGCAAAAATGTAAAGTGCAGTAAAATGAACCAAAACTTCATATATTGTACCATAAACTAACAGTCTTTTTTGAAAGCTGGGTGCTGAACTTTCACTTTCAACATCATAATTTCGTCATTATTTCTTACAGAAAATCTAACTAGAGTTTTAGCCAAATACATAGGCTAGACATCCTGACCAGTGTACCCTTCATTACTTTTTCATTTGGAGGAGAATAGGTTGCCTAAAATGCCAAAAGAAAACTACGTATTCAGAAAAATATCATTTTTAGCATATTTTTTCTTAAACGTTTCTTAAAAAGAAATACAAGGTACTTAAATCTTAGTAGAATTTTGTTCTCTCTTCTATAACTGTTACTTCCAGAATGTTTCAGACTTCCAGGCAGCACTACCACGTTTGCCTAGGTATGGAACATCTTACAAATGTTTTTTTATGCAGTGAACCAAATTAGAGTATTTCTCCCTTTTTTGGTCAAAACCCATGATGTGGTGTTATTTTCATCTCATCAACCACTCTACAAGGAGGACCTAACCTTCTTAGAATTGTTACTCCATTTGTAGTTCTAGCAGAACCTATGCAAAATATTTATCATAATTACTACATTTTTGCTTCTTGTAATTTCCTGCAACTGTAAAAAAAACAAACAGCATAGCCTATCCTTACCTACCTATTAGTCAATATTAATTCAGATATGACTTTCAGTAAACAAAACCAATTTGTTGCTTTAAGAAAGAAGCTTCAGAGAAGAATCCTATGCCCCCCCCAAAGACATTTAGCAACATCCTTATATTGGTAAAAAGAAATCCCGGATATTGTCCAATGTATTTAAACATTTGTGAATGGATACTAAATTGATTAACTCAACAGAAGCAGAAAGTAGTAATTGATGGTGTTCGTCCACTGCAGTTCTGGTCTCCCCGCAGGGATTATATCTATTGCTGGGAACAGGAATATTGGAATTCTTGCAAAATGCTTTTCCAAGGGAAAATGCTGAAAGCTTTTTACCTTTTACAGAACAGTTGTTAGACCATTGTTTAATGAATAGAATACATTTTGCTAAGACTTTTATGAGTAGAAAACATCATTAGGAAAGGAAGAGAAGAAGGCAGGGTTGATGAGAGGTGAGATCTGTATAAGTAAAAGGCAGTGTCATTGTAAAGTTCCTGGTAAATAGCATGCAAACACTACTACAAGACCCTGATATACCAAATGAAAAAAAATCTTTTGGGAAGATTTACAGGTACCTAGTGGTGCTGGCAAACATCTACAGCAGCTCCTGATTGTTTATGCCCTGGGTTATTTTGACAGCTTTGTCACTACCTTTAACCTCCTACCAAACTAGTATTGACTTAGCATTATGATATTCTGTCCAAATGACTGATTTTAGTGTGCAGGAAAAAATAGGTAAGCATCATTACTATCAAAATATCAGAATGGCGGAGGTTTAACCATACTTGCAGAGTTATGGAAGCTGTTGGGATACATACATGCACATACTGTGTGCTCACTTACCTGTAGTCTTGCACAGTTGCACAGCTGTCCGGAAATTGTTTACTCATTTTACTAAACTCTTTAAGGTTTTCACAGCAACAATTAGAAGCTGTAAATAGTTAGCCCACTTTTCAGGCTGATGGACATCCAACATCATTTAACGCTTTCTAACCCAGCTGAACTGTCTTTGGCCTGCCCCTTCTATTCATTAGATGTCAGTTCTTTCAATCACAAAGGTTCAGTATTATTCTGGAAATATACCCCACCAATTCTTAATACGAGCTGTCTTGACAGTATGGACACCAAGAATACATCAAAAGGCAGCCAATTCTCATCTTCACATATTTTATATTAGCTCAAAAGTTATATATCATTATGTGTTTTTTTGTTATACGGTACATATATACTAATATAAACATAATAATATATACATATATATATATTTATATATATATATACGATAATATTATATAAATAAATGTTCTCTGGTCAAAACCCCTCTCCTGTCCCTACTGGTGCTGGCATAACACGGGCCAACGCTGGATTTTTATTCTTATCCTGCTGTTGGAACTTAAGCTGCGTACACATGTGCAATAATTATCATTGGAAACAAATGGACTAACGACTGTTCGTCCGATAAACAATGCACTGGAATTGAAGGACTGTCCCGGTGGATCTGATTGGGCGAGGATTATTTTATGCAATCTATTGTGTGTACGGTTGTTCAGTGATCGTGGATTGTTCTGCGGTATACTTTCTTCTTTACATGTTACCTTCTGCATCGATCGTATCTAGCTTGTGTACATTATTGGTGGGTTATATTTGAACGATCGTATCCCTACAGCATGTACAGAATTGTGCACAATACGATAGTTCAAAATAATCGTGCATAATCGTTAGTCGTTCGGTTTCTCACAAAAATTATTGCACGTGTGTACATAGCTTTACTACCTCTGTTTGTCCTAGGAACCATAAACATTTGAGTTATCACTGGAATAGAGATAGAAATAAATGCTCCCAATGGTGACACCTATTTTAGTGGAATCTGTTTACGAATAGATTCCTTAATCACTCACCCATTCACTATTTGTTGTATGTACTGGACATGCAGTGTAGGTAAATCCCCCTAATGAGACAAAATGGCAAAGAACTGTCAGGGGTCCTAGGAGACAACTAAATCAAAACAAAATGTACTATATTGTAGCTTACAATTTTAACATCCGATGGTATTTCCTTGTTTGTGGGTTCTTTGTGTGCTGAGCTTTTTATTTTATGGGCACCTTAGCTTCATAAAAGAAACACTCTTCAGTCTTTCCACAATTTACCATCCAGACTTAAACATATATCAGTGAGTGCTAATCAAACCTCTATAACCCTCTTTTAGCGTGCACCAAAATAGCAAATAAAAAAGCAGCTTTGTCAGTTTTAGAAGTGTTCATTTGGTCGTTTTCTAAGAGCATATTTTGAAAGATGCATAGAAAAAGCCTTTTTATATATCTGTTTGCATAAGATTCAAAGATGTCTATGTTTTTAAGGATGCCATCATTGTTTCATAAATACAATTGCATCAAATTTCAGATCATAAACATGATGTACATCGACTGCCAGATAACAGAACTAGAGAAGAAATGTAATTTAATATTATACAAGGTTTCACTGCCTGCATCTTCAAAGAAAAGCAAAGCCCACTTAGGCATCTTCCAAGTTAGAAAAGGCACAAAACATCACAGTGAAATGTAACCCAAGCTCATTTAATATAAGAGTAAAACAGAAGAAGGCTGCAGAAATGCAAGTGCTCTATAACGCAGTAGGAAACTGCTGAGGAATATAAATGAGCTTTTTCTGTCTCTGGATCAACGTAATACATATGCAGGTGCCAAAGCCCAATGGCGGAGCTCAATAAAGCCTTCTGGGAATCATTTTCTTTCAAGGGAAAGAGAGGAAAATGTGAAGCCATTTAAAGGAGAACTCCAGTTAAGACATTGAGATATTTTGAAACAGTTTACTGAAGTCAAATGAAGATTGGCATCTAAATGTAATCCTGGATATTCATCAGCTTCACTTGGATGTAAGTTTATATTCTTAGTTTTCATTACTTTTCTATCCTGATTTTTTCTGTATTTATGTTTTCCTGTGCAGACAAATCTGCATGTTCATTTCTTTAGACAAGTGCTTACATTAAAAATAATAGGGCACCAGAACAGTTATCTGAACTTCCATTGCTGAACTCATTTTAAAAAATGCCTATTGCCTGGAGGAAATGCTGATCTATTGGTTTCTTTCAAACAACTGGAACAAGCATGCAGTCAACTCCAGCAAAGGTTGAACACCTGAACTACATACTTGTTCTGAATCAGGAATTCAGAAAGTACCAAAGGCAAAACAAAACAATACAAAAAACAAAACAGAATACCAACAGGATGAGCTGTATTTTTAGAGGGTCAAAAATGTCAGCCTTTGAGTTTGCTCTACTTTAACTGTCAATTAACAGCTGATATCTAAAGGCAGAATGATCCCATGATCACTAAGATAACAAGCGATGGGATGCGTCTGTTCCCCCCTCTTCACTGATAAATTCTACTTTTTTAAAACAGAACTACATTTAAAATATAAAAAACTGAGAGCAGGCTGGTCCTTTATAGCAGAAGGGGCAGATTATGTCATTTCCTAAGTAAAAATACAAACTTGCTTTTTTTTCATATAGTTCTACTTTATATTTTTGTTCTCTCCCTAACCAGGGAAGAACGACAAAGCAACACTCTGCTGTCCGTTCTCCCCCTTCACTTCCATTGCGATTGTTCATTGTCTGTCGTCCATGGATCCGCCAGGACGATCATTCGGACGAGGAGCGCTGTACACACGCCAGATTCTCGTCCGATATCAGCCCTGAGATGATTATTGGCTGGGAACAATTGCACGTGTGTACCTAGCCTTAGGGTTAAGTATTAAAAGGGGAGGAGTGGATGACTTGTCCTGATTGGTAGGGGCCCTATTAAGGGAATGGGTTAGTGGAGATCGAGAAAGAGAGTTTCAGTTGGAGCTTGGGCAGCCTGAGAAAAGGTCAATATTAATAGTGGTTTGAACGTTATGAAGTGGAATGAGGAACCTGGGTGGGTAACGTCCATAAATGGATGGTGGTTATTGGAATACATTCAGGGTGGAAGGCAACCCATCGAAGGTATGGTGTTCCCGGGGAATAGGGATTTAGGTAGATTAGGTTAGAGGGAGAAACATATAGTATAGTTAGGAAAACACATTTTTTAGCCCACCCACTAATTTTGTTATTCAGAGAAATATTACGTGCATATATTTTTCCTGCTTCAATTTTTTTTAAAGATTTACACTTGCCGAGATTCAACTTTTTTTTGCATCTGCCACCTCAACTCTTAGATGTCCATGCCTGTGCAGTACATCTTCATAGACTTCTTTGGAACTGTTTCCTTTTATGGTAGATGAAAATAGTATAGCCCTATAGAAGTTTATGTTGCAGACAAATGGTGACACTCATTGGATCTTGGTGGGTAAGTGAAAGGGGATCCATTAGGTCAGGGCAAGGGATGGGAAGAATAGGTGCACATTTCTAAAGTGTACATCATTTCATTAAAACAAAATAATTCAGAATAAAATTTGTTGTATTGTCAAACTCTTGTTACCTGTCTTCTCAAAAAAGGATTCCAATAACGGCTTAGTCTCTAGATGTCAGAGCTTGTTTTTAAAAAAAACAAACAAATCACATTTAGCTGGATTTCCTAATATAGTGTGTAAAAAGAAAATGTCTGTAGGCTGTACTAGTACAAAAGATTATGTGTCCTATACATTCATATCCCAAAAACAAATCTGTCCGCTTGGTTGGTGTCAGTGACTTGAATCACTTTTTTTATTGAGTGTCCAGTTTTTATTGAGTGTCCAGATAGACCAAAAGATTTTGGGTCTTCACCCATTTCCACAAAGTCATATGTGTATCATACTCTAAGGGAGCATGCCATTATAATCTATATTTTATATTCCAGATTTACTTGCCATAGGACAAATAAATGGGAGGGGAAGCAGTGACATAGTTAGGGATGGTGATCCGGTTAGTAGTGGGACAGTTACAAAGCTGAGCACTAGTTACTTTGCTGAGGCAGAAAGTTTAACAGAAGGCTCTCCATCGGGAAGCACAGGGATTACCTAAAGAATAATAAACGGCAATACCCAAGTCTTAGGGTTCTGACATCAGGAACATGACAAATGCAATTTTTTGCAGTCCAAGCAGAAACAGGAGTGGCTCAGTGATCACATTTAACTAGAGTTTGATGGCTTTTCAGAAAAATATTTAGGAAGCTAGGAAAGGGGATCACGTGACTGTCTACTTTACACTGTAAAGTACACTGTATAAAGTTGCCACTGTATCACATAACTGATACAGAGACTGAGCAGCCTTATAAATTATAAGTTTTAGTAATAGGAATACAATGTACAATTCCAAAATACCTTGCTCCTGAAAATAAATAAACTCCTATGTGCATGCCACTACGTAATTCCGGCATGACTAATCTAGATGGACGAAGATCCTGAACCTGGAAAAGGACCAGGTAAGGATGGCAATGCTGGAGAAGAGGCAAGGACAGATACATTTATTATAATAATTGTGAACATGCAGGTAAGGTTGTTTTATAGCCCATCCCTTCTAAATTATTTAACCTGCCTGCTCACATATTTTTAATTTTTAGGTTTAGTTCTACTTTAATAAGCATTGCTTGAACAAAACTGGGTGAATCAGTGTTATTTTTTTCGGGAATCGTTATTTATGAGATACATTGCCATAAATATTTTATTTTTTGGACATTGTTGTTATTTCAGTCCCTTATGTTGCGAAAAAAAAATGTTTTTTCTCATATTTATTCATTGAATTATAATCTCGATACATGTAAGTGTTAATAGGTTCTTTACACAACATAGCTACTACTAAAGTGCTGTACAAGGCTCTATATAACTGCAATACTAGTGGCCTGGTGGGTCATCAGCATGTTTCCATCCTTGGTTAATGACTCAAGAAGTACTGAAGCCACTGGATCAGCGTGACAGCTAGCAAAGGCCATTTTTCAGAGATTGCCTACATATTTCTTTTAGAACAATTTATTTTTTAACTGCATTTTTATGTGATCTTAACTGTAGCATAAAAAACACAGTTATTTTTGTTTTCAACTTTCAGTAGCTTTTGCCATGTTGGGTTCATTTTTATTCCCAAGAAACTGGCAGGGGTAACCTGATTGGTTGCCACAGGCATAACTACCATGTTGTCTTTTACAAGTTTTGCTATGTAAAGTTCTTTTATACAAATCTAGTTGTGATTCAGCTGCACATTTTATTAAATTCTTTACATTCAATGTCACTCCCTTCTTTGTTCACTCCATGCTCCAACAGAATGTGACTCTTAATTATTTCCTATTAATATAACTAAAGTTGCTCAGCACTTCAAGCAGTTCCATGTCAATCGCAGCCACCACAAGTTTTCTGCTCCCATCACCCCCTCCCTCTCCATTTGAACTTGACAAACTCATAATCACTGCTCAGGAAATCATTGTTTCCATAATCCTCTGCCAACCTGTCAATCTTCTCTCCCTCCTGCTGTGATGTGCAAGCAGGCTGCACCCCTCTCCCCCACACCCTGTCAGTCTGGAGATTGATGGGTCCTCCTCCCTATCCACTCTCTAGTGATGCTCCTGATTGCTGGAGTGGTTTCTCAAGTCTTTTGAAAATCATTTTGTCATTTTTTACATGTAGCTGCTGCGCATGGTGCAGTGGACATTGCTTTATAGGTTTAAAAAATACAGACACACATATACATGTTCACACATCACATATATAGAAACACGGAGCTGTCTCTTTTTTATTTAGTATTTTTACTGATAGCACATTAGAAACCTTTGTTGTTTTTAACCTAATTGTCATTAAAGCCTAGATGGCCTGGCCAAATTTGAAAGCATCAGAATGCATATGTTACTTTGAGAATAAGGCCCCAATCTGCTTCTATTCAATTCTATGGGAGGAACTGGGAAGTACATTGTGCATGTGTTTGCGTGCACTTGTTTTTGTTGTGGGGTGGCATTATGATCATTGGAAGAGACATTTTGCTTCTTGCCATGTAGTTGCTTCTCCTCCTCTGAAGGAAGAACCCCACCACCACTGCAAATGCAAGGGTAAAGCGTTCAAGCGCATTGGCCTACAGTGTGGTGTGCCACTTGTGTCATGCTGTGTGAAGAATAAAGTGGTTTGAACCTTTGGAAGCAAGATGATTCAGTGATTCCTGGCTGCATAAGAATGAGGGCAACAGATGGACCTCACTCACAGTTCTCAGTCCTTGTACTCAGAGCTGGGAGTTTACCAGCCAATCCGCCTCCACCTTTCTGTTGGGATCCATGCGTTCACAATGGTAAAGAAACCATTTGGTTAGAATACCAGAGCTGTCATTGACAGTCCTCTCTGGTCAACTACTAACTGTGCACAGTGTCAGCTTCTGGCTTTAAAATGGGGAATATAAATTACCATATTGTTTAGCCCACAGTTTGTGCATGTGGCATGGTTAAAGTGTACTAATTAACCAACATAATTGATATTTATGTTATATTGTGCAGATGTAAGCATTAGCCCTGCTTTTGATGTTACAATCGGATTTTAACAAATTGCCTTCAAGGGTTCATCAAAACAATCCCACTGATTTATGAAACTTGGATTTCATAAGATAATTTGATATTTGCTAGCAAATGTCTTGAATCTTGGACCATATCCATTGCAGGTTTTCTGGATCTTTCAGCTTCACTGATGAAAGTGCATTCTCTGCAGCCTTCTATGCCTACTATGTCCAGTAAATCAGTTTATGTTGCTAGATCTAAAAAATCTAGAATAAAGAAGGTACTAAGTTAATTATTGCAACATGAATAGGGAGTGGGTAGGAGGAGTTTCTTTCTGTTCCCCTTATATTTTACCTTATAGCTTTCTTAGTATATGGCATGAATATATGGAATATGAATATGAACATATGGAAGGTAGAATGGGGCATACAAGCTTCAACACTACAAGTAGGAGACCAAGGTTTGCCCAATCAGTAAAACTCACCATTTTACAGAAGCAGGGTAATTAAAAACTGAAGGCATGTGCAGGCTCTATTTGGAGCTTTTTGCTTTGTTAATGTAAAAGTTGTGTTTCTTGTTTTAAAAATGACCCAGCTGTTTTGTTCTATAATTTACCCTAAATTCCCTATATTACCTCTATTCTAGATTATCATGCTGGCCAATTATTACATTGATGTAAAACTTCATTCACTGAGCACAGAACATCATCTGTCGTGTTTTGTTTTATATTATTCTGATTACAATAAAGCTTATTTAGTCTCTCTTTCCGCAATGTTCCCTCCGGCACCACAAGGAAAATAGCTCAAATCTTTTATTCCTAAGCCAAAAAATATAAGGTTTTTATTTAAAAGATGTCCAGTGTCCACAGAGTCACATTAACTAGCCCCTTTCTGCCATGGGCAATATTAAAGCTAATTTATTATTAATTAGTGCACACAGAGCGAACCCAAAACACGATGCATTTTTGCTTCGTTAAGCACATTGTACTGGCTTTAGTAGGAAAAATGTAATTCACGTGTATATATCAAGCCTTGGTTCGGATATTCGCCTAACCATTTTACAGCCTGAGGCCATGGGGGACCTTGTTGACAGTAAAATATATGTATTTTTAGCAGCTGGAATAATGCACAGTTTGCAGTAATATTGTATCGTGATGTCAGGTCATTTGATTTTTTTCCACTATTGTTAGGAAGCAAAACCATTCTTTTCTGTTTAGTGATATAAATTGTAGATAATTTTACCTGACCAGTTCTTATAATACAGGGCATGCCATATATCCGCAAACTTCATTAAACTACTAAGTGGGACTCTATTAGGAATAAAACCATTGTCGGTTTAAAGGGCCTAATAAAAATGGAATGGAACATGTTGTCTCCCTGTTGCAATATATCAAACTTACTTTCCTATTCACAGTCTTATGTTGAATGTACACTGATGTGTACAAGTAATAATATTCCAGCCTGACCATCAAGCTGGCCAAAGGCTCAAGCCAAGAAAGAAGGTTGGGGGGAAGATGTCAGATCCAGCTATGGAGCGAGGAGAGGTGAGTTAAGCTCAGCTTTAAAGGCAGCCTTGCTTGCTTTAGAGTCCCTACTTACACCCTAGTACCCTAATTTGCTCAAAATACATACTAGTAGGTTATTTGCCGTGATCCCCAATTAGCAAACTTCACAGCCAGTGCCATAATGTGCAAAAATCCAAAGCATACAGACATTTTCTGTTCATATTTTATTCTAGTAACTGCAAATACTGGTCTAGCTTTATCATTTATCCTCAATAAAGTGCCTATCATTTATTCCACACAGCATTCAATCAGATTAAAAAAAAATCTATTGAAATTTTAAGTTGCGGATTTGAATGGTTTCTTTTTTTTTAAAGGTACTTTGATATAAAAGCACACAGTGAACATTCATTGTGCTGCTATTGATGATTTAATCACAGTATACAATGATTGTGGTTAATTTCTAGTTTCTTATATATTATTTGTATAATTTATTTATTTATTTATTATTATATTATTTATTTCTCTTATATTATTTTGGAATGGTGTTTAATTTTCATAAAAAGGAAGAAAAGCCACATTAATGCTCATACAGTCCACACAAATGGAAGCTTTTAGGACACAGAGAACAAATGCTTGGGGCACGTTTGCCATTGTCCATTCCATGTGATTTTTTTTCGGGATGAAAAAGCTATTACAATTACAAAGAATTTGATGTCTTGTTATTGCTAATATGCAGTAGGTTCAAGAATTTGAACATGTGTATCACAAATTATGTACTACAAATGGCAAAGTAATCTTTGCTGACTGCCCCATTTCACTATTTTCTGTTTCTTTTTTTACCGTTGTTTGCATAGCCTATGCAATATTATAGATAAATATATATATATAAAAATAAAATATAAAAAGCACCACATTTTACCTGCTGGTGGTGCTACAGGCCAACTCAAAAACTTCAGCTTCTATTATAAAAGAGGTAGTTGAGTGAAGAAGAACCTATTTGCATTACAGTGTATAGCAAGAAGAAGGAAAAGCAGTTCAGGTTTGCCCAATACATTATTTTTAGGTAAAATGTTACTGGATGATCTTTAGTTTGCTAAAACACTTTGTACTATAAACAATGCCTTTTGACCCTTTCTGTCATACTTTGTTGTGGTCTTTTTTTGCAGCCACTTCCCTTCTACATGAAAAATAACGATGGATAGCTGTCATTCTTTGATGGTGACAGTGGCTCATGTCTACATAATTTGTGTGTAATACAATTAATTAAACATCGTAAAGCTCATAGGACATTTTTAACATTGGGAGTGCATATATGGGGATACAGAAGCTACCATTGTTGGTTGTCTCTTTGATATTTTAGGACACTGACCTGGATGAACCATTGTGATCCAAAAAGACAGACTAAAGTCAGAATTCTTTATTTGCATATGTATTCAGAATAAAAATGTAATATTATCATTGCACCATCATGACATGCAGGAACTAAGGTTTTTAAAAAGTAAAGGCAAATCAACGTTTACACTTTTTCACCAAAGGTTTCCCTAAAAATTGGTTTTACTTCCCCTTGGGGGGTAGGAGAGCTCCTGGATCTGCTTGTCCAATTATTTTACTAAATACAGCTTTGGGTTGCAGTAATTGCAGTACAGAATGAAGCACATCGAAGGAGGAGAAGAATGTGCAAGACACAAGAACAAAATTGAGAGAAGAAAAGATAAGGAGGCAAGAATGAAAAAACACATTAATAGTAATGTTGGAAACGGTGATATTAATTGAAAGTGAGCGTTGTTTTATTCACTTTGTACTAAATACAAAGAAGAGCAGAAATACATTTTTCTAAACTATGCAAAATAATAACATATCTCTGTTTTGCTGTAGGGGAATTATGAAAAAAAGCAAAAATTATATTAAAATGCATTTCGGCAGAAAGGAAGGAGGGATTGTAATATTCACACAAGCCATTCCCTAGATACAAGTCTAACCATCTGGGTTAATATACAACAATGAGTTGTTAATATAATCAGGAGAACAAATTTATTCCAGAAAAAAATGTAATATATGGAATGTAGCTTGGCTGGTTTGGGCAGTGATTAACAGACACATATAGGCAATACCTAATAATTTACTGGGGTGCTTGATGTGCCAAAATACTCGATATGCTTTCCACCCCCTTACTTACACCCTCAGCAGCATATACTTGCCTTTCTCCCAATCCTGCTGCACCATTCAGCATGAAAAGCCAAGGGATTCAAATGTTGTCTATGTGACAACACTGGGTCAATCAGTACTGCCACATTGGGGTTCATTGCCTCTCTGTAAACTATGATTTAGCCACATGTAGCTTGAGCAGCTGAACAATATGGCGGGGAAATGAAAGAAAGGCAAGTACTACTGGGGAGGTCTACATGAAAATGAACCAGATGGGCTAATCACAGATACATTTTAAAGCAGACATTTAAAATGAAAGCACAACATACTTTTATGTACATTCCTACTAAGGGCATATAATCAAGGGTCTGCCCACCTGAAAGTCTTGGACATTCTAACTGTGGGATTTCTCCGTCACAACCTTGTTCCTGTTCACCTTGGAGTTCTGGGTGTCTCTCAACACATTTGTGTATCCTAGGATTCTTGCTCAGTCTATTCAGTTGTCTAATAGTGAGGGAGCAGGGAAAGCAGAGTTGCAAAAGAAGCTTACATAGGTCTGAGGACCCTCTATCCACTCTTATGTGAATGATGGGCCAATTACCAAACCAAACACCACTCTGACATATAAGTCATCGGTCAAGAACAAACCACAGCATATATAGCCACACAGGTAACCTAGTCACCTTAATCCAATTACTATTCAACATGTCAAGGCAGATGAAAATGTCCCAAGAACATATTGAAAGGCAAGATGGGTAGTCATATCACCCCGTTCAAATTACATAATTTATTCAGTATGGTGCCATACAGGCGTAAGTTGTTAAACTTATATTAAGGTGTAAATTGTCAAATTATTGGGCTAGAGATGTTAAATGGTATTTTATATGGGTGACAGATAGTGTCTCAGTGCCCCCTTACATTTGTGGTCAGTAGACATGTGCCACCTTTTTTCAGTCTATCAAAATGGATGGATGGTGAATGGATATTGATGTAGTGTCGGCTAACTTTGAGGGTCATTGTAATGTCTCCTACAATTGTTAGTGTAGTGTCTTTTTACTTTCAAAGTCAGTGCTAAAATACTTTAAGAGGTAAAAGATAAACAAGCTGAGCCCATTTGATTTTATTTTTCCCCTTATAAAATAATATTTTAAAAATAACACACTACGGATGTATTTATTCAATTTATTTATATACCATTTCCGTCTATTACTGGTTTTATTGTTAGCAGTGATGGACACATTTTGTTAGGTTATACTCTGTGTGTATCTATACGTCTATGTAGACATTGTTTATATATAAATATATATAAAATAAAAATATACCTTTAATAGTTGGTAAGGTATAAAGGACGCAAACACGTAAAAAACATTAAAAAAAAATATGTAAATCATTGCTTAATCTATAGATGAAGAACAAGTGTAAGTGTAGTTCCTCAGGGACAGACGGGTATTTTATGTAATTTAGGGAATTAGGAGAAGATCTGCTGACTTTAGCTATTCGATCATCTGCAGGCAAACCACCTTTTTTCCCTTGAACATGATTGGTTATTCTTTGCAAATTGAATTGGCACAGCTTTATCTAAGCTAAGTGAATTGCAGAGTGATATTTCTACTTTTCTAGGTGAAAAGCTTAAATCAATCTCCATGTGTCTACACAGAGATTTGTAGTTGATAGGAAGTAGGGCTATGATCGACTATAAGACCTTGATCTATTTCTCGATAGGAAACCTAAAAGGCTTAATTGGTCCTGGGACTGCACATCCAAAAGCATATCAAATGGGATTTTGAATTTGAAAAGTTTAGTTTCCAAACCAACAAAAAATACTCCGAATTTAGGGACTGGCAAGTTGCAATATATTACATTTTTATTGGGGTAAGATTAAAAAGGGGGTGACCTTTTACCTGTGGGCCACCACATCTTAGGTCATATGAGCAAAAAGACTGCTCACCTCCCTGCCTCTATGTAGTTCAAAAAAGAGAAAGATTGATTAGCTGCAAGGAGGAAAACACAGGATTTACTTCACTAGGACACTTCAAACATAGTACATTTAATAATATGAGTGAAATGTTATAGTGTTAAAGATATTGCCACTAAAATAATGAAAATTATATGTGCACCTCTCAGGCCTTTGGATCGCACTGAACATATTTGGCACACTGAGAAAACCAGGTAGTCATAAATTGTGACAGATGCTTGTGTCAGCACATGGGGAAGTGCTGAATAACTCTCTACTCAGCCAGGTTTTAGTGTGATATGAAATCAAGACAAGTGCTAAGCATTCTTATCTACTTCCAAATGATCCATCTCATTAAATAAAGAGTATCATTTCTCTGAAATATTTATACCTAGCCTTGCTTATTACAACACACATACTTCCAGTGCTAAGAAATACAGCAGTTCAGAGAAAAGGGAAGAACTACCATCTGGAGGATGAACAATGCTTTATATTACATTGGAGTGCTTCAAGTCTGTAGCTGGTGAAGTTCTCCCTGCTGGGAGAGAAATGATCACCTAATGGCAATTTGATCACTCCATGGTCTCTCAGAGAGCTATATGACCTATAAAGAGAGACCTAGTATTCTGTGCCATAGGCAGAAGAGAGGCATATAAACCCAACTGGTTAGGTATAAAGTTATGTAAAACAAAAGACAAAAGTAGGAAATGAAAATATACAAAAAAATGAAAAAAATCTCCAAACATAATATTTTTAGAAATGTACAAAATACCCATGTGCACATGTAATGTGGGGGCTTCACCTAGCACTATGGAGAAAATAATATAACAACTTTATGCAATTAATACATAGAATACAGTATGATGTACATTTTTCGCCTGTTGGAATACATTTTACCACGCTTTATAAGATTTGTGTGTGTGATGTGTGTGTTAGATTACTTATATATAGTGTGAATATTTTGCTAGGGGCATTAATTTAACAGTAGATTGTAATTGTGGTACGTATTTATGTATGTGAATCTGCATGTATTTATTTTAAATGACAATGATTTTCCATCAGAGAATATTTGATAAGAATTATTGTTTACAAACAGATCCCTTGTGGCTCTATTTAATAAACAGGGAAGCTGACATTCCCTCAAAAATTTGGTGGTGGGAATCTTCCAGGCCCATGTGTTTCAATGGCAGTAATTTATTCTCTACCAGGGAATATTTCAAAGCTTTATAACAAAAACCCTTAGTGTTTTTTAGGACTGTGCATATAGTCATATATACACTAAAAAACAAGTAACAAAATACTTAAAATACAAGCACATCAATGAACAATAAAAACATCAAAATGCTAACAAATGGAGAAAATAGATTTTAGTATGTTGTATCTGAAGTTATCAAGGGAAAATAAAATTCAGCACTATGGACAGCTCCAATGGTAATATTCACTAGCTAGAACTCCGGGGTCAGTTTGTCAAAGCCTTTGAGAACCTTAATATATTGTAGCTTTGTTCACATTGAATACCCAGTGACACGCAGATGAAGTTAATAAAAAGAAATTGCCTTTCAAAGGACTGGATATTGGCAATTTAATATATTTAAACTTACCAGTCCTCAGATGTAGAGATGTAGTGACTGCATTAGTATTGTTTAGGCATTTTAGTCTATATTACCCCTGGTGACCCTAGCAATAACACACTTCCTGTCTTAGAGTGACAACTCTTACCATGCTGTATCCAGAAAGGAGCAGTATTGGCACTCAAAAAAAAGGACACCCCCCCTTCCCATATACTTCATTACATAATGAGGATTACAGAAATAAATAAATCCTGTCTACTTCCTGTATGTACATTTTTTTCTATCAATATATTTGCATGCATATTGTATTGTCACAATGGGTTATGCCCATCTTGTGTAAATTCTGGGCTGCTGTTGAATGTATGTATGTTATGCCCCTTATAAGTTATATATATAAATATATTGTACCAGAACTAAATGTGTGATGATAACTTTAGAGGCATCATCCACCAAAGTTTCACTTGCAAATGGGATTAAATGGCCTGGATAAGACTGTCAGTAATTGTGTTGCTGCATGACCAGGGTACAGCATGAGAAGCCTCCCTCTGCCATACCCGATTAATCCACCACCCCCCAATTGCTCCCAACCAATAACACAAAACATAACACAATTATTTTGGTGGAAAAAATTGGCCACAGCAGCCCCCTTTTATTAACCATGTTCACAAATACATTAACAACAATATTTTAGCATAAAACCGGAACAACTCTTTAAACAGATCCATGAAAGGTATCAATTTTCTTATAGTACTCCAGCTGTCTCCGCATCCACACCAGGCCCCCAGGCGCTCATACCCCGCCTCGGGGACAGTTAGCGGGTTCCCATATTCCAAATTAGCCTCCACAACAACCGAGTGTCATGCGAGGCCACCCTTACTGTCCCAACACCATTTTACCGTGTCCCCATCCCCTCTACATTTCCATTACCCCACCTCTACCTTCCATGGAGCCGAACCACATAAACCTGCCCAGACTGAGCTGCTGTGACAATAACCCCCCAACCGTCCAAACCTAGGGAGGGAGGGTGGGAATGCAGTCCCACAGCAATCGATTTTAAAAGAATTTCTGCTCTCCCCATCAGAAAACCTTCCTTTTAACCCCTTAATCTCACCACCCCTTAAAACTCCCCTCCAATCATGCTCCCTGATTTTCCCGCATTTTCTTTCATTAGCATAATTTATTTCATCATTTTATTCATTCATTCATTTTTTTTTTTTTTTTAACTTTTAACCTTCTCTTAGTCATCCTGCACACATGCCTCCACCTACTCACTCTCCAACCATTCCTCTGAACTTCTCTCCCCATCAGAAAACCTTCCTTTTAACCCCTTAATCTCACCACCCCTTAAAACTCCCCTCCAATCATGCTCCCTGATTTTCCCGCATTTTCTTTTATTAACATAATTCATTTCATCATTTTATTCATTTATTTTTTTTTTTTTTTTTTTTTTTTTTTTAACTTTTAACCTTTTCTTAGTCATCCTGCACACATGCCTCCACCTACTCACTCTCCAACCATTCCTCTGAACTTCTGACCCATTTTTTTTTTTTTTGCCTCATTGTCCTTTTCACTTCCACATCCACCTGTCCCCCCTTTCCATGACCTTTTAACCTTCTTCATACTCCGTCTTCCATACTCCCCCTGTCATGAGGCCCTCCGCCCATAAATTGCTCCAGGCCTGCTGAATTGCAGCACTTTATTTGGGATCCAGGCCCCCACTTCTTAGATTGTAAGCTCTTCTGGACAGAGTCCTCTCCTCCTCCTGTGTCACAGTCTGTATCTGTCTGTCATTTGCAACCTCTATTTAATGTACAGCGTTGCATGTTGATGCTATATTAATACTGTTTAATAATAATATTATTCATATTAATAGTAATAATAAATTATGTAAAATGCCCCCTAAATTTCTCATCACATGTTTAATTCTATTACTATATATATATATATATATATATATATATATATGTACTTTGATCCTGTACCCCTGTATTTAGGGTTAGTTATAATAAAAATATTAACTATGTAAAATTGAGGTGTGTGAGACATTTTTTCATTACTTCTATATATGGCACACATATGCCACAGTCTTTGTACCTACACAGTAAGTGTTAATAACTGTGCCATATGCACGAGTCTAACAGTCCTTCAGTACAATCATTTTTTAAATTACATTTTACATTACAATTACATTTGTTTTTCGACTTCTTAAAGCAGAACTTCATAAACTAGTTAGTGAATGCTTAGCTAACAGAAAATGTTAAAATAGAAAATTATTATGTAATACAAAATATAGCAATGGTGGGTGCAGTGGTCATGAGTGTCAAGTATAACCCAGTATACAGAGTGCAGTGGTCAGGAGTAAATATAGCATAGGGTGGGGAAGTGGGTAATGTACAGGTTGCCGGGTTCAATAATGTGTAACACAAAGGTGCAGGGCTTCGGGGCACATAGCTCACAAAATGCAGGGTAAAGGAAAGCATGTTGCACATATTGTAGTTCTTAAACGTGCATATACATGACACAGGACAAAGCATTAGGAATAGGTAACACACAGGCCAGTATACAACCAAAAAAAACCCCCCCCCCCCCCCCCCCAGCATTTAGGTCTTTACCTTCACACCTAAATCTTACTCCAATACAGAAATTGCCAATACAGAAATTGTCTACACTCCTCCACCACCATTATAGAGCTCTCATCCGCCCACCTCCAGACCTCCCCTTCTTAGTACTTAGTCCTTCTTAGTACAGAGCACAAGCAACACCTCTGAAGTCTCCTATACACTTATATTAGAAAACTGAAAGGCAGGAGTGGCAGACAGCACCACAGGTCTGCATATTTGCATGTGTTGGCCATGCATTTGCAGTAGCAGAGTAAATAGCAACTACATGGCCAGAAGTGACAACCCACTGCAACTTCACCACTTTCAACCCATGGTCAAAATGGTTCCCAAATGTTTCTATTTTTTTAATTGGGACGGATTGGGCGTGTGGTTCAGTCTTCAAAACAATGCTTCAGTCAACTACAAGTCTAAAATGGGTTTGAAAGTGTTTTGCAAAAGTTTTTGGGGGGTTGTTGGGAGACAATACCTGTAAATTTAATAAACTCATAACATGATGTTTTCCTCCTCTGCCAGACAGGGCAGATACTGTGTAATTCTCTAGACTGGAGAGACAGAAAAGTATCCTACAATCAATACATTTCCTGTGTATGTATCTGTTGTCTGGGGTTTAGCTTTAACTTAGCTACAAGGCAGCTTAGAGAAAGAATTGTGCGTGAGTGTAATGCTACGTGCAAACCTATACCTGCTCACCCATTCTTTCCACTACTAGATTTACCAGTAGGTATCCAGAGGTTACTAGTAGGGTTACCAGATCTCCCCATTAATTTTTGCTATATTTGTGATTTATTAGATTTAGAACATTACCTGTTTAAATAAATATTGTGCTGTCAGAACTGTAATGCTGACTGTAAGGTTTTCATATATTCTGTATCACTGATTTAGGATAGGCACCAGTAAAAAGAATTTTGGCTTTATAAGTTTTCTAACTCACTGACCAAGGATATGAATCCAGAGTTCTGAATTTACTTTGAATTCACTTCATGTTCTGCATGCTTTTTTCAGGTCATCTTCCCTGAAGATATTAAAGCAAAAGACAGTCAAACAACCTGCATGTTCAGAGGCAGGATAACCAACTTTTACGTCTTGTGATAGGTACTTAATCAGTGATAAGTCAGCAATCATGGTAATCAGGGACACAGATTACACCCTGTTGATTCAGTTCACTTTGTGGCTTGCTGCAAAGTAACCATTTAAGTATGATCACTAGAGAAGACTAAACTTGGAGAAGAGGAATTGCTTGCTCCTGCCTGCAGCATACTAATGTCAACTAATCAACCAATGCAAAGCTGTCCACTGAAGATCAAGGACTGCTGTTTAAGGATAAAGGTATAGCTTTTTTTTAAAGGCCACTGTTGCTATATATTGTGACAAATTAGTAATGTATTTTATTTGTGAAAAATTTTAGGTTACTAAAAGGTCCATTTAAATGTCAACAGAAAGTCAATCTATTACAAGAACAATTCTACTTTATTAGTAATTCCTTTTATATACAAAATTCAGATTGTTTGTAAATTGTCTTGTTTCCATAGTATTTGCATGAAGACATAAAAGATTTAGAAAATATTTAATGAAAGGAGAAGAACACTTTTTATAAAGACATTAAAAACATTTATTAAAATACTGTTTTGGAAAATACATTTATAATACTTACCATTAGCGCATCCATTCAGTGTGATTTTTGCTTTCATGCAGAGTTAAAGCTGCTGATAAAATATTCAATACCCAACACTACTTAAAGAGCTCCCCAAAGTAAAAAAAATTCCGAACCACATATTTGTATAAAATATCTTTGTATGCTATAGAATTTAAATTTCTAAACCAAAAAGTCATAAAATAAACATTTGGAGAGGTGCCTCCTGGCTGGAGGACGTTCATCATTATTTAGCTCTTTCCTCCCCTGTTTTACTGTTCATAGCCTATATCTTTTTATTTATTGAATTTTAGTTCTTTCTATCATAGAGGATTAGAATCACATGTGAGCCTCACCTAGGGAGATCTTCTGTTTTCAAGAAGCTATGTACATCCTTCCCCACCACCCATGGTCTACATAAATTGAATAAAGAAGCCGAAAATATTTAATTTTAAACATATGTTGATGAACTGTGGGGGTGCGATGAAGGCAAAATATAAGCCAAAATGATTATTTAGTTGGTTCTGGAAAAGCTACCAGCTTTTCAGTAGAATATACACCAGTTGAAACATCAGTTGTCAAACAAAGATACACAGGAGCCTGGTTTTGATATTAGTTCAATGATGTTCCTGGACAAATCCCACCTCAGTAAGGCTAAGATTATAAGTGTGGAGGGATAATAATGATGTGGTCTTTTGACAGAAGTGATCCATGGCATGGCTTGGAAGTCAGATGATGAGAACTCCTGGGTCAAAAAAGAAAATGCAAGTTTCTAGTTAATGGTGGCAAACCACCAATAGTTTTCTTGGTGCAGAAGATGGTATAAATAAGATAAATACGAAACGTTGGAAACCCACCTACGAGGTCTGTTTACAAAGCAGTGAATCTGACATTCACATACCATTGTCTGAAAGAGACTCTTTTGGGTACATGTATATTAAATAGAAGTGGTTGTTTTGTCAGATGTCAGATTATGTCAGAATCTTCTTTTTTTAGGTGCCCCCCTATTTTCAAGGTATTAAATATTTTGAAATATTTAGATTTATATGTAACATTTTAAAAGATATATAGAAGCTGAGGTATGATGTCCATTTAAAGGATTGTTAATCTCTAATAATGAGATTGTTTTCTTCTTTTAAGTTCTTATTTAACTATGCTAAGTAAAGATTCTTAAATTGTAAGCTCTTCTGAGCAGGTTCTTCTCCTCGACCTGTGTCATTCTGTTTCTGTCTGTCATTTGCACTGCATAATATGTTGCTGGTCAAATACTGTTCATTAATAATAATAATAATAATAATAATAATAATAATAATGTATATATAAAATAAGTATAGGTTTTCACAGGTTTGATAGGATATTTTATGTTAGAAGGCTGCCTACTCATTCTATGAGTATTAAAAAATAATATTTAATCTTTATAAACAAATATAAATCATTTATTATGGAAGCTTGTTACAGGTCAATAACTAACTAAGTAATAAAGACTAAAAGACTAGTAATATATCACCCTTGGAAGAAATTAGAATGGATATGTCTATCAGTACAGTTTTCTTTAAATTGTTATAATTTTGCACTTTGCTGGATAACTTAGCATGCCAGAAAGAATACAAATGAGTTGTGTTTGAACTCTGTCCACCTTTGCCTAAAATGTGATATTCCTAAGAAACAGTAAAAGCCACAACAAGCCATCTTTGACCTGTCTAGCTGCCTGCACAGTGGAATAATTATTCTTCAAAAATCACAAAACTGGTATGTAGCAACATCAGATATTGCATAGAGAACAATGTCTTGGTGTGACATACTCACTATATGCATTGCAGTGCAGTGTATTGCTACAAATGCTGCACCAATTTCTGTGCATTTCTGTGAGTTACCCCATTCTTGTAATTAATTCATACAATGTTAGGGTAAAATACTGCTCACTATAGAAAATAAAGGAGAACAGCTGTGATTTTTAGTGCCTATGTTGCAAATTTTCTATATAAATTGTTCTCATCTACATCTACCTTGTGAATGAGGGCTTGTTGTAAAATGTATTTATTGTTTGTTTATTATATGGCAAATATTGTGCATAGCCTAGGGACGGGTTCAGTTTATTTCTTTCAGTAAGGCCTAAATAAGTGATCCCAAACCTTTTGAAGCTGATGGACCACTAAATGCATGGACTCCTGCCACATATGTGCGGGGAACCATGTGTCACTCAAAGGGGAAGAAACCTCCCCAATAGTGATGTCATGATGCCAGAACCCGCCCACTCTCCCAGCAAAGGTCTGAGCTTGCTTAAAACACAACCCGGCTTGCCAGAGACGTGGTTGGCGGCTCTGGCTTGTGTGCCCCCCCCGCAGGGTCCTTCTCCTGATCCTGCTGGGGGCTGCACTGGCCAGAGCCACAGCCCACCTGTGAGATGGCCGGGGCTATTTGACCTAACATGTCCCTAAGATTGGGGTCATCCTGAACTCAAATCTGAACACTGATGAAATTATTAAGGAAGCAATTCTAGTGGATAGTTAGGGTTTTAGGCGTTACAGCAGGCAAATGCACCAAAATGACACCAAATGTCTCAGGAATATTGGATATGATTAATAAAGCTTTTCAAGGCTGGAGAAGATAGACTATCATGGGAGAACCTGGGTGATCCAGCAAACTTGGAATGGATCTGGTCCAGGACAGAAAACATTTGTAAGATAATAGCAAATAATTTTAAGAATTCCATTCCAGGTTTTCCATGATGGTCTATCTTCTCTGGTCTTGGAGAGCTTTAAAAAATCAGGGTCATTATATTTTAGAAATTCAAGTTAAATTCAAGAATATATCTAATCCCAACGACTAAAATCTCTTATACTCTTGTATTTGTACAATGTTCCTGTCATTTCAAAAGTCATATTTTAAACTTGTAGCTTTTATTTTAATATTATTCGATTGGACCTCGTTCATAAACATCCTGGTATAGGGTAATAGCGCTCTCTATCCCTGTCTCCCAATTTTGCTCCAGGATTGTCACCATATCACATTGGCCTTTAATGAAGACAATGGGTGGTCAACTCATATCATGCGGGATTGATGGAATTTATTAGGAAACCCAACCTGAGAAATGTTATGCAGTTATCAATAGAGGTCCTGCATGTAAAAATGAAAGGGTTACAAAAAAGATGCAAGCGGTATGTATTGCTGAGATGCAACATAACGAAGACAAAAATATGTATTTTGATTTTTTAAATGGCACCTGTTTGT
This sequence comes from Pyxicephalus adspersus, assembly GCF_032062135.1. NCBI lineage: Eukaryota > Metazoa > Chordata > Amphibia > Anura > Pyxicephalidae > Pyxicephalus > Pyxicephalus adspersus. The sequence continues at coordinate 42,733,040 of NC_092859.1, forward strand.
GATACACAGTACACTTCTTATCTAAATGGCATTCTGTTTAGGTTTAGAAATACTTTAAAGTGTGTTGCTTCTAACTAGAATTTCAAGATCAATTTTCATACGGATTTTTCATACATTTAAAAGAAGATGCGAAGATAAACAAATTTGTTTTCCAATCCGCAATCCACAGCGCATTGTTTCCAACAATACGGCACAGTCTTTGTAGCCATATTGCTCCTTGATTTAAAGAGACAGTCACTATTGAGCATGAACAAAAATCATAGCTTTCATATTCATTGCTTCATTTGTCTAACTGACAGATTCATTTTAAGCTGCAGTAAAACAGCACAAAAGCTTGGAGACTATAGGGCTCCATGTAGAACCATAGATGTGGTGTTTGACAAAGTGCAGTATTTTGAAGGTCAGCATTCCAAGATGCTAAAAGGAAAGACCTAACTACACATGAATAGGAAAAAAAGGAGTCTCAAAATATATTTTTTTAGTAACTGCATACAGATATAAAAAGCATTTATTAAAGACATTTACCATAGGTAACTAAAGATGTTACAAACTTGTCTCTTCCCTAACAAGAAGAGCAGGATATCCTTATCAGTTTGAGGCGCCATTATTGTCTAAAATAATATTATTTTTTTTCGAGTACAAGCACAACTATGCATAGATGGATCCCATCTTTCTCAATAAATCGACACCTTTCCACTACTCTACAATCAATTAATTTAAATATTATAAATCCCCCAACATGTATTGGGTAATTTTGGGAACTTCAGTTTAGCAATTTTTAAAAAAAAACTTTATCAAATTTTTTTACATTAAGAACTTAAGAAATAAAAACATATACAAACAGCTAATTATTGAAAGCAATAATTAGTTCTTATGTACAAATATTGCTCTATTGCAACATTGATGGATGGCTTCCTCCTAGAATATTACATCATATGTTGATGGTGACGCGTTTTGCGGACCCACCACTTCATCAGACCATCTATTCAAACCAATATCATGTGAAAAAAATGATAAAATAAAACAACCAGTTATTAACATATATATTTTGTAAACATATTTAACCAACACTAATGATTATTCAATAAACACTAAAAACTTTTAGTACATACTTTTATTACACGGGTCCACCTTGACATCTGATGTCAGACGTATACGTGACGATGCGTCAACATGGAGACAAGGCCTCAGGCCCACACAACCGGGAACTGGAAGCTGCCTCACATAGTAGGTGCATCTCCGCTGTGAGGATATGCATCAATGTCCTATAATAGAGGAAGAAAGAAGGACCTATAACCAGGACCCACCTTTCTCCAAGAACTCGGCACATTAGGGCAGAATGATCTGTGTGGGATCAGATTAATAGGGTTATCTTTTCTAGGGGATCAATGCGTCATAATGTATTACAATCCTGGTGGCTAATGCTGGATTCTGCATTGATCCCTTGGAAAAGATGGCCCTATTAATCTGATCCATCACAGATTGAGAAAACAGGTGATTAGAGAAAACAGGAAAGGGGGAATTTTTAAGGGGACTGGCAAGATAACTACATATTTACTGGATACAGGAATATTCACAATATGGCCATTGGAAAAAAAAGTTTGTTCACACTGACATAACCACACCAATAAAAACATAATTTTCTGGAAACTAAGCAAAATAGGCAATTGATTATCTGGCCAGGCAGCATTGTGGTAGAATTCTGTTAATTCCTTTCTATCAACCTCCATTGTCTTCTGTTGGAAAAGCCTAAATTTTGCACTCTCCCAGGTAGGGGATGTCCATGGATAGTTCTACATCAAAATAATCTAGACAAGAGTATGAAAACCTAGTTTTATATCTTCATCAACTAAAGGCCTTTTGAGTATCTATCCACTATATCTATTCTCTACTCTTTCCCTGGAGGACCCAGACTTGTTCTCCTTGCTTCTTTCCTAGGAAATTAGCTCCACAGGTAATCTGTGAGAACCAGGAACCTCATGAGAAATGGAAAACTAGCTATTTACCAAATACCTTTTTTGCATATCTTTTTATTTATATTTGCAAAACCAACAAACCTTAAACACGGTTGACCCAAACCTGAAGCTTTTCTGTATTTATCAGTATGTAGTTCATAATAAACCAGAATACTGCAAGAAAACCCACATTAACTTCATGCAGATAGTTTCCTTGCTGTGATATGAATTTAGAACTGTAAGGAAAATGTGCTAATCCTTTAGTCACAGAAGTGGGCAGTAGATAATCAGATGAAGGAAATGAATAACATGTGGCCAGTAAAAATAAAGAATTACCCCTGATCCCCAGCATCCCCTCCGCCTAGCATTTTAGTTCTATATATTACCTACCATGTTTCCTTATGGTATTTATTTTCATTTTATCACCTATATTGCAAAATAAAGTTGTGAATGTTTGTCTCAAAACATAGTTAAGACTTCAAAATGCTTTTGTTACTATACAGCTTATCAGAAATTGTTTCTGTTTCTAAAATAAGACAAAACCAAACATTTAAATGTGCATTTAAAGTATATCAGATTTGCTGACAGTGTGACCATGGAGATGATTTGCTACCTGCTGATGCCACTATGTGACAGGTATGTTCAAATCTGACCTATATAAATCATCGCACAAATGTATTTAAGACTTTATTCTTACCACATGTGAGAAACATTCTCTATGGAGGCTTATAGAAAATTAGTCTCCACTCAAAGCAAAATGTTTTTAAAGGGAACATAACAAGGTACCCCCATTTTTGTGTATATATATTCTAAACTTTTTTTTTGTCAAATTATTAAGCAAAGGAAACCATTATGATTTAATAGTATAAGGAAACCATTATCAAAGCTCCTAGTTAACCCTACACCTTATTTCAGGATTTTTAGGCCTTTAAGGCACCATAAAGAAACACACTATCAATTAAAATATAATTTATTTCAAATTCATAAAACATTGTTTTTAGATGGAGACAGGAAGAGTAAAACTATCATGACATTTTTGTGGACTTTGTTCTGCTAGGTAAATTTTCCTTCACTTCCTGTCTTGGAGACACAAATGCTATACAAGTGAGAAGAAAATTCCTATCTAATTTGAAAATGTATCCTTCATATTCTCAGGTCTAAAATATTCTTTACCACTGACATTGGCTGGCTGGGGTGATCCCCAGCAGGGACTCAAATAACAGTGAAAAATTGATAGAGGGTTTAACCAGATTCCATCCATTACCAGGAAAAGTTTTGCCTCTACCAGCATGTTAACACTATTACCATGATGGAAATATGTAAAAAGGCCAAATTGCTTACTAAATACTATTAAATCATGCAGTAATCATTAAAAACATATGTTTCCCATTGATGAAATAATTTGTTGTTTTCCTGCCTTTGTAAAAAATGAACAAAAAAAATGCTTTGAATATAAAGTATATAAAGCTTGCGGAATTAACCTGATACTGGGTGGTTCCGACCAGAACAACTGAATTGTGACCAAAAAGACAATTTTGGTCAGTGTCAGAGTTTGCTGCTGATTGTTGTTAGTCCATCGATATAATGAGTTGCCTCACTAAACAAAGAATTACAGGAGGTAGGAAAGGTCCAGCAAATTTGAGAACTTTTATAAAGTATAGAACCTTTGTCTACTGCAACCATACATTTAGTCACTCAGACATTTACTGAAACATTCTCTGGTGGAGAATCAACTACTGCCATTGAAACATATAGACCCGGAAATTCTCCATTAGGGAATACATTTTAGATTCGCTAACTTTAAAAAATATTTTCCAAAAAAATGTTTTTTTTAGTAGATACAAAAGTACGGTATTACCTTGTATCTCTTCACATGGCACGTGAACAGTGTTTATAAACAGTGTCAGATGGTCAATTCTGTTACAGAAACTTTTACAGATGTTTTACACTGGTGCTTTGACAGCTGTAAATTGACAGCAAGTGCAAAGGGACAGATGTGGGACAGAATGTCGGGGAACTACACAAGGCCTGTGTACTTCAATTATTTTTTTGGGGTATGGGTAGGTTGCCCAATGTTTACAACTGATTTAAATCAGAATAAAGCCTATTTCCAGAAATTTGAATTCCAGAATTTTCCAGAACTTTGTAAAAAGTTTTATTGCTTCCTTTGTACTCCAAATAGGGAAATTTCATTACTTTTTATCCAGGTGATCATTGTCAGACAGAACAGGAAGAGAAGAGAAGCATGCAACATGCTGCTAAACGCTGAATTTCAGTCCCTCTTTTCTCTTGCCAAATGATTTACAGTTTGGCACAAACTCACCGCTTCCCTTTGGGTTCTATACATCCCTATTGTTCTATCACTATAATGGGCTACATCACAGACCAACGTGAAGGGGAGGGAGGCAAGCAAGCTTTGACACTATTAGAAAACGCCAAAACTTGGCTTGATCAGAGCTGTATTTTCTAACAGTGCAATGTAGTCTATTTTTACAATGCAGAAAAACCTCAACTCCTTATACTTCCTTTTCCGCTGACTGTAATTGGCTGCTAGATAGATGCAGAGCACTTTTTTATAATACATTCATTCAACATTGACTGTTTTATTGCTTGTGAATATTACACCAGTAGGACACTTCCTTCCAGTGTCCAGGCCGCTTTAAAATATAAAGCAATCCAACATTTTAAAGAAGTAAATCTACTATGAATTAAAACACATTCAAAAAGTTTGCCATTTGTTATACAGTCCTCTCACTTGTACACTTCATTTGCCATCTTCTAAAGCAGTTTGTTCTTTATACTTTGCGACAAACAACTTGATGTGTGATGACATTAAAAAGCGCTACCTATTCATTTCTAAGCGGTTTGGAGACAAAAGGCTCCCGCTTTATAAAAAGCTTCCACTTTTGTTCTTACATCACAGATCTTTTCAAAGCGTTCCTAGCATTATCGCCATGTTTATTAGGATTACATTCTTTAGCTGCACAGGCATATTTAGCAGATCCATTTTTTTCCTTTATAATTCTTTCTGTAGAATCGAGACATCATGGAATGTTACTGTAATTTCTGCTGCAGTCTTCACTTTGTCTGTTTATTGATGTAAAACTTTATTTTTTCACCCTAACAAAGGCTACCGTGTATTTTCTTTCTTATATTTTCATAATTCCAACCTGCTTGATGCAAGAGTGACTATACTACCAGCTTTGATGAAAAGTCCAATATGACCTGATATTAACTTTAATATAATACAGTACCCTGTGTGGTGGAAAATATTCTGGCCTAAGTAAAGAAAAACTCAGTAGGGAGAGGATAGAATGTGACATTTAAATATAAGTGGAAATCAAGAGCTAAAACTACACAAGGATTTGAACATTTATTTTGAGTCATGTATTATGGTAACTGAAATGATTGTTCTATGGCATTGCAGGACTTTAGGTATTGTTTTGTTTCCCACAACTAATTTCGTATATTCTTTAAACATAATGTGGGATTTTAAACCCCTGACAGTATAGGTTGTAGGTCTTTGGGCAGGGCCCTAAGTACGACATGAATAATGGCCCATAAATATATGGATATATGTTTCATTGATATATTAACTAATTCAAAGTAGTTAACATTTTAGCTATTCTACTATACAATGCCAAATCTCCACAAGATTGTTGTAGGAAACATAGAAGACTATGGAAGAGTATATAATATTATTATTATTATCTAGTATTTATATAGCACCAACATATTTCACAATCATGCCCCTCAGAGGAGCCCACAATACCCTTATCATAGTCATATGTTTTGAATACAGTCTAAGACCACATTTTTAAAGGGAAGTCAATAACCCTAACTGCATGTTTTGGGGATGTGAGAGTAAACCCACATGCAATCAAGGAAAGACTATACAAACTCCATGTAGATAGTGTCCTGGCCAAGATTCAAACCTTGGAACCTAGTGCTGCAAAGGCAAGAGTGCTAGCCACTGAATCAATATATATATATATATATATATATATATATATATATATATATATATATTTTGTAGGGAGCAGTGTACAGAAAGTAAATGTATTTTATGTTTTTACAGACATAGGTGCAACAACAATTTTACTGTGATCAGTAGTCCTGCCACTAGGTGGTAGTGTTATAGTTATTAATTGTTTAATATATCATTATTTCTAGTGGACCTCTAGTGGATTTTTTAATGTCTCAATGTTTCTGTTGTGCTTAAATATAACATGAAAGGCTCAGAACCATGTTGAGTGGTAAGAATCATATTTGCAACAGCTTTTCAACAGTGATGCACATGTATCTGCAAGGATTACAGGAAGAAAGAAAAAACATTGAAGATCCAACATGTTGTTCTCTGTGCTTAGCATGTGCAATGATTCATTGGTGTATCTACATATGGCTTAGTAAATCATTTAATCACTGACGTTTCCAGTAATTAGTTGGTGTTTGTCATATTTTACCTTTAACACAAGTACAGGTTGAACATGTTTTAACATGTCGATATACCTTTAAATGCTGGTTTTAATCTTTTAGAATATACAGCTGTCAAAAAATATCTGGCTATCCTGCCGAGAAGTTCTTGTTCAAGTGCTTCTTCTTAAAGTGGGGTCAACTATTTTACTCTATATTGCTGTATGACCTTTCTAAAACATGTGCACCTGATCTAGTGGGAACTTAAAACTAGGTACCTACCTTACTTTGACAGCTAGCACCTGGCACTGTGCCTGGCTATTAGCTTCCAGAGTGAGCAATCAGAAAACAATCAAGGTGGTAGCTTGTTACTTACAATAAGCCAGGCTAGAAGTTTATTTGCACAAAAATGAGAGTTTAGTGTATACCACTACAGTCTGAATATGGCATTGTGCAGTGTGCCTCTTTTAAGTACTGTAATTTTGTGATACATTTACATAAGTAAACAAAATCCATTTATTCAAAAATAAAAATATACTATAATAAGATTTTTGTTTATTTGTCTGACTAACAAACACAATTTTTTAAAACTGTATAAATCAAAATCCTATTGTTTTTTTTAAATAAAACATTATGGTATTCAAAGTAGTTATAACCTAAAAATGTAACCTAGACATATGGCTTTCAATGACTTTTGGTCACAAGAAGGTCCTAAGCTTCTCCAGTATAAAACATCTGACATTTAATATTCATGTCACATATGCTATAAAGGTTAATACTGAACATGCATAGAAATGCACAGCATACTGCATCTATTGTATCTTCAATTCATATGGTAAAAGACAGTGTATTATTTATTTAATAGGCATAAGATATTGTTTTCTGGCTAGATTGTTCAATGGCTGAGTGCTTTAATTTTATTGCAAACCCCTTACATAATTGTAAGTGGAAGCTGTAATGTTAAGCATAATACTACTAATTTCTTTAATGATTTCTGCTAATGCATTTCCCTCTGATTAAAGAAGCATTAAACTCATAAGTAACACTGCGGTCAATGTCTGTCTCAATTGAAACAGAACAAAATGACTATCCCAGAAACCTTTTGCACAGCAATAGGATGCAACCTTAGCTTTTGGTGAGTGCTGCGTGGAGATCCCTGGGACCTCTGACCTTGCCATATGATATGATAAGTGCTGGGATTCCAGTCCCTGATTCAATCACCGGGGTGACACAACGCCTTGGTTTCCTAAATCCCACTATCATTCATCCTTTATTCTACAAGCAATTTATTTTTAGCTTCCTTTCATTCTTCACCTTAATGCTTTTATTTCAAGATTGCTTGGCTCCGCATAGAACTTCCCTTTCCAAATCTAATTTGTATTGACAGAATTTCTAAAGCTTTGGCTGCAAAGTTTCCTTATTTTCCAATGTTGGTTGTCCTACTTACAAACAGTAATGTCTTCTCTGTTCAGTTCATTTTATTCTAACATTTAGGAACCTTTAGAGAATCACATTAGAAGAATTTTATATATAAGGCTAATCTTAAAGCATATATAGCAGCAAACAAAGATTGTAAGAGAATCCTTGGGGAAAAGTAAAGTTTGGTATTACCAAATGAAATTAATTTTTGCTTCGAGTGTATAAATTAGGTGTATGCTGGAGGAATCCAGTCCTCATCCAGTCCTGAGATTTACATGCCCCTTTTTCATAGCAGAGTGAGTTGGTTGACACTTTATCTTCAACAGGTATACACTGTAGAAGCAATAAACTGGAGTCATCATCATCGCCCCGACCCTGTATATTTGGACAGTGAATTAGGTCATTCTTCATCTTATTCTGCTCTACCTCCCTTTTGCCATGTTTTGTATGATTGCATTTGCATATAGAACACCTGATTATATATAACTCTAGGTCTTGCCCCTTTTCTCATCTGATTGTTGCTGTAGAGGGAATTGCAAGAGGCTAATACCGAACCAAATCAAGTTCTACTTCTTCTACTTCTACTGCTTGCATTAAAATATATACATTTAGTGATTTAGTAAAAGTTGTAATATGAGTGCCCACAGTGTTCAACTGAATAGCATGCAATGCAAAGGTAAATATTGTATCATATTTTTTTAGTGTATGTAACAGATAATATAAATCAGTCCAAATATAAACCAAGGTACCCACTTTTACCTGAAAAAAAAGAAAAACCAAACTGACTTGAGTATAAACCTAAGGCTCAAAATAGTTAGCCATCACTGCTAAATAGTTAGTCATCACTGCTAACATTTAAAACAGTAATTGGCAGTTCCAATTGCCAATAGAATGAATGTACATACATCAGTCTGTTCATTTTGTCTTTCCACTCTTTTTACAGTTTATCGTATTTTGTACATTTGGTTATGATGAGTCACTTGCTCTTAAATAATCTGTATTATTTTTCACCACCTGTAGATAGAACTGTGTCCTCGTGTAAAATGGTAAAACAGCTATGATTTGTCAAACCAGAGAAATGCAGATCCAGGACATACCACTAGGTACAACCCAAGTATAAACTAAGATTTTCTTTCTGACTTTTTCTGGTAAAAAAAATATGGTATATATTTAAAAAATACAGGATTGCTAGGTTTTATTTTTTTTAAGATTTGCCTTACAAAAGGCTGTTCACTTAGGTCATTGAATGATCACTGTGCAAGAAATAATTCACATGACGTAGTGAATGAGAATAAATTCTGTTGATTTTAGCCTCGTAGTAATGTATAAGTAAAATTAATTTTTTTTGTTTTTTTTTCACATTTCTTTACACTTTTCTTTGCAAACTAAATCTTCACCACGTTCACTAAACTAAATGAAATATCCTTTGCCAATTTGTATATAGTAAATCAACTCCTTTGTGCTTCTGACAACTAATTCCTGAAGGATCCTTCTATGTTGCTATTAACTGTTAGATGTTATGTCTCTCCTATGCATTCGTTTCTGTCTTCTATCAGTAAATTTTGACTGCATAATTGCTGCTCTTGTGTTCCTCTGCGGAACATATATGCACTTAATAATTAAAGTGGAATAAAAATTCATGGCCAGCTTTCTATAAACAAATGTACATGTTATCTAGACATAGCATTGGAAAAGAGGTGGCTACATTAACAACTGTGACCTGCAGAGGCCCATAGTTGCAAAAACGCAGCAGGCTTTCTAAACCCTTAGGTATTTATAGGCTTTTTGTAAGCTAGGACAGAGAGGCAACACACAGCTACAGTAATCCTGTAATTACATGTTTAGTTATTATTAATTAAATATTACCTTCATGCAATATTCATACAACACTCTGCTACACAAAGCTGGAAAGAGGAAAACATTATCTGCTGATAGCTTTATTATGGTGGAATTTGTACATCTGTTGCAATGCAATGGGATTATTGGGGGGAAATTTGATTATTAGTGATAGGGTTAATTTATGTAGCTAGCTACACAACCCTCTCTGTGTAGGATAAATGCAGTACTTAACGACAGGTCTTCTTTGAGTGACTTTACCTAAGAATGTTTCTATAGGAAAATGCTAAGACTCAGTTTTCAAAGAAGTGAAAAAAGATATGGATCAGACATATTTACTATGAAAAAATGTGTTCCCTAAATCCTATTAAAATGACCAAGCAAAGTTTTCAGTTCTGTATTCAGTGGAAAGGAGCTTGGCCTTTCGGATTTCATTTTATGACATTCACAAAGTAAATTAATAGCAGTGAATGACAGCACAATGCTTTCCATGCACTCTCTGGTTTCTTAGGGATAAGGACTTTTTTTAATAAATTATGTTTGAATAAATTATTTAAGTTAGACCCACATATTGTAACTTGGTGAAACAGATTTAGGAAAGTTTAGCGATTCTCACATCCTTACCAATTTACGCATTCTATATAAAGCATCCCTTGGAGAAAGAATATATATTTGTAGGGGATGTGAGCTTTAAATGTTAGAGCTTAGAGGTTAAAAGAAATGTCAATCACATCTGACACCTGCTTTCACTAGAGTTGTTCGATGTTTGTACCATGCACCCTAGAGAACTGCAAACATGCATACTTGACCAGTCTCAATCACTGGAGAGATTGTATAAGTATAAATGCTAGCAGTGTCATTACCAAGCCAACAAACCCTGATATCTATCTATCTATCTATCTATCTATCTATCTATCTATCTATTTATATATAAAGGAAAGAAACACAATTTTAAATTGATTAAGATTTTAAATTTGATTTGATTAGGATATTAAAATTGTGGCATGAATGTATACTAAATAAGTGAGAAGTACCTGAAAATCCCCATATGTAGAAATACAATGGTTTTTAAAGAATATCTGTCTGATCCTATCCTAAAAGGAGCTTCCTTAAATTTCTGTCCCTTCACCCATAGATACATAGAAACCCTTTACCCATTCACAGAAATGTTTCAGCCCTAAAGATAATGGGGAAATAAAACAGGTCCTGCCTGACATGGATTCTGCCTTTGGTAAGTTTGAAATATCCTTCAATACCACACTGAGCTTCCCAGTTCCTATTATTAATAATATTAACAATAATAATAATAAACAGAATTTATATAGCACCAACATATTACATAGCGCTGTACATTACCCCTCCTAGCGGTAATCCCGAGTGTGACTCGGAGTGTATTTTACATGCTAAAAGCGGTAATCCCGTGTCACACTCGGGGTCGCTAAAAACATAAAAACTCCCACTTACCTTGTTCCGTTGCCGTCCCTTGGCATCCTGCTGGTCCCTGCAGGTCCTGGGAACACATCCTCTTTCTTCAGTCTTCAGCCGGTGAATGCGGAGACGTTCTCCGCGGTTTCCCGATGACGTCAACTCAAATAATTTTCTATTGGATTCAATACAAAATAGCTGTATTGAGTCCAATACAAAGAAATCTTTATATAATATATATATATATATATATATATATATATATATATATAATTATATATATATTATACATGCTACTATACATATATAGTACAGGTTTCTGTATTTTTCAATTTTTTTTAACAGATGTTTGTGTTTTTCTTTTTAAAGTTTATTATTATATTTAATAAATATTGGACATATTTTGGTGAGTTTTGCCTAAAAACTATAAGCCTACAACACAAAATAAATTTCCGTGCAAAAAAAATGTATTGCTTTTTGCATGAAAATACGGACAGAATTATAACGCTAGGGAGGTTAAATAGGGTTTGCAAATGACAGATGAATATAGACAGTGACACAGGAAGAGAGGACCCTGCCCCGAAGAGCTTACAATCTAGGAGATGGCAGTAGAAACTAGCAGTGGTGCAGCAGTTTCACTAAACATGACATTCAAATTCAATAAGCACTAAGGGATTAGCAGAATGGCTGAATTCTGCTACACTAAAACTTCCACAGAAACTGTATATCAAATAAGATATTAGTCAAATCAGAAATATTCTTTTTTTATGGCTAAAAGGCAAACTACTATCCATAATGGCACAGGAAGCAGGACATGATTGAAAGTACACAAATCAATTAAATAACATGCTTTAGGAATTCCTTAAAGCTGTATGAAATATTGTTAAATAATATTATTATTTTGAATAATTAGTTCACAGCTACACAACCTTGGTGGACAGGAAAAATGAGGGCGTTGAGCATGTGCCGCTCTCTTCTTCTAGGTGCTATCCAGGTCACCTGCTTTCCCTTTAAATTAGATCACAATGTTAAGGGGTATGGCTACTTTTTTCTTAAAAACAAACAGACTATGGGGGTTAGGTGGGGGCTTATGATGATATCTAAATGCTAAAAGTATTGATATACACATTCTCCCAGGGGTATAAGTGCGGGTATATGAGTACCCTTTAACCGTCACGGTGGCTCGGAGATTAGCACTCTGGCCTTTGCAGCGCTAGGTTCCAGGATCGAATCTCAGCCAGGACGTTATCTGCATGGAGTTTGCAGGTTGTTGCGTGGGTTTCCCCTGGGTACTCTGGTTTTCCTCCCACATTAGAAAAAAACATGCAGATAAGTTAATTGGCTTTCCCCCTAATTGACCTTAGACTGTATTTATGACATATGACTATAGGAGGGATTTGTGAGCCACTTTGATTGACAGCTAGTAATTTGACTATGGACTTTGTACAGTGCTACATAATATGTCAGTGCTATATAAATACTGTGTGGTAATAATAGTAACCATCCTCACATAGAAGTCTGTATAGATAATCACAATACTTGCACACATAAGATTGTTATTTACTGATTTAAATAAAAAAAAATAGTATTTGCACACCATGAAACTAATTTCCATGACTTACTAAAAACATATACAGTACTTGTAAACTTAAAGAATATTTTTTACCACGTTCCCAAAAGTAGATCCAGTGTCAATCACTTCCTCCAGTAATGTAAATTCATTGTCAATCATGAAGACCCAATGTGCTGCTTACCCTTCACAAAACCGTTGCTAAATGATTGATCCCCTGCACTGCAGTAATAGCATGAGTGAAGTTATTGATCAAATTGATCAGCCTTTGCAATGACACCTAGAAACACTCAATCTTGGGAATCCTAGAGTTACACCTTAATTGCAGCCGCCACCATTCAATAAAATAGCGAAACCCACCACAACTAGTTTTCTCATCAATGTTCAGAATTCAGAACGTGTGAAAATATGGTGATAGCGTGAATGTGTTAATGGCCTTAGAGCAAAGCAAAATGATAAAACCAATTAGAAAATTTTAGATACTGTAGATAAAAAAATAATTACATTTATATAATGTATGTATTTTTTTCTCAAAAAATGTGGGAGATTTTTTTTTCTATCACTAGATTAGTAATTAAATAAGTGAACTAACCTATAGTATATACAATATAGCTTATGATAAGCTAAATTACATTTTTATTGCACGTCATTCCTATGTCATATGACAAAATGATAGGTTTTGAAGTCTTAACCGCTGATTCATCAAAGATCAGCACTTTTTATTCAGCGTGTATTCCTTTCCGAATTTGTAGGCTGCCATAAGGTTAAATTACGGCCTGCTGCCACAGCTGTGGGCCAACCACGAGCTCAGGATACCAGAAGATTCTCTTTAATTTGTCTCGTAAATTTTTCTTGTGGAAGTGAAATGCCATTATTGGTGAGGAGAAGTGTCTTAACGACTCGCCGACATTTATTCACAATTAAATCATCATTTCCCTCTAATTTGTATTTATCACAAATAGAAGAAGAAGAATAGATGGTGATAAATTAGTCCCACATGCTGCTCAGAAGGTAATGAAGGAAAAACTGGTGAAGTAGGGGAAAATGGTCTTTTTCCTGAAGTGGTATTGATCTGGAATAAGATAAAACAGAACTGACACTCTTAGCAGGTTATCGTAATAACTCATAATCCCAATCAACAAAGCAAAAAACGGCATTTTTATTTTTATATACCTTTTTTTGAGGAGCTAAAAAACTGGCAAAAATTACTATCACAGTCATATTTTATTAATAATAGTTCATATACAAACAAGTAGGAGTGTGTTTGGTAAATAAAAGCCTAACTCCAGCAACACCTAAACTAATACCCTTGCAGCTCCCCCTGTACTGAAAAGGGTAAATGTTTGTTTCTCTTTCAGGTAGATTTAAAAAGCACTTTTACGTACTAATTTTTTTCCAGATCATTGATATAGAATGTCTTGCAACCAGAGGATTGGCAAATAGACAGACAACTTGAGTTTTCAGAGGTCCAGCAAAGGCAACCCATCTATCTAGTTTATGACGGGTTTACTTTAAAGATCTTGAAGCTGGGTCACTCAATCTTTCAGCTCAGATATCAATGACAGCCATATAGTGTTGTATCTTTAAAACCAAGTTAGTCATTTATATCTCCACTTTTCTATTTTAGGAGTTTATTGTCATTAAAAAATAAGACATTTACCAAGGAACCGATCTATACCCTATAAATTGTATTCTGGGTGTGGAGATGCTGAATCAACTGCAGAAAAGATGTGAAATCTTTACTCATTGTTACGTGACCCAGAGGCTTTTGAAGTTTTGCAAAAGCGTTGGCGTGGTTAAGTAGGTTAGGAGCCGAATTTTATTTTTATCTTCATTTTTCTTTTATAGAGCTCAGGCTTGTTCACATATACAAAAAATTAAAAAAAATCAACCTTATAACTTTTACCAGCCCACTCAAAACCAAATAAATCATATTAGAGACTCTTTTATAAAAAACACCTTTAATTTCAGTACTGGAAAAAATGAAAATCAAATTGATTGACAGAAAAGAAAATTATTTTGGAAACCTCTGTGTTCACTTTATTTTTCTTGTTCTCCAATACCAGTTTTCATAAGTTGCCGTTTCTACTTTAATAGGACCTGTCTAATTAGACCCTATTGTGCTAATATGACTCTTTGAATTAGTCCCAGCAGGGCCGCTGCTTGTGCTTCCTACGTAGCTGGTATTCACACAGGTAGAAAAATAATTAAAATATAACCAAGAAAAAAGAGAGGTTGGATAAATGTGCAGAATTACAAAGAAATAGGAAGGAGGATGAAATTATGAAAACAACATTAAAATGAATGCTACTGAGCATCCGAGATTTTTTGAGTTTTACTTGTTTAGATAATGAGGAATCCAATCAAGTTCATAATCAGACAGATTTAATAAAATTAGAGAAATCTTTGTTTCCCTCATTGCATTAATTTACGGTCTAATTCCCTCATCTGAAATAAAGAGAAAAAAGGCAGAGCGAGAAGCCTTATTCAGCAGGAGAACAGCTGCTAGTGACAATATAGTCAGACATATGATTAGGGTTGCCAGGTCAGCCTTTTGCTGGACACAATCTGCATGAATTGAGAGGTGTGCGATGGGAAGAGAAGAACGTAGGATTGAAGGAAGGATTTACCTAGACTGCATTGCAGCTGTGCAGACAATGCATTTATATGGTATGTGATGTTATGTTTTGCTTTAATAGTGGTGGTGCAAAGGAACATACAATGGGAGGCTTATGTATGGAGCTAACTAGAAGGATAACCTTTCCATTGCCCATAGCAAAGGTAGATATTGATATGCAGGTATGAAATGGGTAGTTTTTCAGGTAGTTGGATAATCATTGGATACAAACACAACCTACCTCAGTAGGACCATGACACACTAGTAATCCAGTTGTTGGTAAGAGTCTATTCACATTCTCTTATGTTGTTGTTTTCTTATAGGCTGAGATGGTCCTATGCTGCTCCTTTGCTAGAGATTAAGATTTTGTACTTCTTCACCTAACAAGGAAAGGGCTCCCATTGGATAATGTACCTCTGTCATTGTCTTGCAGATGAGTGCCAAAATCTTGGGACTAAAACCTTTCAGCATGGGAGGCAAACACAACCGACTAGGCCAGTGCATACCAAGCAAAGTGTGGCACGACAGAAAAGTAATTAAAGGGCATGGTGAAACCTCTTTTTTTTTTACATCTTTCACATCTAAAGCTTTGTATACACATCAGATGATTTTGAAAAAATCTGGCATGTGAATGGGGGTCCCCCAAACAAGTGCTGTACATGTCAGTGGAGGAGAGCATGGGGGAGGGGGGTGATGTCACTCCTTCATCCTTCGGTCTTCTTTCCACAGAACGGCACTGTGTACACTGACTTTCTGGCAACCCTCTGACACCCATCAGACGTCCATATGGACTTACCTTCTTTTAAGCCTGTAGTAATTGGTTACACATAATTTCAGAACTACAAAGAAAGCCTAAAGCATGTAGCTATACAAATCCCAGCAAGTGCCACTGACTGCAGGTCTCGTCCTCACCTTTTTTTCATTCTTGCACCATCCAGTGGCACAGTTAGATGGCCAGCAGTGGCTCCTCTGCTGTTTGGGGTTCAGGGTCCGGCAGCTCAACAAAATTAGCACAGTGGTGCTTGTTGGACAGGATGGACACAAGCCTCCGGTGGTGCTGTGCTGCTCATTAATAAAAAGGGGAGAATGTCCAACTGGTTTGGGACCCTGACCAGCCCTTGCCTAACATTGTGGTTACCATTTGTATTCTTTTGGCACTATCCAAACCTGTGAGCTCCTGATCCTCCGGCCAGTCCTTGTTCTTCTTCCATCGTTTGCTCATGCATGTCCTTTGGGGCAATATGTGGTGGGATGGAGAAACTAGCTTCCCAAGGCCGAGCAGGGGCTTGTCTATAGGCAAGGAGTGCCATTTTAGATTGGGGGATTAGTGTCTCGTACGTATTCATGCTGGACCAGGGCCTTACAAGGTCCATCTATATCAGTGGTCGCTAAACTTTTTCGGAACGGTGGACCACTAAATTTACTGGCTCCGGACCGCACATGTGCGGGGAGCCAGGTGTCACTCAAAGGGGAAGACACTTCCCCTTTAGTGACATCATGATGACAGAACTTGCCCACTCTCCCATCCCAGGTCTGAGCCTGTGATAGGAGAGTGGCCGAGTTGTGTCCAGAGACACAACCTACCTACTGCCCTGAGCCTGCCATCTGTATGGGGGACATGGTCCGCGGCTCTGGCCTATGCATCCCCCTAACGGGATCCTTCTCCTGACCCCGCTCAGGGGTGCACTGGCCAGAGCCTTGAACCACCAAAAATTTTCAGCAACTGCTGATCTATATCATATTGTAAGTAGTGAATTATCTGTACCAATAATTAGCATCTAGCACAGGTTATGTTATTAGGGCTGGCATACCTACCCTAGGCAGAATAATGAGTGCCAATGGTCTAACAGTTATCAGTCCTTAGGTATCATTATGAAAACTAAGTCATCCTTTTCTTTACCACAATAAAAGATTGTTTTGTGAACTAGTGTCCAAAATGAAACACTTGAATGCATAATTGGGATGATGTTTTGCTAACGTTTTTTTACAGGGGCAAGATTTTGTCTCATTCTCTTTTGAGTCTATGTTGGAGTAATGTGTTTTGAGATGAACATGTGTACTCTGCTTCAGAAGCCTATGTAATAAATATATTATAACCATATATACATGTTTATATATATTATTATAATAAAATTATGATATAAGCAGAGAGCATTGTCACAGTATACCATCGAGCGTATGAACAAGACCTTCATTATAAGATCACCAGGCATTATTTTTAGCTGCAGATGTGTGAATGTTAATATGATATTGACTTTTTTTAAATTACATTATTATATGTATATGAGATTTTAAGGATAGTGTTTACATATTTATACATATATCTACAATTAACCAGAACATCCACCCTGCTCCATTATTGATCAACTTGCCCATACTCAGTCTATATTGTATATTGTTGGGATGTTTGCAACCCCCAGATGCACAACCTCACATTTATCAACATCAAACCACATTTCCCCATATAGTCCATTTTCTGACAATAGAAAATGGGCAGTAGAAGCTGCTTATTTAGCTACATTTATACATTTTCCTGTATCTTTCAAGCTGATGGCTCACAGTTTTACAAAGACATGAGTTATTTTAGATTTGATATTTTTTCAGAATAATTTTTCTATCAAAACATTTAGTTCTCCTACATAAATATTTCACAACTGTGCAATCATTCTTCTTTTAAAACAATCAAACTTAACTATTGCAAGCCTTTACTTTTTGAAAATGTGTATTTTTACATCAGGAGATAATATTTTATCTTTACCCCAAGGCATTCATAATGTCCATTATACTTACCTCTTCTCTAACAATACAACATCCTCAACATCTTCTATAGAGTTTCTTCCTAATTTTACATCTTTGACCATCTTCATTGTGATAACACAACTCCCATTAAATTCATCTTCATTGAGGTAACACAACCCCATGTATGCAAACAGGAGTTAATTAATTCCATTAACACTGCAAGCCAAGACTACAGGGAGCTTCACATGCATAACTTAGTGTACATGGTAAGACATTTGAAAGCAAACAGCCTGCCAGTAACCACATGTACTGCATTAAAAAGAGGATGGAGAACTCCATAAAGATATCACAATCTTATGAAAGGGGTGCGCCGCATTGAATAACAATTGATGGTGTTCTTGCACATTAATTCAAATATCATGTAAATCCCCCGCACATTGGGGATGATTTACCAAAGGAATATGGGATGCTCACTTTGAGTGAATTATCTCCCCTATATAGGAAATTTCACTAACCCTATTGAATAATATTGAACTGTTGACTTCAACCATCCAATCAATTTTTTTTTTAATTTGCAAGTGATTGGGCATTCTTTGCAAAGTAAGTTTTAACCACATTCACAAAACTATGTGAATTATCAATTGCAAGGTGATGTTTGACCTTGTGAAATTTACAGCCTAAATTCTTGTTTTTTAGCCCTTAATGTTTTGTATTTCCTTCCTCTAATAGACAGTAACCTCAATGCGGAAAGTAATGTTAACTTTTTATGGTCATTGAGCCACTGCATTGGATGTAGTATATGATTCAGGGGAAGGGATAGACTACTTCTATAAAAGCCTTCTAACACATAGTTATGTATTGACATGTAACAGTCCCTTATTTGAGTCCTTTTAAAGAGTTTTATCATGGATCTTATCCATCCATAATGTAATAATGCTCCACACTACCATCTACTGGTCAATATCCACAATGCTTTCTTAAAAATCACTGCAATAGTAATTTTTTTTTAGAGCTGAACTCCAGACACAGAGCTCAATACACAGAACAAAAATGTATCTTTTATATTTCAAATCTTTGTTATTTCAGTCCATATAATAGGATGTACACAACTCTTTAAAGGACGTCTGTGTGTAACAGGGAAGGAGACCTGATTTTTATCTGCTGCAAGTCTGCTTTTTTTACCACTATTTAGCAATGACAGTGAAGGGAGAAGCACTAGATGATCTCAGGTAGCCTACTCTACCCTCCTATCAGCATGCTTTTTACACTACAGCACACCTGATTGGCTCCTTGTGCTGCATATCACTCTCCCAATATAAGCTCTTCTGTAGAGATTGCATAGTATAGTCAAAGAGATTAAGTCAAATCTAAAACTTAAACTGCTTATAATAAAAATATATTATTGATATATTGATATTGCTGCATTATTTGTACCTGTGTAAAGCTCAGCTTTATTTGGTGTAATAGCAACATTTCTTACCTTTGGAACCATTACCCCCCCCCCAACCCCACCTTCTGGACAATGTAAAATAGTAACAATCTATCCCATTACTAACATTTTGACATAACCCTCTGATGATTTCACATATAATCCAGGTAATGAGAGGGGAAAAAATGGTGGGGGCTTAAAGTTCCAATGAACTTCATTGGGTGGTTGAAATCTCAGTTCAATGACAGCGAAGCTTTATTGCATTTACTAAGCTAAGCGATTTGCAAGGAGATAGTTGACGAACAGTCTGAATTATATTAGTAAATAAACCCTATAGATTTTGTTAACAAAAGTTTTATAAAACTGGTAAACACCATGAATATTTGTATATTCGGGTAATCAACCCAAATAAAGGACCCATTCAGAACTACTTGTTACTGCACCACCAGTCATGCCCAATTGTCAATGCCTTGGGATGCAATACACAACAATAGTAGCAGGCAATGTTTTGGGGTGGGCTGCCAGCCTCAAAATGGACTGCCCTAATGCAGCACGATAATGCAGCACAAACTTTGCATTATTGCAACACATTGGGCCCTTATACGTCACTGTAGCAGCTAATGAAAATTCATTGTGTTGGTACAAGATTAACTTTGGTTGCAATGGGTTATTGCACAAAGAATAATGCACTGTAATAAATACCCGTTACCCGTTCATTAACTATTATTCCTTATTGGAAGTCAGAAAATCTGCTTTACCTAAAATAACCATTTTGCAATTTTTACACTACACCTAAAGTATCTTTATAAGCAAAATCTGCAGACATAAACTTGCATTGACCTAAGTGTCTACTGTAGACAATGCGTAACTAGGAAGTTTGAATTCTTGTCTTTTTAATTGCAGCCTTGAGGCAAACACTGAGTAGAAGGTGTAATGTGTGAAGTCAGCTCTTCAGCTGTAAAGATGCCGCATGTGCAGAAGGTGGCAGCATGGCTCTACAAATGGCAATGGAATGGGCCCTTCTATCACACTGATGTAGCCTCACCTCTAGCTGGGAACATAACAGGCAGACATATCAGCTCTGCACAGTGTGGGACCCACCGCCATCTGCACTTATGCTGCGATAGCCTCTGTTTTCTGTTGTGTCTTGTCACACGCTGTGTGTGTCTGAGGGTGTTTGGGCATACAGTGCATACTGGGAGTGTGTTGTTTTTACTACAGACAGGTACTTCATTTGTCTGTGTCGCCCTAATCTGTTCTGTGCTACTGTCTGTGGAATTTGTGTTTCATAGGCAATGCAAGCTGCATCGCTCGTGGCTTTGTATTTTGGTTGTATGTGTGCTATAGGCTCACGTTCAATACATGCGGACATAAAACAAAGAATGGCATATCCATTTAAATAATTTCTGAAGAATTATATGTGTGTGCTTTGCAGTTGAAGGTAACGTTGTGTAACAATAACTCTACTGGAGTGTTTGTTTATCTAATTTTAAAACAGCTTTAGAATTCTTTTCAGAGGATGCCGGAAAAGTAGTCTGCAGTGGAGATGAAAGCACTTGGTAAAGATGACATATTCATGACGTATCCCATGGAATGATGCAAGTATAGGAAGGAGTCAATATTTGCCTTTAACCACCTTTTATTATTATTAAAAATAATAAACCTTTTCTTTTGTTTCTTGCAGATGTTACAGGCGATAGATGCAGACTACTTCTTCTAATGCTTTCTGTACTCTATGGTAAAATAATTGGAAATGGGACTCCTCTATGGAAGAAAAGTTACTCACTCATGGGGTGTCACATTTTGCACATTCTTTGGCCTATAAAAGACCTTTATTTAGATGCCTTAAGGCGTAAGATAAGGTTACCAAATGTGGCCTGTTACTGTACAATCAGTTTTTTTTAGGTATAAGCGTTTATTGAAGCCGACTGACATCTCTTGGCTAAGTTTTCTTGGATATTGCATTTCTCAGATAAACCAGTTCCTGAGTAACTCACCAACCCATCATGTACAACACCTGATATAACCATGTATCTCTTGCTTAATATAAACAGAAATGTTTATAGAAAAGACCATTATATGTCGGGGCAGGGTCCTCTCCTCCTATATCACTGTCTGTATTAGTCTGTCATTTGCAATCCCCATTTAATGTACAGCGCTGCATAATATGTTGGTGCTATACAAATCCTGTTTTTTAATAATAATAATAATAATAATAATAATATGTGTCATGATTGTCTATGGAATACTGGCCACCTGTTTCCTGCAGTGTTCTGCAATCTCTCTGTATTAAAAAATGCAGAGTATTTCATGAGTATGAGCAAAATCCTATCCATGTAGACATGTTAAAAAAGACACATTTTATATAAATGCGGGTGCATTTGATCATCAGACTCCAATACAAAGCTAGATGCTAGCTTCACTCTATGTAATGCTTGTTGTGAGATCCCTGCATAGAGGAATTTTGCATATGCCTCTGTGTTGTAGGTTTGCAACGTGCGACAGTCTTGTTTCGTGCTGTCAGCCTCAGTTTGTGTGAAAGATGTGCACTGTCTGGAGTCATGCTGATTTTAATTTTAGTATGCATGGCAGTCACTATGTTGTACGGTGAGACAAACACTAAATGTGTGCGTCTGTGTTTGTGTGCTATCAGGTACTCCAAGGGGCATGCGGTACAGTGAATAAAGCTCAAAGCTGTAGAGTAGCGACAATAAAACATAACACAATTTAATTTAGTCTTCAGAACAAGCAGAGAGCATGGCAGAACTTACTTGGCATTGGAAAAGGTGCTCCCCCTGAGCCACTGATGGACTTTGGAATAGTTCAATTTAATATTGAACCATTGCTGGTAAAGTTTGTGATTGGTTCTACTGATTTACTCCACTGTAAGTATTACCTTTGTAGTATAATTGGCCACATTTTCATGTGTTTTCTAACACTATATTGTGAATGGATGAGGAATGTAGAACTAGTCTATGAGCTTTCCTTTAAATAAAATTGTATGATCAGTACGGAATCTTAGCATTCCTTTCTGGCCTCTGTTTTGAATGGGCAAAGTAACAGGTACTAAGAAATAATAGAGATACTTTTATAGCACTACTCTCTGTAAGGCTGTATGGCACACATGCAAGCCCGCAGGAGTTCATTCAGTCTGTACATCCTGGCTCTCTATGCTGAGCAGTGCATGTACTCAGGATTAGGATGGTGATCAGGCAGGTAAAAATGCGTACCTGCGTGAAAAAAAATGCGTGAAATTTAGTTCAGTTTTTACAAAGCAGGATACTGAGAAAAGTGTAGTAGATAAGCAGATCTAAATTTCCAAACCCCAGTGGGGTAAATCTGGATTATCAAACCTCAATTTAAGATATGGGAATACTGGAACTTTTTTTCTTGATCACTGTTGGTCTGTTAGGATCAGCTTAACATCCACAGCGAACATATAAGAAAAGCTTTTCTAAGGGTCCATGACCGTGTGAGCAATCATAATCCATTTCTAGAACTGTATTCACTTTGCTCTATTAGCACTGGATACTTTTAGAAATGTCCTAAAGCATCTTCCTTCTAGCTCTTTAAAAAAAAGTTGAATTCCAGATGCATTTAATGGATTTAATGTCTGGCAAGGCAAAACAGAGTCTGAAGAACATCACACACAGGTCCTATCTTTAAACAGCTCCCAGGGCCCAAAGGGTCTGGCTGGGCAAAGACAAGGTCTGGCTAGTTTTAGGACAAGGTCCCCACACAATATATAAAAGTATGGAGGAGTATGTGCCTTACTCCAACAGCTATGAATCGTGGCTAATAACTTACAGAAGACTTTTCTTAGTTCCAAGTGGTTAAGTGTAGCACTGATGTTGTAAATTAAATACAATTTTTAAAATCGGAAACATGCAAACCTATTGCTAACTTATTGTGAATATGATGCCTACTAACTTAACTATTGCACTATTATTGTAATAAAAGTTATTTCATAAAAAAACAAACAAAAGACAAAACAAAACACTTGGCAGAACTTTAGCATTTACTTTGGAAATTTTAAAAAATAATCCACTAGCCACTTTTACAATTATATGTCTTAAATTTCTCTCCAGGTTCTGCTCTCCATGTCTATGTGTATTTGACAATCCTTCCAGGCCACTGCTGTGGTATCCTTTGGCTCAGAAAGCAAACGTTCCATATCCTATTAATGAGACCCTGGAACGCAGCATCAATTCACAGAGAAGCTTTGTGACTTTATCAATAGAGTTGACACTGATTGATTGATTCTACTTTAATAGCTTCAGGCTACGAATAACCAAAGGAAATCAACATGGCAGTCTTGGGGTCGGAGTGCACTGTACTTGAGGCTTCTGGGGACTGGAAGTGTATAAAGATATTAGGTATCTGAACAGTATACAGTGTGCTCATCTTTCACAAGGAACATTACTTTGGAAAAAAAAAATGTTGACCTCACGCCAGGCTGAAATGACAAAACCCTCAGTGAGGACCGGGCATCAATCACAGTTTATGCAGTGCAATTTTATGGCCGCTTGGTAACAGGAGGGAAATATCGTTGATGTGTGAAGTCAGGAGAGCTTGTCCTAATGTCACTGATACTTTGTGATGCATCTTAATGGAGAATGGATTGTGGAGTGCCATGTTTCTCTAAGGAATGAGGAAATGTCAGGCCAGCCAGTACTTTCCATTTGATATTTTATACTAGTCACCACTCACTGTATGCAGTGTGAATATAACTATGGACAAAGTGTTCGGCAGATTTAATTTTTTCACTATGCTATAGCTAAGGAGAAAGTATCCATGATGGCAAATTTAGTACGTTGACTTGTCATTTACATAAACTGTTTTAGCATCTTGTCAGAGAAAAAGCAATGGAGCCAAAATGTGCAACTGACTCCTCATTAATTAGAAATCTTTTCCTTTCTAACAAACACAAGCAAAATAGCAGCAAGAGTGTTGTCGTAACCACCTTAAAGGTAACCAATGGCCAGGCTTTAGATATTAAAATTGGAAATATGTAATGAGCTTGCTGACTTCTGCAACTGCAAGTACTGTGGAACAATTCATGCTGAAAGGAGCAGAATCAATAAAGTAATTAAAGTAAGGTAAATCTTTCATCCACTTAGGACAGCCTGCCACTCCCCTTTAAAAAGTACTATGCACTATATATAATAATGTTAAAATGTGTGCTCAAATTTGGACGCAGAAGAAACTGCTTCTGTTCTTTCTTGATTAATGGTCACTTAACCAAATGCGGGGGCAGGTTAGGGTACAGATCCCAAGGCAGATCTGGTTCTGGCTAAATTTTTACCTTTCTCCTTCTCTTTTGTCAATGCCTTATTGATTCACCTTGTGACTGGCACTGGGTTAGAATTTAACAGCTCTTTTTTATACATTATATAACTTCGAATTTTTATTAACATTACAAAGAGCAGTTTTGTTTGATAAGTCCTAGTAATCAACTGGTTTAGCTTTCAACTTTTTACTACTCAAACTTTAAAAAAAATATTCAACTGCATATTGCATAGTGGATAGAGGGGCTTATATTTGAGAATTACCTTAAAGTAAAAATACACAAGGGAGTGGCCATAGCTGACGTAGTTAAAGATGCAGATATCTTTGCTTTACATGCTAGTGAATCAATAGATTAAAACAAGTATATATCAGCCCCACATCCTGAACCATTTAAAGCTGAACTTCTGGCAGAAATGAAAGATGCCCAGTAATACAGTCCTGTAATCATAAATATATTTATTAAATGTTTTATGAAATTAGTAATGGTCATACCTCAATTTAATTTTGTATCAGCGTCTTGCAATCCCTGTAGACTGGGGGAGGGCATCACAAAGGGCCAATCAGTTGTACTTGAGTGCATGTAACAAGTGGCAGGCCGGTAGGAGGAATAGAGAGATTAGCTTGTCAGTCTGCTGATTCTCCTTTCACTGTCTACTCATAAACAGGGGGAGGTACAAGACCTTCTCCCTGGTCTCCCATAGGTCTCCAACCTTTGATAGGTCTATTCTGCGTTGTAGAGTTGTGTAACTCTTTAATCTGAATGACATACAAATCTAATGGCAGGTAAAACTGCTCTAATATTTGTTATTTGTGTATTTGGCTGTTTGTCTGGGGTTCAGCAGTTCCCATATTTCTTGCTACTTAAGGTTGCAAGGTTTTTAATATTCTACAAGTTCCATCACACGGTATGTACATACATTGATAAGAGATTGCTGGTGAAAATAAAAACTAGCATGGGAACATCTTCAGACAAAACTTAAAATGAAGTGATAAATATGCTGCAAAAATAACAATTATCTAAATAAACTTTTGTTTTGGTTGTAATTTTTGCGAGAAGTAATCTTTCTATACAGACTGTGGGGTTTGTTGAGTATAGAGAAGTCTCCCTACAACCTCATATTTCTTTTTTGTGCTGTGGTTAAAACTAACTATTGGAAATAATGTAAGTTGACACAGTAGTACAGCTTGTCCAGTATATACATTTTCTAAGTGAAAATATTTGGCAGGCAATCTGCTGCACTTGATCTGCAGGTCCTGGAAACAACGCTATAAATGGACCTGTATGATGGATTTAGGTGAGTATATCTTCTTCATTAGTTAAGGAAAAAGAAGTAAACCCTATGGTGGGGGTTAGAGGTTGGTGGTTAGATAGGGGTGAAGATGTTTGGATTTTTGTCCAGAAAGAGGCTTTAAAGAGACCCTGTCAGTAAATTGCCGCCCCCTCCTCTGTGAGTGTTTACTGAATGTCTATGCTTGGGACATATCACTTGGGACATATTCCCACTCCCTCCTCAACAAAGGGGCCCAATGGAAACATGTTCCAAATAGAAAAAATGAAACAAGAAGAAAGAAGATGATGGCGGTGTCCTGCCAAGAAACAGAGAACAATGAGTAATGTGGGGTTTAGTTCCACTTCAAGGCAGCACCCATTGGCACCCACCAATGGTCATGGGGTTGTGGCATCAATATGTACAGTCTGATCCTCCCCATCTGCCTGTCTAGACCAGATAGGGGTAAGTTAAGGAGATACTTGAAGTACACAATGGGGTTACTTTTACTAAATGGATGTATTCTTTTCACTTAAAGTGAATTATCCTCCTTTTCACTTAGCTTATTGAAGGTGGTGAAAATTCACTTGGCAATGTCTACCCAATCACATGCAAATGAAATCTAAAAAATATCACTGCTGGAATGGAAGCTAGCATTTCTACTGAAATTGTAGATGCTTTTCTGAAAATAAAAAAAAAAAAAAACTGCAAGAACACTTGAAATTTTGATGCACCCAAATATAGACTAATTTAAACTAAAAGCTGGGTTTCAAACTTTCAGCACTATGGAGAGCTCCTGCCTGCCAGAGTTTCTGATCAGCTTATTGTATATAAGTGCCATTAGTTGGTCATTGAGGCAAGGGTGTAACATTCATTGTACATATAAGACAAAGGCAGTCACAGGGAATTAAAAAAACATAATAGGAAATCTGGTATTGAACATGAGTCAGCAAATATGAATATTTTATAATATGCCCCTATGTGTTTGTCTATTGTTAATCTTTATTCGGAATTGATGTCTTTAACTTTTTTCATTGTAGCACACTTTTTGCTTCAAAATGGCATTCTACTCTTAACATAATTCATGTCAACAGAAAACAGGCAACATAACTACATATTTTCATTATTTCTAGCCCTTTCTTATATGACACAGGACAGCTGATAGAAGTAAAGGGTTAACCTTCTTTAAAAGGCTTATAAGCTGTATTTATGTTACCCGCTCTGGTTGAAAAGCCATTAAGGAACAGCTGTATTGTGCTTTACTGCAGCTCAGACAGAGAGGAAAGCTTTTAGGACAGAATTTTTCAAAGGTTTATGATATATTTATATTTTAGGACCTTACAGCATCATAATCTTCTCTGAATTGTGTAATCACATCCACTACCAAAGAGAACCATCGGCAGTGACATATTTAAAGACATATATTTTTAAGTGCCCGGTGTCTATGTCTCAAGTCAGAGTAACATATATAAGGTAGTTTAGAAGTGTTACGTTGTATCTCTTTTATGGCAGAGTTGGTAACAATTTGTTGTTCGTATAAACTAATTGTGTTGTATTTATAAAACATAAAGAAAAGTGGCATGGTATTAATAGATTTGTAACCTGGAAAGTATTTCTTTATCAAAAACTGTCCCATACCTATAAACAAAAGTCATTCAAAGTGTTTTGTATTCGTGGACAAAAAATGTTGAAAGGGAGGTAAGTAGGTAAAATAAGCATTGGCTTTTTTGCCTTCAATATAAATCTTCTCCTCCTGTTATCTAAAGTCATTATTTAAAGTGGATCTAAACCTGAAAAAAAAATCAGGGAGCTTTATTACATAAGGGACATGCTATGTTTATTATGCAATAAAACAAATTTACCTACTGGTTCTCGTTCTCTGTTGTGCCATTCTAGCCTGACAAACCAAGATGGCAAAAAACCCAAATCCAGAGTTGCTGAATGGAGAAATGGGAGGTGACTTTAGCTCTGCTTTAATATCTACTTTTTCTAATTTCTGAAAGCAAATTATATATATATATATATATATATATATATATATATATATATATATATATAATATAAATACATCTAGAAATGTACTTTGTACCAGTTTATACTGCCACATATCTGTATCTTTACAGTTCTTCTGTCTCCCGTAGTCTCAGAAAAACTGCAGTGAGATTTGATGATGTTACTACTGTGCTCATTGCTGTTCTGTGCTGTTGTGGGTAGATTTATAAGCTTCATCCAACTCGCTGGCCAATCAGGAAATAGCCTCTTAACCATTCCTGCACTCGGCGTTCGTGCAACGTGTCTCTATTGTGCCGAACCCCTAGTTCTGTTGAGCTAGTTCCTGTTCACCTGGTGCCTAATTCAGTATTTCCTCTGTCCAGCCTCTGCATTGACCCCTCATTGTCCAGTCTGTTGGTTCCCAGCCAACTTTCCTGTGATGTTCCAGTGGTCCTGTCTGTCTGTTGATATATGTCTGTCTGAGTCTCCTGTGCCTCCTGCTTCCAGTGTCTTCTGTGTTCCCTGTGCCCACAGTGCCCCCTGTGTCACTAGTGTCTCCTGGATCCTTGGCAATTGACCCCTGGCATGTGACCTAACCTCTCTTGCTTTCTGCTTGCCTTGACCTTGGCCTTCCTTGACTGTCCTTCTACTTTGTGATTTGGTATGTGTTTTTCCCACCTTGGTGTGCCCCCGGACCGCAACCTGGCAGTAACCAGCAGCACAACATCCTCACCATCAGAGGTCTGGAGAAGACCTGGTTACTGCTTAGACTATGCACCTTGGCCCTTCTCAGGTCTCACACTACTTCTGTGCAGTCCAGTCTCTATGTGGGTGACAGTTACTTGGACTTAAGTAATCTTTGTGCATTATTGTTGGTCACCAGTAGATAGTGTTATGTCCTCATATAAATTATTTAACAATCCCTAACAGCGTGTTAGACAGCAATAATTTATTATCGTTTTTATGTCACAGTACCATCTAGTGGTGTGACCCAAGTATAAACCAAGATTCTTTTCTCAGTTTATAGGTGAGAATTTATGTAATAAAATACTTTTGCTTAGTTAATAGTTCTCTATTTTCGTACTAGGAACATAACACATAAAAAAACTATTAACAAATCAGTGGGCCCATATTTGAACTGTGAAAATTGTAATTGCAATGGTGTAAACAAGCAATAGAGTTGAGGTGGTTGGAAGTCTTGTACGGGTGCACTATCCTGTATAAATCTTTTACATACATTCATATCATAAGTGTTATATCCTGCAATGGCAGCCATCATTAGTGTTAGGCTAGCTACAGTTAGGTCCATAAGTATTTGGACAGAGACAACTTTTTTCTAATTTTGGTTCTGTACATTACCACAATTAATTTTAAATTAAACAACTCAGATGTAGTTGAACTGAAGACTTTCAGCTTTGTATGTGTATGCACTGATACATTTACTTTTTAAGCAATGAAGATATTAAACTTGGCCACAAGTTCTGTTTGTGTCTTCT
This sequence comes from Pyxicephalus adspersus, assembly GCF_032062135.1. Classification (NCBI taxonomy): domain Eukaryota; kingdom Metazoa; phylum Chordata; class Amphibia; order Anura; family Pyxicephalidae; genus Pyxicephalus; species Pyxicephalus adspersus. The sequence goes on from NC_092859.1 coordinate 42,762,488, forward strand.
TCATCTATCTCTATGGCAGATGGATAACCGTCAGGATGCAGGAGAAAAAAAAGTGCTGAAACAGTGAAAGGAGAAGACAGATTAAATCTCAGAAAGTACCAAAATATCAATCTCCAACTCCAGCTCTATCAAGGCTGCCATCGACTTGGTCTTGTTTGCACAATGTGGAGTATTGATAGGGGGCTCTCCACAGGACTAAAAGGCTTGTCACTTATACCTCGTACAAGAGTGAAAATTGTAGTAAGAGAACATTATGCATTGTAGCAGCTGATAGACTTCAATGGCAAATATTTTTCATCCCTTCTAATAGTACATGGTAAACAACCAAACAATGTTATTTGCTTCTTTAGACAAACACAATCCTGTTTAATGTCAACAGGCATCTGTCTGCTTGTGCTGGCACTGTTGCCAGTTATACCTTACTGTTAAATGTTTAATAAAGAATTATAGAAGTAAAAGTATTTAAGCAAGTACACAAGGTTTTGTCTAGATTTATATATGCGTGTTCAAAAACAATAGAAATGTGCATTGATGTACCTTTATGTACGTTGTAATGCACTTTTCATTGAAGTACAAAGCTTGTGGAAACATTGTAATAGCACAGTGATCGCCAACCTTTTCAGACTGGCCAAATTTACGGACTCCAGACTGCGCATTCGCGAGGAAGCCGGGTGTCACTCGAAGGGGAAGAAACTTCCCCCATAGTGATGTCATGATGCCAGAACCTGACCACTTTCCCGTCGCAGGTTTCAACATTCTTATAGTCAGTGGAAGAGGGTGTGGGGCATAAAGGGTTAGCTGTTTAGGGGCAATAAATATACACTGCTAAGACAGCTAAACAAATAGTCTTTACTGCCCAGAGAAAGAATTAGGGAGTTGTTATTAGCAATAATCCTGGAAATTCCCACAAGGTTTGATGCCAGATCTTCTAGACCAGGAGATTATAAGGAGTCAGGTCAGCGTCAACCTCTTCTAGCCCCAGGACTATGTAGGAAGTCGGAGTAAGCATCAACTACAACCTCTTCAACACCTAGATAGACAACACTAAATTAGTTTCATCTCTTACATGAAAACATTGTTTATGTTATGCACTTTGCCTCAACAATCCCCTCTATGAGTACTTTCTCCTACCTCTGGTCTATCCCTGGTAAAGTTATGCCAGTTTCTAAAGTCTATGTTGTATAAGTTCTTTATTTCTTTTTCCTGTAATATTATTAACATTGAAGCTCCTAAGATGGGTTTGGTGGATGGAGCTTCTGAGTAGTAATTTTTTACACCAAGCTTTTTGTATGTAACAGACAAAGGGTAGATGTATTTTGGGAATGGCTCCTAAGAATCTCTTTCTCAAGCTATGTTACTTTGTAGAGGATCTAACTAGCAAAAGATCCTCCATGCCACTCACCTACCACTTGAGCCAAAGATCACAGCAAAGTGAATAATGGAAAGAATGATACTGAAGTAAAATTTTGAAATTAAGGTACACAAATAATTTTACAGATAAGATCATGATATAAATCTATACCTATGGTTTATTTAATGTTTGCAAATAATTATACATTATCTTAGCTACACTTAGAATAATTATTTAAATGTACAGTGCTCCCAAATCAAAGCATTAAATAGTCCGCCCTATCTAATGGAGAAGGGCATTTGAAAGAGGCCTTATAAGCTAGTTAAATGGCTAAGTTAAACTCTGCAGGAGCTGTTCATTATTAACATACTCGTTAAGCAGAGCGCTGCATGCTGTCTTATGTAACATCCTGCAGTGTCCTTGCAAACCCAAAGGAATTTATGCAATCATCTGCACTGTCCAGACTCTAAAATATGCAATGCTCTGCTTAATGCATGCATCTCTAACGTATGCAATGTTCTGATTGAGCTTGTACTCCTTAGCTAGTGTATATGACTGATTACACACTCTATAGTTATGCAATGCCCCGCAGGATTCCTTGTCTCAGTCATTATGGAAGGAATATATAATGTATACTTCTATTTAATCATACATTAACACACCATCTACCAGACGAACTCACATTTGCTTATTTCTTCTTGTGCAGAATAAAGAAATAACTTGAGCTTGCAGTGGGGGGCATGAATAGTTCCGATGGGTTTTTAACTAAATGAACCTGACTTGGACTACAACATTTTTAAAGTACCAATACTGCTGAAGTATAGGTACCTTGTTGTACCTGCTTCCACCTGTTTTGGGTTCAGATGATCCCAGTGTTTAGAGCTGTTTAAAGATATTGCAGGGCTTAAGGTAGGTATCTCAATTTTAATTACTAAAAGACAAAAAAGCATAATAACATCAAAGTCAAGACAAAAGGCCTGTTTTATTAAAGCTTTCCAAGGCTGGAGTATGCTTTCATGCTGGTCAAGGACTGAAAACATATGCTAACAATTAACAAATTTCTTTTTAAGAAATCCATTCCAGGATTCCACTGATGAAAATGTAGCTCTAAAGAGCTTTATTAAATAAGACCCAAAAAGTGGGGATTACAAGCTTCAATTACCCACACAGCCCCATCTTTTTATTTATATATGTGCAACTTATACAGTATAATTATGTATTTATGTTTGTGTGTGTTGGTTTTTGCATACAAGCAGTATTCACTCATACAAGTCATACAAGTCAAGCAAAATATTCTTTGCTCCTGTCTTATCTAATTGCACATGGCTGTAAAGCCAGGCAGGCTCCTCCAAGTAGCCCAGACTGCCCTACTTGGTACCCACAGCAGAAACCTACAACCTAATCATCATCTGTTCTATGCTGATGAAAACTAAATGCTAATCTTTGGCTTGAAGTAAATCATCTCTCCACCATAATAGTTACATTTAAGCAAGTCCCCACTCATGTCTGCTCCACTGAGAGCCTTGGGCCAAGGGTTGGACAGTCTGCTCTCCTATGTGGTCAGCACTTTTTATCAGTGCTGTACTGCGCTGTCCAACACTCGACACAAGTTGGTAGCAATGGCGTGGCCTCAGGTGCATAGAAAGAGCACAATGACAACATCTACCATTACTCACCTATTGTGGGCATGGGTATTGCTGGGGAAGGGGTGTGGAGGCCACCACTCAGGGCCCCAATAGTCTTAATCCTGTCTTTAGTTATTTATGCATATATGCATGTATATGTACAAGTTAGTGTAATGAGACCAATAATATGATTTAGTGCCTCTCTCTAAATGCAATGGTTGCAGAGAATTTTAAAATGTAACAGATGACTGAAGTTGAACAATGTAAACAGTAGATATCCCTCTCTCTTAAACCAAGTTATACTCCATTTTGCCATCAAGGCCATTTAAAAACACTTGTGGGCTCAGAACAAGTTGTTTTTGGTGGGCTCCCCATATGCTTCTCCTAACACACCCATACTCTCCTCAAACCATGCCTTGTCCCCCAAATCAAAGCCAAAGCATTTTCATATTAAATTATATTATACAGCAGAGGTCCCCAACCCCTGGTTCTGACAGGTGGGCCACGGCTCTGGCCGATGCACCCACCAGCGGGGTCAGAAGAAGGACGCACCGGCCAGAGCTGCAGACCACCTCTCCTGGAGACATCGCAGGCTCAGAGAGTTGGGCAGGGTGAGTTTCTGGACACAACCCAACCACTCTCCCATCACAGGCTCAGACCTGAGATGGGAGAGTGGGCAGGTTCTGGCAACATGACGTGACTCAGGGGTCTTCCTGAACTCAAGTTTCTTCCCTTTTGAGTGACACACGGCTCCCCGCACATGCGTAGTCCGTAGTCCCTGCATTTAGTGGTCCGCAACCTGCAAAAGGTTGGGGAACCACTGATTTACAGTACATATATATATATATATATATATCAGCGAATATTTTCTGTTAACTAATGATGGCTCCATACTATCTCCTGAAAAAGCGGATGAATAATCTGAAAAACACATTGAGAATGGAGGTCCTTGCCTCCTGCAAGTGGTGACTGAATTGAATGCGCTTAAGATGAATTGAATTCCACAAGTGATGCAGGAGGGTTAAGGACATTGGAGGTACAATTAGTAGAAAATGATTGAGGTATAAATAATATCCAGCACAGATATGGCGTCTTTCACAACTTATATGATTTGATATCTGTCTAAATAAATGTATGTTTTTATGAAATGACAATATTGGTTTGTATTGTTGTTATCTTAATACATTATATTGTCATAGTTCCCTACAAGTCCAATTCACATGTAATTTGGATCATGCCTGCTATTCATACAACAACTTAATATTTTTTTCTTCTTAGGTGCTTGTAAAGGAAACAAAGTAAGGCATGGGGCAAGGTTAGGCACCAATAAAGGGAAGTATAAGGTTGTTTTTAGGTGCATATAGAAGCAATTTTCTTGGATAAAGTAGGGGATGATTAGAACAGCTTTACTTTGTGTCACACCTTTTATTTATAGTGGTAACCATATTCAGTAAAAGTACCTATTGGTAAAGAAAAATCCTCAAATTGGGACACCTAGGCCAATTCTTTTGTTCACTTTAAAGACATTTCCTCTTTGAAGCCAAAAACATTATGTGTTGTGCTTGCTAATAATAACAAAAATATAGTGCCAGTGCCACAAAAATGGGGGTAGCAAGATGCTTGTTATGCCAATGATAAGACCTGGACCTCTTAGAGTATAAGCGGAATTAACATAATGTAAAATTGTCTTGAGTGTTTCAGAGCTGCCGCCATAGCCATGTGTTAGGTCAGTATTCCCAACTACTATACTGAAAATTTAAGGAACCTTTAAAGTATCCCCCATTTGGAAGATAATTTTGTTAGGTTCTAGGTAGGTTAGCAAGTGGTAAACCTATTGACTATGTTAATATATATTGGATCATTAGGGGAAGAGAAAAATGTGCCACATCCACACATACAGTAATAAACAAGCTCAAAGAAAGCAAGAGTTCAATGAAACCCTAAATTGTTACAGGCTACACACTATACTTTATTGTTAGGGACCAAAAGGTCTTTTATGGGACATGTTTGTGTCCTTTTACTACGTTGCAGTATGTTTATTGTTAGCACATCAGATGTTGATTATTATATGGTGTTTTTTAACAGATTCATATATAGTGTATAACCTGTGCAAATTCCTAGTCCCATTGGACTTATCTTCTTTGAACTTATTTGTAGTTAAGTTTAGGAACTATGGCAGGGGTTAAGGTTTGGCACCAGGCAGGGGAGGGTTAAACTTGGACACCAAGTAGGAATAGGGAAGAAAGTTAAGCATCTTGATAGGAAGAATTGGGCAGTAGGCAGAAGGACTAAGGTTAATCACTATATGGTAGCGTGCAAGTTTAGGAATCAGGCAGGAGAGGGTTAGGCCTAGGCACTAAAAAGCCTAAGCCCACCCAAAAGTGATATTTGGTTGTAGTGGGATTCAGTGCGTGACATTTTGTTTTGAATACTACAACAGTGAGATCTCCCTGCCATAGTTCTTATCCAACTAGAAATGAAGGGTTTTCCTGTCTACTTTGTGTTTTCGAGAGGCTCCTGTTGTTTTCTCTACAATCTAAAATAAATGAATAGTCCAGCAACGTAAACACCTTATAAAGGCCACAGCAGGTGTGCAGAAATTGCAGAAAGTGTAGGAATTGCAGAGATATCAGCAATAGAGCCCCAAGAGATATAACAAACTGTCATGTGGTTTAACCCTCTAGTATCTGACAAAGTTGGTAAACAGTTTTTCCTGATGATGAATGTAGAATATTGCACCTGCCTGCAAGACTGCAAAATTCCCCTGTTGATTTGGAGCTTTTACAGGGTGGAACATTCTCGTTTTGCCTCTATATAACTGTGTGATCAGTCACCAATAACCATAGCCAGGAGTAGGTGAATCACGTGTTTCTTATAAATAAAAGTACTGAGAATTTCACTTTATTTTCAGTGGACTAGATAGGAATTAATTTAAAAACAGGTTGGGAATAAGTGATCCTTGCTTTGCATATGATCATTTCCAAGATAATTAAAGAACTGATTTTCTTTCCTCCCTTTAGTATGGACATTACTCTCCTCTCTTCATTCTCCCAGGGCTTAAACTCTTTAGTATGCCTTCCCCGTTGCAGGTAAAACCTAGTATTGCATCCTATCCAACCAGATATCATCACAATCTATACCAGCTTTATGGTTAAAAGTCCCCGTGTTATAATATGCTTATGGATCAAAAAACAATAATATCAACCTAACAATAGTTCTTATGAAAAAGGTGACAGTTATTATCAGCTCAGTCCGATGAGATTTGACACGTGACTAAAACAAAGATACTTTTTTATTGTGTTATAGTTGTATAAATTGAGCCTTTGTTGTGATGACAGGCTTATTACTAGTTTACTATATACAAGGTTCAGAAATATTCAATTTTAATTTTCTAAAGAAACCCAGGAAAGGTATGTGGGAGCTGTTGAGGCAAGTGCTCTGCCTCAGCCTAAACTGCAGTTCCAATTGAATAGGAGAGCTTGGTAAACCTTTTAGCATGTGGCATTAGCAGATCACTGTGCACAGTGCATTTCCCATCACCAAGTCATTTTTGGCTGTGTGGTCGCTGTTGGAAGATACATGTCTTGGCTACAGTCATGTGTAAAATGTAGGCACATGCAGTGTGGTTTGCCACTTCAAGGCTGACATTGGTAGTTTGTTGTGCATCTGGTAGTAGCCGACCATGCAGTTTTACACTGTGTGTCTTCCTAATAATTTATTGTACATGATGCGTGGTAGGCTAGTGGGATTTTACTACCTAGTGAGTCTCGGACCTGCAGTATATATAGAACCATTGACGGTTTAAAACCTGAATATATGTTCAGCATGTTTTTTTAGGATGATGTCTAGGTATTGAACTAAGGATAAAATTGCTTTTATGTTTCAATATACTTTAACCAAAATCTGTCAGTATTTCCTTAGCCGCCCAGAGATAAAACCACATGCAGTACATTACTAGGCTTTCTGAATGGTTAACCAAACTCAGGACATTAAAATAATACAGACTATAATATTTATCACTTTAGAAAATGTCAGCAGATCAATATTTCAAACAGCAAGGGGATAATGTTATCTTTCTCTCTCCCCTGCTTCCCTGTCTTACTTTATATCTTCCTCTATTAGTTAAACAAAGTTGGACAACATTTGTGCTTCTCTGTCATTCTCTCACTTATCAAACCTCTCTTCCCTCACTTGTCTGTTAATCATAGCCTCCTCTTCCTAATTGTCTGCTGCGGATGTATGCCGGAAAAAAAATGCTTGTGATCTGCTACTATGCATATTCTTACAGTGGGATTTATGTGTTTTATATTTTCAAATATAAGGATTATAAGAGGCCACACAAGACTTGCATAAGTTTATAAAAGGTACAGACCTGGAAGGATACAAGATAAGCATTCATCAGTGTACCAAAAAAGTCCTATGACTTTTTATGATTATGATGATTTTTTAGTTATTTTTTAAGTTTCATCAAATATAATGTCACTAATAGGCATAAGCTAGAATGCCTCTGGCATTCCTGTGAAAATTTCCTCAAACTTCTGATGATTCCGCGAATATTCGGCGAACCTATTTCGCGAAACCATCGGAAGATCGAGGAAATTATAATAGGAGGGTTCACAAGATTCCCTGGGAATCCTCCTGTTTGCGATCCCCAGCACAAGAGGTTAATTAACCTCTAGTGCCCGGGAACCTTCTCAATGAATGCGGCCACAGCTGCAATCATTGAGAAGATGCCCGGCAAAAGAGAATCTCCTGACATAGTAATATAAGTATCTCTTACAAATGATACAAATGTTACAGATACAAATGTATCATTTGTTAGAGATACTTATAATACAATGTCAGGAGGTTCTCCTATGCTGGGCATCTTCTCAATGATTGCAGCTGTGGCTGCATTCATTGAGAAGAGTGTGCGATCCCCGGGGCACTGGAGGTAAATTACCCTCTAGTGCCTGGGGATCGCAGAGGAGAAATCCTTCTGTTCGGCCAAAGCTCGACCTCTCTGTGAATCAGAAGGCCGTTTTCGCTTACATTTTCGGTAAGCGAGAAAGGCCCAATTCACAGCAAGATCCAACTTAATCTAAAAACTTTGGGGCCATGTAGCAACATTTTGATGGGCATTGTCTGGCATTGTCACTGTCACCATGTGGAGCATATTTAGCAATCTGACATTTGCCACACATTCCTGGTGCAGGTGTTTTAAATGACAGTGATTGATTTATCACCAGTGAATGTTTGGTGAAATTGCTGTATGAATATGCTACTATTTGTCATTGATCTTAACAGTGAATCATGAGCAGGCAGCAGGAGAACTATCAAAAAAAGCATAAGCAAAGTTTAAGCTTTTTTCTATAAAACCTACATTTTGCTATCGATTCCCAGACAGGTAAGTGCTTTGTTGTTCTTTATGCTAAACAAAAAAAAAAAAGGGGCATAGTAAAGTGAAACACTTCAAGAGGGACACAGAATGATATTGTATACATGATTGAGATTTTAAAGCTAAACCCTGAAGGCAAATGCTTTATTGAGCATACTCTTTAGTAATATCTAAGGATATAAAATTATTTTGTGTGTACCAAATCTCTTTGCTAACTCAGATATTACTTAAAATGAAATGTAGATGTACCATTATCATTGGGCTGCACATGACCTGTTCATCATCTTGGCTTATGGCACAGATCTGAAGAAATACCTTAAAAACACCAAGATTTGAGTAAGAATGCTTCTTTCTATGTTTAGACTGCTGAATGCTGTTTTTTGGGGTTAAGACAATATTTGACAAAACCTGGATTTTAGCTTTATTTCTTCAATGCTTTATCTAAAACTAAAAAGATCATTTTCACTGGTCTCCTTTTTTAAAATTTAGGGTACCTAGCAGTCATAATGTGTGCAGAATATTAATAGCAAAATGCAAAAACTACTCCATTCCTTCGTCAACTTACACAACCAGTGCAGGTAGCAGAATTGCTTTGGGCCCTGTCAGATTTAAAACTTGTCTCAGATAAAGAAAACTGCCAAGACAAACACTGCTGATCTGCAGAGCCTCATAACTTTATTGTTCACAAGTTGGGTGTTAAGCACTTTGTTGTTTTTTACCGTGTCCAAACAATGGATATTAAATGCATATTTCCAAATGCTTAACACTCAGTATTCTAGCTTTACAACAAACTTTTCCTAATCTCTCTAGCTGCTTTATCTTTATAATTTTAAGATTTTGAACAATATAACAACAGAACAATGATTGTAAACATGTATACAACAGACAAGTGCTCAGAACCACAAGGAGAGTTTATAAAAATTAATGGCCATAAGAATCAGTTTGAGATCCTATAAAGTATGAGGTGACTATCCTAAATAGTTCTTCAGTTCTACATTACCAATCAAGTAGATAGAATAGTAGTCCATTCTGTAGAAACTTAAACCAACAGTGACAACATACATTTGGTGAGATCAGAGTTGGAAGTTTTCCTTTAAATTTCCTTAGGGAAGTGCACAGTCATATATTAAAACATGACAAAAGAACAGATTAGAAGTAGGTGAAATAAGGGGAACTAACTTGACTCATGAACATTAGGTGAAGAGAAGAAAGGGATAGTCCAGAATTACAAAAATAGGATGTGAGGGTAGGGGAAAGGGGAGGCAAGGAGTATAACAAGGCACTTATGTTATGATTCAGCAAAAGAGAAGGGTGCAATCCAGGTCTAGGGGCTATAGTGATCGATCCAGGGCGACCACCCCCTTTGAACTGTATCCAGAGTGTCTGTCAATATTGCCCTAATCTTTTCATGAATCATAAACCAGTTTACTTTGTGTTTGACTTGAGCTAGAATAGGTGTTGAAGACAACCAAGCCATGGCTAAAATCATTTTAGCTGTTGTGAACAAGTATGCCAGGAGGCAAAAGTGCAATTTGGTACATCATAGGGTTGCAGGTAAATGTTGCACTATTAGTTTTAGGTCAATGGGGCTAAAATGCCTGATCGGGTCCTTGCTAAGATGGTGTGGGCTTTGTTGCTATACATATATTATTTATTTTGGGTCCATTTAGTTGTGTTTGCAATGACGCAAGTTTTGTGTTTGATTCCTTGGTTGGAGTAGCAACAAATTGGGCTCTAACCTTGGTATATTCCGGTCCTAAAGCTCTAAGTTTTTCTATACGCTTCCATTTAAGTTGTGAGGCTAACTATGTAAGTTTTCCTCCAGTTACCACCGTGTGCCCATTCCAGAGGGTCTCTGCCATGATATTAGGGGTTTGGTTTAGGTGGAAATATTCGGTAATAGTGTCCCAAATATATTGCCATAATTCTGTGGAGCTTACAGTGAGTTGTTAAGAGTCCAAGGAGGGAGATTTGTAATATATAGAGGGGAGAAAGACGTCAGTACCGCGTCATGGTCTGACCAGGCCACCGCCACTTTTTACATGAAGTAAATTGGGGTGACGATCTAGTGTGTGTGAAAATATTAAAAATCCTGGAGAGTTGGCAACGAGGGTGCAAGAAGTATGTAAAATCTTGCGTTGAAGGGCTTAGTTCTCTCCATACATCAGCCAACATTTCAGACTGAAAAAGGTCTAGAAGAGCATGTAGATTGAAGTCGGGAGCAGATAATAAAAGGGGGTCATCCTTTCTTTTTCTCAGTGGTCACCTGTGCCAGCAATCGACGAAGGTGATTACGCACAGAGACTAAAGGAGTTGGCAGTGTCAGCCGCACCCAAGAAAAACAAAATGGGACTAGCCTGTATTGAGTGTGGTAGATTGAGTAAGGCTTAGGTAAATAAAGAATATGATTAGGTAATAATAGCAAACCTGGACCAAATGTATAAAAAGGATCCTTCCTCCAAAACCCTCCCCCCCAGAACAACAGAGAAAATTTTCTTGGGTGTGATAGGTATGCTTACATGTTGGATTGTGCAAAGGAGGGCACTGGGAGAAGGAAAGACAGCTCCTAGGTATAAGTAAATGAGTAACATTAGATCCTGCAAACTGGAGCAGGTTGGTTGTTAAGCTCAATGGCTTGCAATCAAACTCTTAAAATGCATGCACACGTGCAAATATAGTATCTTTCATGATCCTTTCCAATGACTAAGGCCTGCACGATGCATGAACGAGTACTGTACATACAGCACCGTTCTGCTCTATAGAGAGGGGAGGGGGGGAACGACAGAGCGGCACCCTGCTGCACGCTCCCCCCCTTCCCTTGCATTAGGATAATTTTTTGTCCATCGTCCGTAGATCTGCCAAAACCTTCATTTGGACGATGGATGACAGACGCTGTACACACGGCAGATTCTCGTCTGATATCGACCCTGTGCCGATTATCGGCCAAGAACCATTGGACGTGTGTACGTAGCTTTAGACTCAGCGTCCAAGGCCAATAAAGTCTGAAGATGTAATATACACTAAGAAGCTAGTACATAGGGCTGTCATTCTTGTGCAATATGTTTTAGTTTGAATTTTGGAGGGTTGCTTCAAAACTTACTTTAGTTTTGGAGTTTTGGAGGGTTGCTATTTGGGCACCACCACCACATATTGCTATGAAAGCAATTAGTATTCTTCACCACTAGAGGAATTGCCTTTGAGAATAAAGATAAGAGTGACAAGGGCCTCTTAAACGCTTTGCTATGAAGCCAAATCACACAGTTACAGTCCTGATAGCCACTAAACATGGTTGCTTAGAGCAGCATAGGCTATTTGACACAATAATTTCCTAGGATACGCTGATAAATAAAGCTCATGTTCTCTTTTATTTTGCCTGATCCATTTATGCTTATTATGTGATCTTTCACCCCCTTTCTGCAATCATTTCCTTGGCCCTCCAAGCTCTACTCCTCCTCATCCTTCTCTCTCTGTGTGTTCGTGAGAGGAAAATTAGACTAATGAGAAATAATAGCTAAGAATATGAAATCAGTTGATCAGTCAGGGAAATATGTTCCTGTTTTTCAGCAGGCGCAGGTTATGGTATAATTCAGATTTAATAAGAGGCCACGCTTTGCTATGTAGGTATGAGGCTGAACCAACTCAAGGCCTGTACAAGGCACTGCCCTGTTTAATTATTTGTGCTAGGATTGCATGCAAGTTAAATCTCACATAATAGATGTCCATGTTTGCAAATCTCTTCTTCGTCGTAAGTGGAGCAGGTTTAACCTCTGCGCATCTAGCAGAGAAACAAATCAATGCATAACAGAGGTTTTCTTCCTGCGGCTAGGAGGCTCACAGAAATGAGAGTACAACCCCCCTCAATGTGTAGGTGTCAGAGACCATGTTCCAGAAAAGAACAAGGTAGGATGGATTTTTTTTCAAGCTTATATTGTAGATAATTTACATAGCTGAGAGCATTCCTGTAGGGCTGCCTTTTGTTGGCGCACAGAGCATGCAAATACATGGCAACTAAACTTAGAGTATTGTTTTATTATCTTATAACAATTTTTTCCTATATAGCAAGATACAATCTAGAATACATATTTTTAAAATATATAGAGATATTTCTATACATACATATATTGACAATAAATTACTGTCAGAGTGTGGTCAGTGATACTGGAAGAGCCAGGTCAAGTAATGTCAAGTTAACGTGTATGTAAACCCTGAATCTATTTTTTTCACACTACACTAGATTTAGTCGCTTAAAAAACATGTATACAGTAAGATGCCCAGTAGATATTGGGTTTACATCAAAGAATAAGTAAGTTTTTCCATAGAACAGATTTTACAGTCAGTCAATGATCCTAGATACGTTCTTGCCGCTAAAACAGCAACTTTAGTTGCCCATTTACGGTATCCAGGCATGTCTGTGGTGGAACAAACAGGAGGCCATAACAGATGTGTAATATTATAAAACTAGGGTTGCCACTGGGTGAATGGGCAGAGAGTTTGGGTTGAACAAGAATAAGAGAGTGTGGAGCCATATGGGCAGACGCCTACAACGACAGAACTTTGGGTTAAAGGATGCATGTCCCTTGTTTCCAATGACACAAAAAGTACAAAGAGTTTGTTCAGTAAAAAGTGAATTGTGTGCCAGGTGAAGGATGTGTGAGGCCACCAAAGATACCAATGAGAATAGAAAAAGCCAGTTCATATGTGAGAAAATGGACTTATATACTACTCCATTCCAGGGAGTATCAGGTAATATATTTGCACCCGTCAATTGAATGGAGAGGCAGTTGAACAAATGAAGTGTAAGCTCATGTTGGTGGAGAGGATATGTTAAAACAAGTCTCTTGCTTTTCACACTTTAAAAAAGACACAGGTTTTCTATAAAGCAGAACTCCATTCTTACACTGAGTCTTGCACAGATCTTAAGGCTCCTTTCCCATAATAAAATTGCATGTTTAGATTTCACTGCACACAGTCAGTTTCTCACAGAGGCCCTGATTTATTAAAGCTCTCCAAGGCTGGAGAGAATACACTTTCATCAGTGAAGCTATGTGATCAAGCAAACCTGGAATGGATTTCCTAAAAGTCAGGCTACTTGTTAGCAAATGTTTTCAATCCTGGACCGGATCCATTCCAGGTTTGCTGGTTCACTCAGCTTCACTGATGAAAGTGTATTCTCTCCAGCCTTGGATAACTTTAATAAATCAGGGCCAGTGTGTATTTGAAACTGAAGCAAGACATTTTTTGCCTGAAAGATATCCAATTTCTCCTCGCTAGCCTTACTGTCTTTTGTCCACCTGTTTTTTTTTAATGTATGTTTGTTCTATCATGGACACTCAGCTTCACATTGGGTGGTACCATAGCTTCCTGTTGTGCAAACTGATGCCAGGCCCTCTCACCAGCCATGACCTCCTGCATTACCAAGATGTAATGATATCACTGGATGTAAAATCATGTGTGTAATAAAAACGGACAGCTTTTATTTAGCTATTGCAGATGCATTTTAATGAGGGTGAAAATAAGGTACCAGGAAAACTACACAATTAGCAGAATATACTCCAACTTTAACTCCAGGGGTCTTTATATGATCAGAACAGGTTTTATAACATATTATCACCCCTGTGACGTGTGAACACCACTGTGCATAGGTATCCTGTTTGATTTTTTGTCGGTTGACACTGTTTGTGAATTTTTCTGTTTACAAAGCCAATCATTTTTACTGCATTTACCAATCTCAGCATGTGGCATTGATTTGACCCATACAGACTCAGCAAGAGAAAAGGAGAATGTCTACTGAAAATATACTAATAATGTTACACACAGCTCATATATTAGCAGTATTTATCAAAATAAATATCATTTACCTTCCTTTCTGTATTCTGTACACTGATTATAAAGTGCATTTCTATGAAAACTGTTAAAGTAGAACTCGTGTTAGAATATAAATTTTACTTTATTGTGCTTTGCGAACATCAAAATTAACATTTATTCATTCATTTTTTGGAACAAAATCCTACCACTAACACGTTTCTGTGTTAAAATGGAACCCTATTGAAATATCTTTTCTTGGTTTTTGATAGTATAGAAAAGGTTTGTCTTTATTTACTATCTTTTCGTGGTTGTCAGATATAGTTGCCCTCCCATTCCCCAAAATTATTTTGACCTAAATTCAAATACTAACCCTTCCTGTGACCCAAACCCAAACATTAGCTTCCATGTAATCTAAATACTTACAGTAACTCTTGCTATGATCGAAACTCAAGCAGTGACCTATCCACACTAACCTTCCCTATTAACATGATACTAACATTCCTGTAATACCCAACACTTGGATGAACATGGTGCTCAAAAGACCATGGTGCTCATAGGTGAACAGGAACATAGGTGCTCCATCCTGCTTTCCCTGGTGGCTGAACAGTGGGAAGAGGATTTACATAATGTTTATTTTATTGACACATAACACCTACTAAGGTACTAAGTAAGGCAGGGTTAGAATTTTTATATTTGTGGAAATACCTTTTCCCTTGTGAACTTATGTGGACAACTACACAGAAGTGGAAAACCTTATGTTGCATCTACAAATGGATTCCATTTAAATGGATTATGTGGCAAAACTGTGCAAGAATGAGGTCTCCCTGACAAAGCCTCTTGGACGCTGCAAGTTATTATTCAACATGGCCATTACTATTACCATTGATCAATTTGGTATTGCAATGGACTAAAGAGTAAATTAAAGTTGATAAATGTTCATAGCCATTCAAACTCATTATGTATAATTGCTCTGGGTATGTGCATTTGGGAAAAGCACTTTCAATATTGCCTTTGTCCTAAATATTGTTAACATCATGCCATTTTTATGAAAATTTCACCTTCATGGTAATTCTTTACCGCTTTAATTTCTCTGCTGGAAAACACAATGCCCTACTCCATCCATCAAGTACCACCTATTGCATAATTTCTAAATGTAATGTAGTTCTGGGTGAAAGATTTGGGCCTGTCGGTGATTGCCTTGTTGTAGCTCCCATTACCCGCTACCCGAGAAATTACCTTTTTCCACCTAAGGATGATTAGGGAAATGGCATGTACTTTCAAATGCAATGCCTTGAAATTTTTAGAGTTATAAATAGATATGAAAATATAATTGGAAAATACTGGGGATTTCAAATGTTACATAAAGGTGAACTAAACTGAAAAATAAAAAAAGCACGACTTTAATTACGCAGATCCCTCGATCACGCTGGATCTTTCCTCGATCAGGTCCAGTGGCATCCTGGAATTCCTCTTTGTCAAGGTGCTGGGCACCACCATCTTCACTCTTCTTCTTCCTTCTTCTGGCTATGTCACCTGATCTCTTACTGCGCAGGTTCAAGATTGGGTGACATGGCCTGCTGGGAAAAAAAAGAGTGCTGATCTCACTGTGCATGCATGAGATCGACATCTCTTTCCCCTCAGTGTAGGAATTGTTCTGCATGCGCAAAAGTAGCAGCCAAGAGTACCCACGTAATGCATCCCGGGAGGCTCTGCACACCCATTCTGTCTTGATGGCCAAAAAAAAGATTTTTACTTTATATTAAAATGGTTGTCCAGATCAGCTTTAGGAGGTGTTGTAGATGAGCTTTATTAGAAAAACATTATATTTGTACATTTATACTGTACATTTAAACATTGCAGGTTTTGGAGTAGATACCTATAAAACAGATTATATTGTTAACAGTTTTTTTCTGCAGCTCTAAGCCCATCTTTAACGTCTGAAAAATTTCAGCATGACAAGTGAAGCAGAAGCATCCAGCAGCCTAGGAGCTGTCAATGGCACTGAACTCACACTGTCACTCATCAGCTTGCCCAAATGCTCACCTGCCTCGTTGAGCCACTTTTAGCTCATATTTTGCTCATGCGTTTATGTGAATACTATATCAGTATATACTCATTCAAATAACACATTATTAAAATGATTTGCTGTATGTAGTACCCAGTTTCCCTATTTAAAAAGGTATACAAAGGAATCTCTTTTGGTATACAGCTGATTTTTCCATATTTTGTCTTCTTTGCAGCACTGAAAAGGAAAAAAAAAATGAATGACTGCTTAAGTGCAAATGAATATCCTCAAAATAATAGGACTTCTTTAGAAACCCAGTTACAGATTCTAGAAGATTTATATAAAGGTTTTTAGATGGACAGTTTTTTTCATTACCAACTATGTGTTATGATAACTATTGTAGCACTTTTAGTAGTTTTCTTTTTTGGGGGGGGGGGGCATAAATAATCACAGAGGCTTGCACATCTTTAGTCTGGGGTAATTTACTGGTGACTCAACAATAGGAGAAGAGGTTAAGGCAAGTAGAATGTTTAGAACCTCATTTTAAATCCATATAGTAGACAATCATATTGAAAACTCTGGCACCTATCCTCCATACTCCAGTTTATGCAAATGTACTGCTGTCAAAAACACCTTCCTGTGGATACCTTCTCCAGATATCTTCCCCAGGCTGATTAAGTCCACAACTTATGACAACCAATCTTAACCTCCCAGCTGTCTGAAACCCAGGTCCAAGGGCTTCAGGGTTGTCTTGCCTTCCATAGAAAGAGTTCCAAATTGCTTCTATTCTCCAAGCATGTGGCTGCCTAAAAAGGCACCAAGAATACTCATTAGTTAAACAATGCATCTCAATAGTGATTGGTCCTTTCCTTTCTAAGGCCGCCCCCCTCCCCCATGACAGAAGGCAGCCAACCAACACTTCCAGAAAACCAGAAAACGTCTTGGACGTCCAGTTTAGTCCACTAATATGTATTTGGGGTGTGGGAGTTAATATCATTATATTACGAAAAAGATGGACAAAGTTCACTGAAAGAAAGGAGAAGCTTTTTGGGTGTTGTATGTCTTTAAACTAATAGGTGATATTAGTAATTTTTACTGTAATACAGAGTATTGCAAAAGGCGGAACCCCAGTTTTGTTTTGATTACCAATTTTAACCTTCATAATATTTTCTCTATATGATCTCCAAAAAGGTTTCTCTGTATTGTACACAATACTTCTTTAAAAAAAAAATCCTCCTGTATAAGTGCTCAATGCTTTATCTTCTGAGTTGTGCAACTACTAATGAGTTGGAGGAAATAGGGCATTGTAGTAGCTACCCATCCAACACTAAAGTTCAAACAAGAGGAATGGAGCAGAAACATAATTGTAGATTTTTTTTAAATGTATTAAAAATCGTGTATGTTTCACAACGATACAGAATTTTACCTTAAAATAAAATAGATGAATGTAATGACAGGATGGACTATAGCTTTGACCAGAAATGTCCTTGTGCCCTTCCTTCCATGCCTGACATATTGGAAACATTAGACACCTAGAAGGCCACATATGCTGTAGCATTTGAGCCATGTGGAGACGTACATTGTGCCAAATCAATCTAAGTGTATATAATCATGTGCAGTGACTTTATTCCATGTATGCTGAAATGCGGATAATTAAATATTAATGAAACAATATAATATTGGAATTTTTCTACTTTAAGTAGAGCATAAACACAGTGGATACAATTAGGTTGGTAATGTCTACAGCAGAAAGAAAATAGGGATGTGATGCTTGAGTAAGCTGGTGACATAGCCTTAATTATTATGTTACCATCAATGGTTTGGTATCCTTTAGCAGATGGTCGCTGTAGGAAATACATCTCTACACCTGGAAGAGTTTTGCCACTGTCATACATACTGGCATTATAGCAATACCTTTTTGATCCAGCATTGATCTTTTAACTCTTTCAGCTTCAAGTTTGTAGTATTCTTGCCTTTTTTATTTGTTAAATTTTTTATTCTTTTCATGGAATGTAAACTGGCAAATTTTCTGGTATAGGAAGAGATGTAAACCTTCATCCCTGAAAAGGAATTTGATTATTCTTAAGATATTTATGTTTTTGACTAATTTTGCACATAAATATCTCAATTGCTTTGCTGAATTAGTTTATTTACAGTGGTCACTAGAGGAATCTAGCACAGAGGGCTCAAGCTATTCCTGGTGGAGAATCAATTACTGCCATTGAAACACATGGATCTGGAAGATTCTCCACCAGGGAATGTTTGATTCTTGGCTTTATAAATAGAGCCCAAGTTTGAATAAATAACTCACCTTGCCATTCTGTCTTTGTTCTGATTTCTTCTATAAGGCTTTTAGTTACACAGGCAGCTTGAAATGGAAGAGCAACTGGTTTGTTCTCCTTAATTAGTTGTTAAACTTTACTTTAGGTGCACCTAATTATTAATCGTGCATTAGATAATACAATTTTACCTGTACAGTGGAAAAAAATTGGTAGATGTTGGAGAGTTAAGCTATCTGACAATTTCTTTTGAGGACTGTTTAGGGAATCTCTGTGCTCTCTCTTCCAATGAAGTTCTTCCAATGAGTCTTCCAAAGGATTTATGCATCTGCCATGAATTGTATGAGTTTCTCACTTTCTCGTTTGGAGTTTCTATTTATTATACACTATAAAAAATGTAATAGGATAAAAAATAGTATGCAATAATACGCAAAATTTCTTAACTTACCATAGAAGACAGGAGCAGAGTCAAGGATTATGGCATGAAAATTATTACTGAGCTTTCAAGAGCAGCAGCTACAGAATTACATTTGTAAGCAAAGTTTTGCAAAAGTTTGAAGCATGCAAATGAGGTATGTTGGCATCTACAGATTCTCAAATGTACACTTGTTTATTTCTTTAAATTCTTGAATTAAACATTCTTATGTAGTGGGAAGATCCTAAACCATGTTTACATTTTTCAGATAATCAGATTCCAGTGAAACTTTTTCTCACATTTTTATGTACACGTTACGATTTTATTTAAAGTAGGTGTGTGTCATTTTAAAACCAGAAAAACTGTGATTTACTGTATCAAGCAGGCACAAAATACCTGCCTGAGTGCCCATAGAGCCCCAAACTTCAGAGCTCCTTTAGGTGTAACTAGAGGTCAGTTCTCTAGATCAATGGCTTTGCCCTTCCTCCTGCAACAAACAATTGTTCTATCTCTGTTATAGGCAGTCTTGCTATCCTGTAAGAAGGTCTAGGATGCAGAAGGATACAGGCAAACCTGGTAACAATTGAGGATTTTCTGCAGAAAATCAAAGGAATGGGGAATGCTTTTGAAAACCACCTCTGACCTGTAAGGACCTGGAAATGCTTACAGTGAGTAGTAATTTACCAGGATTACTATATTAAACTTCAAATCACACAACAAGAGCAAGGTACAGTAACTTATTATAACCAGTAGGATAAAATCATTTTATCATAAAGTCTATGCTAAACCATAGGAAGCTAATCCCTATGATTAATGAAAGTTATTGCAAGTCACTGCTACTAACGGGGTATTGAAAGTCAGAAGTCCATATATGTAGTCAGTGAGTCAAAGTAATAAAGCAGGAGGATCAGCATGGGAGACAGGTAACTAATATTGTTGAGATGAGTATTTTCTCTTGACAGTTTCCTCTTATTAAAACCCTATTCTTTGCTATTACACATTTCCTACAATTCATCCATTTTTATCCACCTGTTCCTACAATAAATACATTATGATTGTAATGAAAATATTTGTCAAAAAAGCTACAAACAAATTAGAAAACCTTGTTTAGCCAAACATCTTAAACGTTTCAGTTCTCATGCCGGAGGCAGGCTTGTCATTCATAAGACTGGTGGAAGAGTTCATTCTTAGAAATGTTTTTAAGGCTTTCTGCATGATTTGGCTCTTCTGCATAAATGCCCTGGGGCCAAATACATAAGAATGCCCTGTCAGCATCTACTTTTCTTCCTTACCAATGAAAACCACACTGCCCTCTTCTTTTCCCTTTGGGGTTGCCCTTGGCAAGTTTTTCACTGGTCATCCCTAGTGGTCTATATTTGCTAAAGGCATACCTCATCACGTATTGTACATTGTAAATGTATAGCAGAAGTAACTGATACTCTTCACCTTATAGAATAGTAGATTGATAACCTCAGGACAAATGCTAGTGTTCTGGTAATGTCTAGCTTACTGCTCAACGATGCTTAGCATCCAAATATGATAATTCTTGTCTCTGATTTATAATAGTTTAACTCCATCAGAGCTGTTAGAATATGCGGGTAAAAGGTCTTCTCTCTAACAGTAGGAACATGCTTGAGATTACTTTGTGTTTTACATTGGTAGGTTTTTCCCTTCCTCCTCCACACTCTTTTTGTTGCGGACAACTGTTATACTGGAGTTAATGGTAATTAGTCACATTCTGCTGGTCTTCCTAAGTAATGTTGAAGGATGTCCCATTCATTCAAATGGCATCCCTTAGTACAAGTTGGTCTCAAGACTAGAATTCCAAGATAACAACATAAATAGGAGCTCCATTATTAGGGATAATAAAGTACTTATGCCCAGAATCCCGTCTTGTTACTTAAGGGAAAGAAGGAGAAATATTTTACAGCAATGTCTGTAAAGGTTTTCATGTATTTAGCTCATAGTATACCTAGTAGTAATTAGTCAGACACAACAGGTCTTGTTTAGTAATTACTATGGTGCTTCACCATCTCTTCAAATATTTCCTTTAGTTCCAATGAATATTAGGAACAGGGATATTGCTAAGAATATAAAAGATCTTGGGCACTTATGGACATTGTGAAAGATCAAAAAGTGTGTAGCATGCTGTGAATGGTGGAGCTGGCCAAATTGCGTTACCAGTGAGAGAGGTTTGAAGGTAACATAAATAGGGGGGTCAGGTTTATGTAATGCCTTAAGTGCAAAGGTCAAGTGCAAGTAATGTACAGATATGAAGGCGTCAGCAATGTACCAAGTACAGGGGTCAGGAGTATGTAATATATACAACAAAGGTGTCAATTTTATTCAGGAGTCAGGTATACGTGATGCACTGAGTGCAGGGGTCAAAAGTATATGCAACATAGCTCATAATACCCCTTATAATTCACTTTATCACCATTTACTTTATTTTTGGAGCACAATAGTACCCCTATGCACAAAAGGGGGCCCGTTTATTAAAAAGTGACAATTAGAAAACAGATCGCCACTTTTTTCTCAATTTTTTAAATTAATTTCTGATTGACACTTTCTTAATGCCATTTTTGGGAAAATGCAATCAGCTTTTTTTTTTTTTTTTTACAGTGGTGACCAGTGATTGATTGATGTATAGTAATTACTCTAGATTGGCACTTAAGGGATTGCCACTTTTTGTAGCTCTGTGTTCACTTTTAAAAATTGGTAATAAGCACCCTTTGACTTACATTGGGCCCATGGATCTAAATGTTGTGGCCTTTACTACTCTTCCAGGGGAAAACGCTAACTGGTGATCCTAAAGTAGCAATCAGGCTGACCTCTACTTTGTAAACATGTCAATTACCATTTTTTTTCAGTGATGAAAGTGATTATCTTCTAATAGTGAAGACAATAATTTCAGCTAATCACCACTTTTGTAAATGGGGGTGGGGGTCAGAAATGGCATTTTATGTATGATCAGTTCTGTGAAACATGGGCCCCACAATGTATATACATCAGTTATAACTATAGAATAAAACAGATAGAGGAGAAATGACTGGCTACCAGTGGCTTCAGGTCCCGGGGCACCAGGGAAGAGATTTGGGGCACATAGAGATGCTAGCAATGTCTTTGGTCAGGAACATATTACAGCATTTATACTCACATGGATAACCTTAAAGTGTGTGTTTGGATTGGATTAGGGACATGATAAAACCTGTGATAAGTTTTTTTTCTGCCTGGGGCTCTATTAGTGATTCTCCCATTCTGCCCTGCTTACAATGTTTTACTAGACAAGAAGTGAGGAAATGCCCCAAAAGCAAGACAGATTGATCTAAAACATTTTGTTTAAAAAGAGTTGGGAAAAGAGCGAACCACTGTTAGGGTTTTATTTTTTGTCTGTTTTCTAGATTTTCCCTTACGTCCTCTAAAAACATTGTAATTGGGTCATAGCAGCTTTTCCATTGCCTAAAGTGGAACTAAATTTAAAATAAAAAAAACACACCTTTAACCCCGCAGATCCGTTGAGAGATTTCTTTGTTTGGGTCACGTGTCGTCCCGGTATTCGTCTTCGGCCTGCACTGACATCTTCTTCTCTCTTCTTTCGGGTTCTTCTTAAGACGTCACCCAATCTCGCACTGCGCAGGCGCGAGACTAGAAGACGTAGATGGGGAAAAAGATTTCAGTTAAGGAAAAGGCTTTTTCTGCGCATGCCTTAATCAAGGCATGCACAGAACGAGCAGCCAGAATCATCTCGGCATGCGTGACATAGTTATCCTGGGAGGCTTTGCGCTTCCATTCTGTCTTGATCACTGAGCCGATCAAGACAGGGAGGGGAGGTGCTGCACCCTTTTAGCAATGTTGTTGTGTTGTGTTGCAATTAAAAAAAATACAATTTTTTCTTTAAATAAAAGGATTGTCTGCTCACTTGCCTTATTAATTCTTGCATGTTCAGTCATGTAAGTGCAAGCTTCTGGTCCACTACATGCCCATACAGGCCCGAGGAGAGTGGGGAGCAACCCGTACATCGCTCTGAGGCCTATAAAACTCAAGGGGGCTCCTGAATCCCAATGAGTCCCATAATTTTTATTATAATTTGAACATTTATTTATTTAATTCATTTACTTTTTGTTTTGTGAGAACTTTCGCGTTGAGTTGAGTGAGCACAAAGCAATAGAAGGCCGTGAAAATGAAAAAATCCTTTTGAGTGACATAATACAGTGCATTCAAGATTCAACAAACAAAAACTCGTGAAAGTGACTATTAACGAGTGTTCTCACGTGCTCATTCTTAGCTTCAAACTTATTGCTCGGATTACTCCTCCTTGCTATCCCGCCGAATCCCTGAAGGAAGAAGATAAAGGCACATGATCTACGCTGATTCATCGTGGACTGCAACGAAGACTTTACAGGACAACGAAGGAAGAAATAATTCCGCAGGTAAATGCTGTAATTGCAGCGTAAAGGACCCACTAACATTGCGTGCCTTTTTGTCTACGTTATCGAGAGATAAGTCCGCTTTACGATTAGCGGACTTTATTATAACATTCATACCTGTACATACTTATCTAAATGTATCAGTGTAATCTACGATTGTTAGAAATAAATATTAATATATACACATACATGTGGGTAGAATTTTATATAAAGGCCCACACACCTTTGTATCGGGGCCCTGTGCCTATGCCACCCCTTATAAATGAAAAGGCCAAGCTACAGGAATGAGCATAGTAAATGTCTTTGTTGCAGTTAGAGTTTTAATCAGCAGGACACATTCTGAATAATTTCCAGGCCAAACGTTAACTGTTCTCTGTCTTCATAATGTAATAACAGAAAATAATATATAGCGATTCACTGCAGTGAAGTGGAACTAAAAGCTAGATTTCCTCCAATCTATTGAAAATGGATGCAGATTGCTTTTGCATTGATCTCTTTAAATTCACTTTGCCAATTCAATTAACTGTTGTAAAACAAATTGGCTAAATACATCTTTTATCCAAGATTCACTTTATGATTAGTGATGATAAAAAGGCCGTTGTCTTTCAGTTATTATTATAACTATAAAGAACAGAGACTTAAAGTACTTGCGGTGTCTTAAAGGAAACCAGTGCCAACAGAAATACTATTGAGGCTCTCATTGCTGACTTCCTTATAAATGCTTTTTGCCTGGCAGTCTTGCTGATCCTTTATGATGACTTCAGGTGATTGTAAAAAACTATCAAAAACTATAAAAAATAGCCTAAAGTGCCTGAAATAGGCATTGTCGGTGGAGGGACTGTGCATAGGGTGTGTTGGACTAATGGACATCCAAGGTTCTGTGCTGTGTTTGGACAGAGCTGGGAAGGATTATAACTATTATATCGGTAATAGAAAGTAATTTAGCCACTGAATTAGTATGACAAGAAAAACAGCTATCACTTCGACAGTAAGGCACAGGCACAATGAAAGACAATAAGCCTGATTTATCAAAGCTCTCCAGGACTAGAGAAGATAGACTATCATGGATGAACCCGGTTGATCCAGAATAACTGAAATTGATTTATTTAAATAATTTGCTATTATTTAGTAGGTCTGCAGTCCTGCACTTGATCCATTCCAGGTTTGCAATTTCACCCTCGATAACTTCCCCAGTCTTGGAGAGCTTGGCTAAATTGGGCCATTTGCCAGTGGTTTCAGGCTTTATTTACTGTACCGATTTATTTACTGTACTGATACCTTTTTAAACAAATTATATATCATTTTTTAGTTTTCCATAACTTCTTTAAACAGTATGAATCCTCACCAGAAATAGAGAGGGTGAATCTGTCGCCTTACAGGGGTTCCAATCTTTCTCAACTCTATGCAAAACTAAAAAAAACACATCCTTATAGACAGTTTATGATTAAAACTCATGTATATGACAATATTTTTGCTTCACTAATGGACAGAGATTGCAGACAATGGAAACATATAATACCAGTGATACAAGACAAAAAGAGAGGGGGTCATTGGGGTCAGGCATGTAAATAGGAGAGGTAAAAAGGAAAATCATTATTATAAGACACAGTTCATCTTAATTAGAAAGAGACACAAGTTTAGACTTGAAGATGGTGAAGATGCAAATATATTACTAATGTCAATGCGTAGGAGAGAAATACAGCACCAATAACCCTTATCATTTTTTCTTTAGAGTCATTTTATATGAAACACGAATGTTTGATAAAATACCAAACTAAAGCACATGTTTTACAGAACTTTTATAGTAATTTAAACTGTTTACATCATTGTTTCAAAGTGGTTATTTTTTGTTACGTGGTGAGGAGTATATATATATATATATATATATATATATATATATGTTACGTGGTGAGGAGTATATATATATATATATATATATATATATATATATACATTATATATAATTATAAATATATATATATATATATATATACTTAAGAAGAAGATAAGATGCATCTATAGCAACCTACAGCCCTTTCACATGTTTCTTGAGGTTAGCTACTTGTGTAAGGGGTGTATTTATGCCATGATCCTTACTTGTTTTACTTTTAGATATAGGTGTGATTTGAGAAAAGTTGAATACATTTGGCATTTTTTTATTTTTCTAATATTCTATATTTTAAGCAAATTATACCTAGGGGCATTGCGTAAACTATTAGATTTTTAAGTCATTAGTTCAGCTTTGTCAGCATATAAAAGTAATTGTGTTGTAATATGCAGGACTGGATGGTGAACTCAAGGCTACACACTGTAATTATGTTGTTTTTAGGAATTAAATCATTAGAAAATTTTTTTATTTTGCCTTTTTCATATACTTTATACTACAATTGGAAGGATGCTGTTCTAAGCACTAAGCTAAGGAGTGAAGAGTTGTGCAGGGTAGGTGAATTGTTTTCTGCTTATCTAGTACACATTTGAAATTTACCTGCATATGCACAGTCATACATGGCAAAATATTTGAAAAGCTGTTCAGTCAGTTTTGTAATACATGTGTTCCTGCCAGACGGTTTGTTCAGTCTGATGTCCTTGCACTCCACATTTAGGCAATACTGCATGGTCAACAGTCTCCACTACCATTTTTGACAGCTGCATGTGGGTGATGTAGGTAACCCCTTTTATTGGTTCTTTATCTACCTACTGTATATGCATTGCTAAACATGAATCCCAGGGATGTAGCTGTCAATGTAAGATTCACACAACTTTCCAATACACAGGCTCAGGAGTGCCAGAAATTGCTGGCTGATTTCTTGCCTTCAAATAGTATTCTTAGTGTGAAAAATATGTGTCCCTTCCTTTTTAAGTTTAAAGTAGTATTTTCATTCCATGGACCTATGGATTCAGGTTTACTGATGGAGGCAAAAGTCCTTCCTGATTTCAGATAAACCAGTGACTATACACTAGGTACCAAATTACAATGATGGCTAACCAAGACACCATACCTCAGGAACCAATGTCCAGTTATCACCAATTGGGAACAGTAATCAGAAATTGGGTAAAAAGTAAACACTGATCATTAATGATACAAATGTCCAGACATCAGCAACTGGGAACCAGTTGGAATAAATGACTCGTGATCACTAAATGAAAAAGAAAACTCATCAGTTTCATCTAGTAGGAACCAATTACCAGCAATACCCAACTTAGAACAAATGTAAAATGGGAAATAATGTCCAGTGCTTAACAGGTGGGAACTTATGTCCTGAAATCAATGGGAAATCACTGGGGATACACATTTGACCACAGATCCCTTACTGGGAACCAATGTAACAAATACATTTTAAAACAAAATTCAAACCTTTATCTATAGGAAGAGTAAAAGGGCAAAGGCTCCACATACTGAAGTTTATTAATATCAAAAATAATTCAAATATTGTCCAAACCTTCAAACTTAATGGGGAGCTTCTGAAGTGCTGGTTTATACAAAGCACATACATTCAATTTTGTTGATAAAGGTTTATGTTAGATATGTTAGAAGAGAAAGCAGTATGAGCAAGATGAATACATATACAGTTTTCACCCTTTAAAGTATTTCGGTTCAGCCTGAGCAGGCAGGTCCTCAAGGGGGAATGTGAGAAAATGATCCTGTGATGGTGCTGTTCACTGATAATTGGAGGGTGGCAAGGTATTATATACCCCCACAATCACATCTCATTTCCCATTAAAACACACTTTGAGTGATGAAACATTACAAGTTGCAATGGCTCAGTAAGCCAATTCACACGCTATTAACACATCTGCAGTACCGTACCACATCAGAATAACTTCTACACACCTATAGGATTTCTCAACAAGCCTCTTTCTTGCAGGTGATCTGCAATGTAATAAATAACAAAAAAGGGCTAGAAGAAAAGGAGTTTAAAATAGAACTACAAACATTGTTACAAACATAAAGATTCTAGAAAAATGCTGCATGACCATGCCTGCTTCTTTTTATGCATTGTGTAAAGTAAATGTTTTGAACCAAACCCCAAATGTAGTTGTGCAAAGTTTTTTTTTTCATATAGGTATGAACAAAGCCAAGTTCAGACCCATGGTCAGAACAAGCATTTCTGTGCGGCTCCCAGTGGGTGGCACCTCGCCATCCACTTAGTCACTCATACTTCTTAATGAACCAGTATTTTCAACTTTTAATGCAGGCAGCGGTACTGAATCGCTCACTGCCCCTATTTATTCCCTATGGACTGCTGCAGGTGAGATGCTACATTTAGTATCTAACTCCAGGATCTGGTTTAGATGCAGAAGGAAGAAGTACCCACACTGCAATCTCCGTATACTTGCTGATTTTATTATATAACTGACATACCAATACCTTTACATTATACAATTATAATTCTATAATGTAATGATTATAAAAGAGCACTCAAAACCCATCTTTTCAAACTTGCCTTCTTGTGTTTTTCTGCCTTTTAAAACCCTCACTTACATATTCCATATCCCTCCTCCTACTAATAAAAATAATTAAAAATCTACAACTAGTAATTAATTTCCAAAATTGACAATGTTTAAAATTTATAGTTCTTTCAAGCATGAAAAAACTTTGAAGGTATGATTTCCCACAATTCTCATTACCATGTTTTCACAATTATCTCACAGCCTATCCCAGATGCCTGCACAGACTTTGACTTTTCAATGTCCCTTCCCATTGTCGTTTCCCATTTTCTACCTTCCTACCCCCTAAATGTATCAACAAAATTGACCCTTGACCTGACCTAACACTTTCATGGCGCTAGCTAATCTGAGGAGTTTCTGCTGCTTTGAAAAGAATGTGCAAAATCAAAGTTTCATTAAAACTCACCACCTTGAAAAGAAATATCCATACTAATCCTTTTAGTAGTACATCTACATTACGAGGTGACCCATACATACCACACTTATACGCTTACATTATTGTTCGCATGTCACATGTACGCACTTTTAAAACATAAATACATTAACTGACTAATATTTACTGATCCGCATATATATCTCCTACTATGTGGTTTGAAATTCAAAATCTCCTTATATCTTCTAAGAAAGTAAAACGAGTTGGTAATTTAGAACCTACTAAAGGATTTCAACCATATTGCAATATCCTGTCGCACAGATGGACTTGCAATTGTATTGATGTATTGTGTTATGATTCTTCTCATAAATCCTTTTCAAAATGTACACATATAATGTTTAATAAATCTATTCATTTTTATTTCTATACATGTATGTAAACAACCTCCCATAGAAATAAACATATTTACATTAAGACCCAAATCCAGATATGGGTATTTTGTCTTCTTTAATATTGCAATTACCTCCAGGGGTATGGTTGTTGTAAAATCATTAAGGCAACAAGGTTTTCCTGTATTTTTATTAGTTTTGTATTTATATTTGTAAAAGAACCACTAAGCACAACCACTAAGTTAAACAT
Source organism: Pyxicephalus adspersus (assembly GCF_032062135.1). NCBI lineage: Eukaryota > Metazoa > Chordata > Amphibia > Anura > Pyxicephalidae > Pyxicephalus > Pyxicephalus adspersus. The sequence goes on from NC_092859.1 coordinate 42,791,233, forward strand.
AAGATAATGACTCAGATTCACCCACATTTGGTTCTAAAAAGCTGTAAAAAATCTTAGAAGTCCAGTTTCTATAGTACATGTGTGTAGTTCTGCAGCTTTACTCCTGCATCATACCCTAATATGATGTACAAAATTAATGACAAACATTTCTGGTGTGGATACTTAAATGAACATGATGCATGATGCTATACTCTTGTGTGTACAGCATTAGAGTATTGCATTTCTATTAGGTTGCTTTTTAATTCTATAAGGAATGAAAAATTAAGAGTACAACCAAAAAAATACAAATTACTATGTATAAATTAGCAGCATCATTTATATGGACTTTCAGGACCTTGGAGAGCACTTAAATAGCCATTTTTTCAGCAGCATTGCATTCCATGTGATGTTGCAGCAAACAGAAATCACACAGTACACTGCGTGTAATCAGGAAAAACATTTAGTAACTGAGCTGCACATCCAATCTACATTGCTTGCTATGTAGCATTTTTTATTGCCTTTTAACACTATGGGCCTAATTTATTAAAGCTCCCCAAGACTTACGAAGATATGCTATCATAGGTGAACTTGGGTGATAGAGCAAACCTAGAATGGATCTGATCTGGGATTGAAAACATTTGCCAAGTAATTGCAAATGACTTTAAGAAATCTATTCCAAGTTTGCTGGATCACCTGCGTTCTCCCATGAGAACCTATCTTCTCCAGCCTTGGAGAGCTTTGTTAATTTAGGCCCAATGACTGGTGTTCAGATTTAATTCTGATTTGCATTAGAGCATCTGACTACAGTTTGGAACACAGGATTTAGGAAATACAAGTTCCAATAATACTATACCTATCATTGACAAGTATAGCTGTCTGCTGGACAATGATAGGTGCCATCATCTGGCAGACAGCTATGCTACACCTGCATTGACAGGTATTGTATGGCTCAATGACATCAAACTAATGTTTTCTGTTCTTAGCACCTCTACAAGCTTTAAATACAGGTTTTTGTTTTATGTATAGAGGTCATATTAATGATTAATAGCTGTTCAGAAGTTACCTACAATTACCTATTTACTATGCAAGGGAAAATGTATTATATGTGTAGTGAGAAGTTGTTACTTTTTTTGGAGATTGCCAGTGGGAAAAGTGCATAGGGATATATACAGTATATATATACATATATGTTCCTACCAAATTAATTGTTTTAGCCTTGAATATACTAGTTCCATGAGTTATTATAGATGAAAAAAACTTCTACATGCTTACCTAATAATGCAATGTCCAGTACATTATTATAGCAAATCATTAATCTTTAAAATATTTAGTTAATTAATAAACTTTAAAATATTTAGTTAATCAAAAGATGAGGGCTACATTAATTTTGATTTTCCAGGCTACAAACAGCAAGTACAGAAATGATCAGCTGTCTACTGTGTTATTTCTCATCCATATAATAAGCTAATTATTTATAGTTTTGATTTTACATAAGTATTTTTTATATCCTAGGGTTAAACCTCTTTATCTCCAGGTATAAAAAGTGCCATGTTTTTGCAATAAGACTAAAATGAACATTTTTGGTCAATTTTCTAAAGACTTGATGTACTTATGTATTTATACCAAACAAAAATGTAATATATTGCAGCTTACCAGTCCTTAAAGGTGATGGCTCATGGAAAGTACAGACAATGCAAGCTGATACTGCCAGAAATTCAATGTCCTTGTATCTTCTATTGATTCATTCTAAAATCACAACCAATGTTATCTTCCTTCCTAGTTATATTTTGTTTTTTACAGTTTCCTTACCCACTGTAATAAAGATGAGAGGAAAAGTCTAGATTAGGACAGCAGCTTGGGTGACCGCCATGGCTTCCTTCAAAAATACAGAGAAATAAGTGTAGTCACCCAGAGACAGAATGTGTAATAATCACAAGATTACTAGGTTAAAATCATAAAAGTGTAAAAACACAAACAAATCTACCCATGCCTACTCATTTAGTCCCTTTCTGCACTCCCTTCACAACTGGCTTTACTATCTAAACCTGCGTCTATAGAAAAATATAAAGATCATTAAATAAAAATATCACCATTCAATGTTTATATACTGTATACCACTGTAATCTGTCATCTATATAAATTCAGTAAACTATGGGTGAAACTGTCCTATCTAAAGGTTTATACAGACCCAACTCTACTGAAGCCTTGCCCTGCCATTCCCCATTTAGGAAAAGTCAATATTACACTTATACAAGCCGAGAATGTTCTGCAAAGATATGATTGCTATTATTTTGGTAATGAGGTCAAGTAGACTGAATCAAAAGTACTGAAAATGTTTTCCTTTTAGGTTAAGTTCAGCCATAGTATCAATTCATATATTGGTCTACTTCAGATTTATTTTGCACATTAGACTTGAATAGTTAAAGTGTATATGAACACCAATGTTTTTCTTTTTCTAATTGAGCATAAAGTAAAAGAAAAAAAAATAGAACCCCGGTTATGTTTTACTGCTATCCAGGACTCCATCCAAAAGATATACCCCCACTTCTTGTCTTACTGACAATGATTTACCAGACAGTTAGGGTATTTCCCCAGAAGCTATACATATAGAAAATAATGAAAGTAAGGAAAGAATAAAAACTCTGCCAGATTTTATTCCTTTCTGTGTTCCTATTGCAGATTTTCATCCTAGAGGTTTCAAATAGTGTTATTGTTAGGGTTGGGGTTACTGGAAGTGTCAGAGTTATGGTTATAGGTAGTGTTGATGTTCGAATTCGGGTTGTCCCTATATTCGACCCGACGATGGCTGTTCGAATTCGGGTAGACCCGACCCGAAAAACACGGGATTCGACAGCAAAAATTTGGGAGGAAAAAAAAAAAATTATTAAATTTTGTATGTGTTTTTTATTTTAAACTTGTTTTTTTTTTATTTTTTACAGGTTATCTGACAATGAAATTATGAATCATAATGTCATTGTGGGATTCCTGGACCGTGGGAACTGTGCGGTCACAGCTAATTGAAAGCATGTGCCTTCAATTAGCTGTAACCGCAGGCAATACGAGGGCAATAGAGGTTGAATGGAGATACTATCTCCATTCATACCTCCACTGCTCTGTGATTGGCTGAGAAAAAGGAAACCTTGATGACAGCTCTGCTCCCTGAGTTGCTGAGGAAAGGGAAATCCTGATGATGCCTTTGCTGTCATCAGGGTTTCCCTTTCCTCAGGGAGCAGAGCAATCAGCGGAGCTTTACTATGCTGACAGCTCTGCTCCCCTGATCCTGGAGGCAATACGAGGACAATAGAGGTTGAATGGAGACACTATCTCCAATTATACCTCTACTGCTCTGTGATTGGCTGAGGAAAGGGAAACCCTGATGATGCTTGAGCTGTCATCAGGATTTCCTATTTCTCAGCCAATCACAGAGCACTAGGGATGAATGGGCACAAGTCTCCCCATTCATCTCTAGTGCTGAATGGCTGAGAAATATAAAACCTCAGCCAGAGCACTAGGGGTGAATGGGGAGGCTTGTCCTCATTTAACCCCTAGTGCCCTGCAATCCCTCACTGTCAGGAGGATTTCCAGGTTTATTGCAACCCTGGAAATCCTCCTGTCATTAGGATAACCTAAAAAAAAAAAAAAAAAAAAGTTAAATTACACAAACACACATTAATAAAATAATTTTAAATTAAAGCCTTGTCCTATTTTTTACTTATATTTTAACCCTTTCAGGGAAAAAGTAAGGGGATTGATGTACCCCTGTAATCATTCCCCAGGGTGGGGCGGTGGAGATCTGGGAGTCTCTTTATTAAAGGGGGCTTCCAGATTCTAAAGTCCTGCTAAAAATGTTTATAAAAGCCCCCATTGTTTTCAATGAAAGCTTTCATAAAAGCTTAAAAATGCTTGAAAAAGCATCCATTGAGTTCAATCCAGCGTTTATCCAGCGTTTTAATTTTTTAAATGTTGCAAGCAACGTTTAAGATAACGTTTAAAAACGTGCCTGAAGGAAACGTCCTGGTGTAGATTAGCCCATGGGAATGCAGTCCGTGTAGACTAAAGCTGCATACACACGTACAATAATTATCGTCAGAAACGACCGATGAACAACCGATTGGCCAAAAAAAAAGGGACCAAGGACACCGACGAGCGAGGATTGTCGTTGGAAATGAACGACCGCCACGGTGGATCTGATTGGCCGACGATCTTTCACCATCTATCGTGTGTACAGTATCGTGTCGTTCAGTGATTGTGCATGTTTCTGCGGTACACTTTCTCCTTTACATGTCCCTCCCTGCATCGTTCAAACGATTGTATCTAGTGTGTGGACACTGTTGGTGATATATGAACGATCATATTGTTACAGCATGTACAGAATTGTGCACAAAATGATTGTTCAAGTACAATCGTGCATAATCGTTGATCGGTCGTAAATCATTCATTTTCTAACAATAATTATTGGAAGTGTGTACCTAGCTTTAGCCTATAATAGATTTGACAGGTGCTCTTTAATCTTCATGTGAAGTACAGGTGTATGTAATAGTGTTATGTATCTTTATACAATGTATCTTTTTACATCTGTTTGGAAGCTGTAGAAGCTTTACACAGTGCTGAAAAAAACCCAAATTTTTCCTCCCTTTGACTTTAATGGTGTTCGAATTCGATGTTCGACCACCCAAATTTTTTTGCTATATTTGAGCGAATAGCTGCCGAATCGAATAGTGAGCTATTTGACCAACACTAGTTATAGGTAAGGTTTAGATAGGATAGTTTTGAAAAGGACATACTTTGGCCCAAAAAATGCCAATGTGATGCATCGCACCTGCTTTTTAAAGCAATTTAATAATGAATCTTAAGCTTTTAAAGGCATTTACTAAATTAAAATAATGAATGTGAGTCTGTAAAGAAGCCGGCACTCAGGAGTTAAAATTCCAGCCTTGGTTTCTGAGTCCTGTATTACATGTATAATTTTTATACTCAGCTTCTAAAGGAGAGCTTTTTTACATCGCATTGCAGGTGCCTCTAGCATATCTCTTGCAAAGCAGCCAGATAAGGTGACAGCGAGAAGTGTCTCTGAGGACAGGAAGGGCTCCGCTCACATATATAACATCCATAATTCATTGAGTTTGATGGTCGTCTGCAGCACCTGATTCTCCAAACCTTTTCAGGCCTCTGAGAGCTTTACGTGAATGCAAGATATGTGATCTGCTCCAGTCAGCAAAGTGACCCCAGTGCTGTTTTAAACCACTGCCAGCTCTGTGCCCCCCGGGTCCCCAATATTACAAAAGTAGCTATAGTCAGGAATTTGCTCTTTGTATGGAAGATTATATAGAGATAAGGGAAGAGTGCCTTTTTCAGTTAACTGGGCATCTTATTGCTTTTCCCTGGAAGTCCCTTGGTAACTGTGATTTAGATCTACCTTATGGGTATCTTCAAAATACTTAAACTTTACAGAGCCAAGGCTTCGGTCAGCAATCCCCTCTGATGGCAAAAAAAGATTTTCGGCTCAGCTGTACTGAAGGTATTTATAGATGTTATTGTTCTATACAATGAATAATACTGCAGTCAGACATGACAGTTTAAACAGGGAACATGGCCTAAATGCCCATGTCTTTTCATTCTATTACCGCTTGTGCATTACATTCTGCCCTAGAAAATATTACATTTGCCAGTAAGGCTGGGGTAATCCCAGGGCCGGGTATTCAAACCTAGGGTAGGGCAAAAATGAGAAATGTATTTTTGGCTAAATTGTTGCACAAAGCCCCTAAACTTCAACAAATTGCTTTTACAAATGTTTATACTTAAGACATGTTATCACAACCCCTCTCCAACAGTCTCTCTGCAATTTTGATGATAATACTAGATAAGTTACTATTTACAGTTGAGCAAAATTAAGTTTGGAGGTCTATAGGGAGAGTATTAGCAATGTAGGCAAGGCAGTAAGTGCCACTTACTCCACTTTGTTTCGGCAAGGCCTATCTCTGCCATGCTTACTACCGTATTTTTTGCCATATAAGACGCACTTTTTCTTCCCCAAAACTGGGGGGGAAAAGTTGGTGTGTCCTATACGACAAATGTGTTATAAAATAATTAAAATAAGATACTCACCCGATACCCGATCCTGCGTGTGTCTCTTCTCCTCGCTGGCTGCATGCAGCGTGTGTCTCCTCTCCTCTCTGGCAGCGCGTGTCTTCTCCTGGCTGCAGTGAAAAAAGCCGGCACAGCGCCCCCTGCTGTTACCTGTCCTAAATGCCGTACAGTGGAAAAAAAGCACAGAGTGATCAGAAGGGGAATTTGAATGACACAGAGTGATCAGAAGGGGAATTTGAATGACACAGAGTGATCAGAAGGGGAATTTGAATGACACGGTATGAATGGCACATGAGTGATCAGAAGGGGAATAATCTTTCAGAATCTTTTTTTTCTAGATTTTCCTCCTTTAAAATTGGATGCGTCTTATATTCCCGAGCGTATAACCGTACATGGTTATAGTACATACACCTTGTTTCATTATTTTGTGACTTTATTGACCCATGCAAATAACAATTGTTACATGTTTCACTACAATATTTCTGGATGGAAAAGAATTATGACTTGGATTGTACTGTAGAAGTATTGGTTCGATTAACCATCATAGCTAACCCATTGCAGTCTTTCCCATAATATCTGTGGTTACACTTATGTATCTAGGAATTTATCTAATGGGTCTTGCATCTGTAATTATAGCACAGCCTCCAACTCATTGGCCATCCCCTGTTAGATTCTCTCAAAGCGAGGAACCCAAGAAAATGGCTAAATATATAGCTGGACAAAGGTAATGGTACCAAATTACAGTCTGATGAAAAGGTGTGAAGACTTGACTTTGAAATATGATCTGCTGGACTTGAAAAATGTTTACCTAATCTGGAGCTAATGTATGAGTGTCAGTTGTCTGTGTGTTCATTGTGAAAAATGTAAACATTACCATATCAGTTTTATACAACTACACTACTTTTGGTGAATAAAACAGAGCAATTATATGTATTTAACTGTGTAATTAACAGTTTGCCTGGTGTTCAGCTTTATTAGAGAAATCCTGGCAGTGAGTTTGGATTCAACTTCACCCCATACAATTATTATGGCTCCATTAATATGTAACACTGGTAAAGTATATCATTAATCTACAGGATATTGTGAGAGTTGAAAACACAAGGATTAATGCAGTGACTAGGGGAAGATGGGAAAATGACGAGAGAGATAAGACAGATGTAATGTGTAGTGTAATCATGGAAAAAAACAGCATTTAAACCAGGCTGCAAAATGCTAAATTAGAATCACATTTGCATTTGAAAACATGAATATATGCACATCAATTACCACTTTACATCGATTCGCTATACAGCAGAATGTTTACGTCTAATGAAGAACAAGAGTTAATAGGGTTCAGAAAGTTTTAGTTTCTTCTTCATGTGTCTCCATATTTCCATTTGTTTGAGCTTTGTTTTATTATTTTGTGGCTTCCAGCTAAAGTTATATAAACATTTCTGTTACAGAACAACAGATATACAGTGATGCCTGAACTCAATCACTTGGAGGGCTGGCCCCATACTGTTCTTCATACAGTATATGGCCAACCCTTCAAATGATTGAGTTCAGGCATTTCCAGTGAAGGATCCTGTTAATGTTACAACAACATTTGAGACAATTGTGTGCTTTCAACTATCTGGTAATAGTTTGGCAAAGGAGATTTTCTATTCCAGCATGATTGTGGCACTGTGCAAAACCGTGGTTTAGTGTTAAAGAACACACAGAGGCTTGATCTCCATCCTACTGAACACTTTGGGGATTATTTGGGATTTTTGGATTCATTTTGGGCACAATTTTGTTTGCAAAGTCTTCCAAAAGGGTTCAGGCTGCAATTATAGCTGCAGTTGGGCGAAGGGATGGGGGGTGTCAACTTAATTTAAATGCCCATGGTTTTGAAATAGTGAAGCTGGGTGATCCTGGAATAGATCTGGTGCAGGATTGAAAACATTTGCTAACAAATAGGAAATGACTTCTAAGAAAACCTTTCCAGGTTTGCTAGATCAACCAACCTTACTGATTAAAGTGTATCCAGCTTTGGAGAGCTTTAATAAATTAGGCACAGTAAATGAAGTAGATTTCTTTCCATTAATTAATATACAGGGATTTTTACATTTCTCTGTTCTGTTAAGATACATGTTTCATGCTTCACAAGATCTCATACCTAGGTAAACAGTGTCATAGGGACATAAGTATTAAAAAAAAATATAGAGAATAACATACATTAAAGGTTCCACTTCCAACACTTCTGATTCTATCCAGAAATTAAAGAAAATATTTTTATTCCTTTTTAAAGTAAATTTCATCAGACATAGACAGGTTTTCTTGAAAAAATTAAGAAAATTCACCCAATTTAAAGACCATCTAGAAGATTCTTACTGATGTTTTTATATTTGCTTAGGCAATAATTATTATGAACAAGATCATGTAAATTTTGGTGCCTATGCAGTTTTTGGCAGTGTTCATAAATGTCTGACACAGATTAGTCCCTTGCTGTACCCTCTTAAGGTGCGTACACACTTCCAATTTTTATCGTTCCAATCGAACGATCGATTGGGCAAAAAATCGTTCGTAAAAAAGTAACCAACGACGCCGACGAACGAGGAAACTCGTTGGAAACGAACGACCGGGCCGGCGGATCGGATTGGACGACAATCGTTGAACATCGTTCATGTGTACGGTCGTTCGTTGATCGTCCATGTTTAGAGCATGCGTAATGAACGAACGTTCGTTCACTTTCCTGTCGTGCACATAGTTCCTCTATCGCTTAAACGATCGTATCTATTGTGTGTACAATATCTATGAACGATCGTGTCGTTATCTCTATGTGCAGGATCGGTGCTATACGATCGTTCGTAGATATCGTGCAGGATCGTTCGTCGTTCGTTTCCCAACGATAATAATTGGAAGTGTGTACGTAGCTTTAGTTTACCACTTGTTACAAAGTTGCAGTCTGATTGCTGGGAGAGTGGAGACCACTTCAGATTTCTGTACTTTTGAGTTCTGTTGCAGGGTCAACTTAATGGGAGCAGTTGGGAACCATTTTGTGCACACCCCAACAGTGGATCACAGTGCGTGTCCTGGAAGTCACAAGTTTCTTCTTGTTGTTTTTTCTTTTCTGGAGAAAGAATGCAGTGCAACTGTACTCAACCTTCTGACAAAGCAGTGAAGCACTGCAGTTGACTCTAAAATTCATGTGGTAGTTGAATGGGGGCAAAAGGGAACAGCTAACTATGTGTTTTTTACAGCAATTTGGAAAAGTAACTCCCCATTTTAGAGGACTAAAACCATTTCAGCCTAGGCAAAATCACTGGATTGAACCCTGACAGCTGTTTTAATGATAATATGTATATTTTAATTATAGTGTTGCTGATTATTGTACTTGTCAAGACTTTATTTACATAGGCTCAAGTTACTTAACAGTCCACTTTAGGTTTATATCAGATAAGCACTCCACAAAGCAGGTTGATATTAAAATGAAATGGAAGAATTTAACCCAACATTTAGATTCCTTGGGTTGGAGTTGAGTTTTATTCCATGGAATAGCTTCAGTATGAAATAATTTCACAGAAACAGGGCCATAGTGGGAACATTTTAGTTGTGTTTTAAAGTGATCAAAGATTTCACAGTGTAGTTAACCTTATTCTATTACACCTAATGTTCATCCCATCACTACAACCTGCAAAATTATAGTGTGTTGTAACTCATTGTCAGTGCTGCTGACCTGATATTTGTCATGAAATAACCTTTCAATAAACTCATATAGGCTGCTACAATATTCTCACAAAATTTAAAGAGACCCTTCCATTTACAAAAGTGTATCATTTTACCTGCTTTGACAGTTATAGTCTGTTTTTGGACAAGCTGTTTGGAGCTTTGGCTATAAAATAAGTGGCAAGTAGCAGGAAGTTGCCTCATCCATGTATGTGATATAATAACTGTGCTCATCGCAGTAGTTGTGCCCTATTCATCTCAAACTTAAGCTTGTATGCAAAGTATGTCTACATAAAGAATAAATAAGGTAGAAAAATTTGTTTTAACTTGCAAATGGTTTGTGGTGGGATTTGATCACTGTTGGATCAGTCCAACCCCCATTGCCCTTTTTTTGGTCATCTACTTTGCCTCCGGCCTTTGATTTCTTCACTTGTTTTATTATTAATCCTCTAGAGTCAGAAAAGAGAAATTCTGCATTACTAGTATTGTAGCAGATATTTCAGAAGAATATAAAAACTTCCTACTTATATAGATATGAAGAGTCAGTTCTACCAAAAGCAAATAAAAAATAACAGTGATTACTCACATTGGCTGTATGTTTTGGAGGTCCATTGTGGTAAATATGCTGGAATGTAACGGGAATGTGGAGAACTTTAAAATATATGTCAACCCGATCCTTTAAATTTCATATACACTTCATTGTGGTAATGTTAATTTTAAGGTCATTATTTTACATTGTTGAATTTGCAGTCCTAAATAAAATAATTATTGTGATCCCACCATTAGCATTATTGTTTAGGCCTGTACTGCTCTATGATAAGAGAATTCTGTTCTTGTCTGCCAGTAGTGTTCCTTCTTTGCCTTCCACATGGTGTTCTAATGGAGTCATTGCAAAACACATTACAGAGGAATAGTCTAGTGTTGTCAGGATCATACATATGAAGTGCATATGTATGGAATGGAACTGGCTGCTTAAGGTGAGCAGTATTGAGAACCAACCATTGAGAAAAAAGATACATTTTTTTTATTTATTTAAATATATTATTTTGATTTAGGGATAACATTTACTTTAAGATGTGATCTTTTTCATTAGCTCCAATGGTGGCTGCTTGGGGTATTCAATACACTTCAGATACTTTGTAACTGGCATGAAACTATAATGCCAGGATGTTATTTTATAACATATACTTATGGTTCATTTAATTAAGTTATTTATCGTTGGACATGTCCCTCAAAACGTCCTCATTGTTGTATAGATGCAATTAGTATTTCTGCGTATGTGTTAAATGCCTTTTTTTAAGTCTCCAATTTGTAGAGGAGAACCAAGAAGTATGACACTTTATACACACATAGGAAAGTGGCCATTGCATAGATCCAGTATTTGTTCATTTTGACTTTAGTACATCTAGATGAAAATCTCACTGGCTTTTCTACAACAAAGGCCAAGCAAAGAACCAACCCCTAGTGCAGACCACTCAAAACAAATTAAAAAAAGTGAACAATTTGGGGTTTTGTCATTCTGTAAAAAAAAATATTAGCAAATATGCAATAATAGATTATTAAAAGTAAGCCAGGAAGTCTTTAGTGTTTCTCAGCAATAGGACTATTTACCGTACCACATATCACCAGGGCTTTGGCGTTAAAGTGGGAGGTGTAAACGCACTGCAATGAGTATAGTATTTTCGGTACACATAAACCATCCCATTTTACGAGGAGGGAGGTTTTATTTAGTGTGCGCTCAGGCACTACTTGTAAAACAGCTCTTCTAGGCTATTTGCTGTGTAAAGACTGACATAAGGCATTTATACATATTTAATACCTGATACCAAGAAGATTTACAGTATACCGTATATCTTTTCCCTGGGGCAATGCACAAATGGCATTTGCATATGGATCTATATATTCTGTCACACAGTAACATTTTTATTAATAGAAAGGAATGGAAGCATCACAAATGTTATCCTTAATTAAATAAATGATATGTTTTAATTAGATGCATTGTATTATTAGCCAAGCACAAAGCCAATTGGGTTTGATTGCTCCTCTGATATTAGCTGATAATGACAACCTGTTTCTGCAGACTGGAAAACATTAACTATTTGGGTGTCACAACTACCAGAAACATATTACAATGCTGTTACAGTATCCTGACAACAATAGAGCTATCTTTTTTTTTGCTGTTGAAATTTTATGTTTCAGTTTCTTATAAAGTCAGGTTGTTGTTTTTTAGGGCTAATATACAGGTTGTGGACACTTGACCCTGGCTCTGTTTTCTAGACTCTCCTGTGTTGTGTAGTGCTGGTAGAGAAACTCTATCCAGGAATAGAGACAGTTAGAGATAGTGCTCCCTGATTGGCTGAGGAAAGCTTTCCTCAGCCAATCAGAGAGCACTAGAGGTTTTGAATGGAGAGACTTGGCCCCATTTAACCTCAAGTGCCAGGGATTGCACACTGTTCTCAATGAATGCTGGCTGCAGCCTCATTCATTGAAAGATTGAAAGAGGGTAATTATTTCTAGTACCACGGCCGCATTCATTGGCAAGATCCCTGGGGCACTAGAGGCTAAATGGGGACAAGTTTCCCTATTCATTCACCTCATTCACAACCCGAATTCGAGCACCAACACTAGTGTTGTGTTATCTGGGGTCTCCAGATTTCCAGTCAGACCTTCCCTAGATGCCATTCTTTGAGCACAATAGTCCAGGGGCATTTGTGTGCTTGGATGACCCAACTAGCTTTCTGATGCTGAGCAGGGGCTTAGATGTGGAGTTAGATTGGGGGACCGGTGTCTGGTCAGCACTGCTGCTGGACCAGGGATTTAAATACTGAAGTTTAATCTCATCCCTACTTCTTGAGTTGCTTGTCCCGACTTAGCATGGGATGGTGTTGTTACAGTGGTACATTCACTGCACTTATATTCTGTCCCACATCTCAGCAGTCACAATGCTAGTTAAATGTGCAGGTTTTATGATTAGCATAACTCCAGCATTCACTAGTATGAAAGTAGGTTAGATAAGTGACAAAGAATTGTCAAAGGAAATAAACTAAGTCTAGGCTTTTCCTTCTATATATCCCATAATCACTGGAAACCTTCATAGGCAATCTGCAATACCTGCTAGAACAAAATTTTTTTGAAGACTATTACTGATTTTTACTTTTTATACAGTAAAATACATTTTGAAACTATTTTTTCCCCAAACTGGGTATCCCTTTGCCTTTTGCTGTGAGTCCAAACTAAAACAATATTTATAAAAAAATGACACTCAATATGACTCCCTTAACACCTGATCAAATCTGTCAGAAGAAGAAAAAAGCTCATTTTACCATTTCACACCACTTTTGCCTCTCCCTGAGTAGGCAGTGTTTACATCATGAGCTAAACTATGTAAAAAAATCTCTTACATCAGACTAAGGAAAGCCTCTATATAATTACTTTTACTAATTACAGCCATGGTAAGGACATAGAAGCAGCTCTAAGCTTAGTTAAACTATTGTGAACTTCTCCTATATGTGCTCTATTGTTGTATTTATTATACAATTGGAGGATTTTATATGTATTTATTATAAAATTGTTTTGTATATTTGTTGGATAAGTAAAAAAAATATTGTCAATAAATGTCTCTATACACTTTTTTATCAGTCCTCCTAGTTTGAACTACAAATTGATTAGCCTTTGTGTTATAGAAATCAGAGCATAAGAGTGGTTGAGTAGCTTTGCATAAAACAACTTGGAGGGCTGACAACACTTAGTTCACAAAAATGCTGCGTGTTGTCAGTCCACAACTTAGATGCTGAGTGCATTTCTTCTAGATCAGCAGGCACTTTTCTGTAGTTGCAGGGTATTCAAAGAAATACAACCTGTAAAAAATGCATGTAATGCAGATGTAATGTACTGCAGATGTTTTTACCTTGACATATGCTTTAACGGAATATGGCACGTAGCAAATTGAACACTACTGAGCAGTCAAAAACCAGGGCTTTAGATTGCTTGGGCACATAATGATCAGGGACTTCATGATCTCTTTTGAAGCGACTATGTACCGGCCCGGGAAGTTTTAAGTTTCAGAATACAGGACAACAACTTAGAAGTTATTTTAATGGAGTCTTATTGGAGAATCTTTGAAGTCCTCATCTGTTTGAAGTTCTCTTGGAACTAATTTAAAAGTCCCTGCGCTGTGCTCAAGTACCAATGCCAACACCAGCAGGTCAGTTCAGGTGAATGTCTGTTTACATATAACATAGACACGGAGTATAATCTGCACATTCCTTCCACTAGCTATGTATGTGAAGAGCAAATATTCTACTGTCTTACCCAGTGCTGTTAGCACTCAGCACCTGATGTCTTTGAAGCAAAGCCCATTCCAAAGCTCTTCTAATGATGATCACAAAAAGGACGTTTATTAAGAATTGATGGATTTTTTAGATGAAAAAGCAGATTTACGGAACAAAATTCAATTTATTCTTAATAAACTAGTGAAATGGTGGAATGAAAATCCATCAATTCTTAATAAAGTGCTTCTTGTCATTACACAGACATAAAGATTGCTGTTGGATCAGACACTAACATCACATTTGCAAAAGTAGACAATGGAAGACTTCCCCATTTAGATTTTCCACCAAAATACTGTGTTAGCTTCATTATTAGCTGCACGGAGCTATCATTTACTAAACACTGGACCGTGTCAGCAGTTGAGGACAGAGTTGGTCATTGGCAAACTGCTTTTTCTGTCATAGTATTAAAGAGCAATGTGTGTCACTTATCATTGATCGTCATTTATCAAGGAGACTTCAGCACGGGGTGTTGCCCTAGAGAAACCAATCACAATATTGGTTAATTTTCCTATTTTCAGATTTGCTTAATTTTCCAATTGTCATTTTCCAGTAAAAGTTTTAAACTGAGCTGCCATGAGCCAACAAATACAACTGGTTTGGATATAGTGGGGAAGAATTAGAAACTAATATTTTTATCGTAGTGTTTGCTTTGGGAGATTTCCTCTCACTTCCTGTTGCAGTGAAAGGAACTCAAAAGGAAAGTAAAACCTTGTTAATGGGGATAGAGACAACAATAATAAACATCTTTTTTTTATTTATTTTTTTCAGATTCTTATGGATGAGTGTGTGTTCCTTTCTCAGAGAGCAACATTCACCGAATTCATTGTCCACACAATGGGCAAATCTTCCAGGTGGTGTACCATTTAACTACAATCCCATTATTTTGAGATCTATTTGTATGCATACATTTGCACACATTATGGTGGGGCTGCAATGGGGTTGTGGAACAAGTCCTAGAAGTTAAATGCACCTGGCTAAGTAGTTGCTTTTCCTCCTCTGTTGAAAGAACCTAACCAACACTGTAAAGGCAAAACAAGTCTTGTTAATGCCCCTAGGTGCATACCAGAAGTTTACTATGCATCAGAAAATGGCTAACCATAAGGTTTTACACTGTAGATCTGAAAAAGGCCTGATCCATTCCAGGTTTGCTGGATCACCCAGCTTCATTAATGAAAGTGTATCCTTTCCAGCCTTGGAGAGTTTTTATAACTCAGGCCCTGTGAGTCACTGACCTCATATAATTGCCTATATATTTTGGACAAAAAAACTCCTTTCTACCCTTAAAAAAATAATTAAAGATAATAAAGCAGATTGTTGCTATTAACGTGGTAGACAAATCTCTTTTGGCTAGTGTACCAGCCAGTAAAAGTAGGCCTACTGTTTAGATAGCGACTACTTGATATAAATTTCCGGTATAGTAAAACATAATAATCTACATTAGATTATTCTTATCTTCATTGTCCATCAATCACTAATCAGAAAATCGATGGGATGGTCAAGTGAAAAATTGGCAGTGGATATGCTCATATGTACCAGCCCTAAGGAAAGGCAAATCAGATTTCAAATAACTCTGCTACCTACAAACACACATACTTGCCCATTTCAGATAAGGTTGCCACCTTTTCTGGGAAAAAATGTCTTTTGCTTATGAATAACATTGGCAACAAGGCCAATTTTTACTGGTCAGGCCAGTAAAATAATGGTCAGGTGGCCATTGGTAAGGAATATGTATCTCTTTTTACAGCTGGCAAACACAGATACATTTTCAGTTTGATCTGTTTTCTGTTCAGATAAAAGGATTAAATCATAAGTGAATTGTTAGGGAATTCAGCAGCATAACCAGTCACCAGTGACATTTTTTTATGGCCAACTGTGTACTAGATTTTAGGCCCCGAGTAAAATAAAAAGCCAGGTACCTCTAAACACTGGGACATTGTTTGGGAGGAAAGTTGTTTTAGGTCTTTTTATCCTAATACAAATTGATACAGGTATGAAGATTTCAGCCAGAATGCATGGCAAACTTGGTTTCTTTTAGGAATATTTTTTGTTTAATGCTGAATAGTGGTAGCAGAACGGGCTAACTGTTTACAAAGTAGATACGCAAAGGTCCTTCTACTCTAGTTCATCAGTGTGTCATAAAACTGCCCGGCTCGTTTTCTGTGTACTTAACTGATAATTACATTCTGTTTGTGATGCATTGTTTTAATTTTGCCCACTACAACAAGGATTTGTTTGCGGATGTTTGTTCTGGAGGAGAGAAACTATCAGTGACCCATCTACTGCAAAGCTTGGTTGCTATGACAGCCCATTGTAGCATCTCTCCAGTTTACAAAAGTACATAATGGTTGTTGCATATTACAGTATTATTTTTGTAAAATCACAATGACAGGAGACTTTACATTTTAGTACTTAGCGTACTTTGAGATGTTTTTTTCTTTAAGCTGATGGGGGAGTTATTATTTCATGGAACGTGTTCATTCCTGCGAGTTCTTAAAATAAGATTATTGTAGGATAAAAACATAATGTTGAAATTTTGCAGATAATGGGAACACAATCATATACAATTAAACACAGATAAGAACATAGTGCTTTGTAGCTTTGCTGGAAGCAATTGTACTTTGTTCTTTATGTCCACCCTCGGTCACCACCATGTCCACTTTGAACTAGCAGTACTTAAAAGGTGTGAAATAATGGAATATAACAATTTACTATAAAAAGGGCTGTAATCAAGAGCCATTGTCCGTCTCTCTTCAATACTTTCATTATATAATGATCACTCTAACTTTTACCAGCTATTCGACTTACTCAATAAGGCAGTGGAAAGAACAATAAGGACGTACAAATTTCTATAGCCCATAGCATCCTGAGACATCATTTCAGACATTACCTGATTACATGCACTTGAACCAGTTTCTGGGGTTGTGCTTTGCTTTATTGTTTGCCTAGACAGATTTAGAAGGTTTCATTCAGATTCAGCTTACAATTGATTATGAAATCCTATTTATATGAATAAACTTCAGTTTTATAGTATTTATAGTATAGTTTAAGAAAAAATCTTTAGTTACATTATTATTTACCATATGACCAGTCTTAAAGGAATGATTTTATGGTATCTAATAGGGGATCTAGGGGGGCCTGGCATTGACCTAGAACAGTCCAGTTAGAGGTTACCTTCTACAGTCTGGTCAGGCCATTTCACCTAGACTCTCGAATTCTGCAGACAAAGGGCCTAATTTATTAAAGTTTTCAAAGACTGGAGATAATATACTTAACATGGGAGAACCTTGGTGATCCAGAGGGCTTGATTTATTAAAGCTCCCCAAGGCTGGATAGATTACACTTTCATCAGTGAAGCTGGGTGATTCAGCAAACCTGGAATGGATCTGGTCCAGGATTACCTGGACCCAGGTTCAACGACAAGAGTCTTTTCCATTCATTGAGAGCTTTAATAAATAAAACCCAATGTGACCTATGCTACAGAAATTAGAAAGGTAGTAGAGTGCTGGAATAATCAAGTTCCAGTTTGCTACCATGGCGTTACTGGTTTTACCTGTTTATTTAGGCAAAAAGTAACAATATATTTGTTGCCACTTGGGGCAAAGGGTAAAGCATGCTAGTTTCTATGAAGTGGATAGCAACTTCCCTGTTAACGACTTACCTGTCTCTAACAGGGAAGATAACAACATACTAGTCTTTATTTGTGGTAAAGGGTAACAACATGCCAGTCTCTAGATAAGACAAAGGGTAACAACACACTAGTCTGTACCTGCAGCAAGAGGATAACAACAGTCTTTACTTTAAGTAAAGGGTAACAACTTACCTGTCCCTACTGGTGGCAGAACATAACAGCTTACCTTCCATGACCTGAAGAATTCTTGCAATAGGAATGGTGGTGCATACTTATTTAAGGTCAGGGACTTAGAAAACATTAATGTCTTGGATTGGCATTACAGCAAAACAAGTAACCCTTTCAGAAGGAAGCCTGTCTAAGAGAATAATTTGGCTTTAAGAGGTATTTTTTTAGTTTCTGTCCTAGAACAAACATTTAGATTAGGAATTCTGACTTCACTTCAGTGAGTTTAAAAGCATTAAAGTAAAGGCAGCCAGGTAACCAGCAACTTCATATGGAGGTCAGAAATAGCAGGCACCATATTTCTTATGAAGCAGGTTTCCTTTAATGTAGCATTTTATAAAAGACTGCAGAAGAAAACATAATGTCTGTTAACAGGAGCTCTCCGTGCTTCTGGAGTACTCAGCGTAGCATCCAGTGAGCTCTCCATGGTACAGAAGTTAAAGGAAAGGATGCCCAAAGGGAGCTGCTGCCAGCTTCATAATTGGGCTTAGCTCACTTGATTATGCCTTATTCTCTGACCTGTAAATCTAAGCATGGAGTTTAGGTTTGTTAAGAATCACATGTCAAAATTTAATGAGTAATGAGTCTTCTGCTTTGCCTAAAAAGATGTCAGTGTAGCTTGGTAAATTACTATGCAGCCACGCTGCTACAAAAAGTTCATATCAGGAATTAATGATGTGGAATATTGTTGTACATTAATTATCATGAATATTGCTACAAATTATAATAAAAAAGTAACATGCCCTGTAGTGTATTTTAAAACAATTTTAAAGATATCTTGGAGTTGTTTCATATAAATCTGCTGTCTTATGTTCCTCCTGCCATCAAAGAGGTCCTCAGGGAGTTTAAAATGTAATAAAGAAATGTGTTATTACTTCCAATAATTACACTGAGACATACGATTTGCTGAAACTGTTGTTTGAAGTTCTGAGTGGTAGTACACATGGATACATAAGTATAACTAATATATATATAATTAGTAATAAAATACAACTAATAACGTGCATATATATATATATATATATATATATATATATGTATAAATCTTTGGTAATACTTACAGAAACTCTATACCTATGCAACTTTTAAACAACGTACCAATGCATAATCAGTGTATGAACTTTCTGCTTTGGTCTGCCGCCAAAGACCTACTTATTCCTTGTTTGGTTGGTGCCATCTTGTTATAGCAGTGAGAAAAGCCAAACACTGTTCTAGGGTGCCATTAGAGACCCATTTATTTCTCAGTTGAGTACTGTCATCTTGCCTTTTATGCAATAAAAGGCGAAACCATGTTGTAAATTTGATTCAGCATAGCAAAGAAACCCTTGTTCATATGCATCAGGTTTTGTTCATTTTTTTCTGTTTATTATAATATACTTTATATACCTGTTAGCCCCTTTGCTGTCTCCAGATCTCTTTACACTGACTTTATGTTTACCACTTTCATTGCTATGTACATGGGCATAACGATTGTGGGCTCACTCCCAGAACGGGGCTTATCATGAGTGCAGGGGGTGTATTGCAAATGCTCCCTTGGGCAGCAGCTGCCTAGATGCGCATTGCTATTTTCCTGTGGATATATTACACAGTCTGAGCTTTACAACCACAATCACAGCATGAAACATAGCAAAGGCAAAATAGCATACTATAAAACAGGTGCACAATTAAATCCCTCAAGCCATTTAAAAAAATGGTGTAATTATTTCACTGCTATATCACATATGTTCATTTTTATCTGTAACTTCTTCCAGCACGGTTGGAAAAAATATTTTTATATATATCAAAATGGCAAAATTTACACCAAGAATCTATTGCATCTTGTTTCATTCCTGCATAGCAAAAGACCAGAGAGAGAGAAAAATTAATAGGCCTAGATATGACTGTCCCTTTATTCAGATTTATTACAATAATCTTTGCTAATTTCATCCCAGCTGTCCTGGTTCCCAAGATATTTCCTTCTAAATGACAGGGACGAGGCAAAAAATTAACTGGCAAATTATGGGTGACACTGTGTATCTATTACAAATAAATAGAAGCATCGGTCTGGACTTAAGTGACTGGAATTCATCATCTCCTGAATGCTTATTATGCCACAGATATAGTTTATCCTATTAACATGGCATAAAAGTACTGCCGTGTAAAGAGGGATTAGACAGCAGCTTTCTAACTCCAGGGCCTAATATTTCCAGATAGGCAGCCAAGAGGAGCTTTGCATGCTTTTAATAAATGCAAAGGGTGGACACTGTGCGAGTAAACTATGGGGCATAACTGAATTGAACTTTCAGTTTAAGGAAGGTAAATACATTTTCGGTAAGGTCAAAACAAACATGCTAAATCCTACATTTTGTTTTCTATAGAAAGAAGCCAAAGCCCGAGAAGAAAAGCCTGTTCTCTGCCAGCATGTACCAGAGCAGGACCCTTACTATGTATGTAGAAGCATTGGTCTCTGTGCAGAGGTCTGACTCACCTTTTTTAGAGTCAGAGATAAAGCTCTCCAATCAACTTGAAGCATAGGCACTATTGTAGTTAAACTATCATCCCTCTGGAATCTGTTTAAAAGTTTGCAGATCAACCAATGCCGATCCATATCTACTCGAACATCTAATGAGTAGGATTGAAAATCTTAAAATCCAAAAAATTAGCTACAGCAGGGCTCCATGGAACCTTGCAAGCATTGTTGCCTTTTTGTAAAAATTCATCCACAGCCAGTGAAAACTAATTTGGGATCCATAATTATTGTTTTTTTGTAAATTTGTTGGTGGGTCTGCACAAGTAAGGTTATTGCATTCCCGAGCTGAGTATGGGGCGGCTGGGAGCAGTTTGTTGTAAGGTGGAGAGCCCAAGGTTTGTTATAAGTGGTAGACTTCCAAGGACCTGCAACTAGAAAACAACAATAATTAAGAGGGTACTGTAACGGTATTGTTTGTTGTAATTTGTCATAATATTGCATATTTATTTGTTCATTTAAATGTTACATATTTGTAATGATTATTTATATATATTTTATATATATATATATATATGTTCTATTTAATATTTTGTGTTACCGTTTATTATTAAGCTATTATAAGATGTTATTAAGATGTTATTTATTATCATTTGGTTAATTAAAGGCCTACTATTGAAGCAATGTTGGTGTGATTAATGCGTTGGAATGGGGGTGGGTTTAAACGAAAGAAGGGGGGGGGGGGGGGGGGGGGGGGGGGAGTTGGGGTTAAGGCGTAGGAGATCGTTGGAGGAATGTTTACTGGATAGTTTGGGGGAACCGTTGGGTTAGGTTCAAGAGAGGGTTAGTTTGATGGTAGGCAAGTTGACGAAGCTATGTTTTGCCGAAGTCAAGAAAAATATTTGGGGAAAGGGGCTATGTGACAGGGGGAGTTATGGAAAAGTCAGTGTTAAGAATTGGCCTGGATGCATGGAAGATAAAAGTACTGGGCTGGAGAAAAGGAAGCTTCCCACCCTACTGCCCCTTGGATGTGAGTGTGGGCTGGTTGATCGTTTGATGTAATGATGGTGGTGTGCAGTTGAGGTTTTGGAAGGCAGTGATTTTGCTGGTGCTAGAAAGTGGTAGTGTGGTCTTGTGACAAGGTCAAAATGGTATTGAAGAGAGGTGAGGCCCTGGGAGGGTGCAGTGCATCTGGAGAATAAATATATAAATGAAACCACAGATTATAAAAAAAGCCTTGGTGATCGGTGCTTATAATGCCTTCTAGGACTTGCAGAAAAAATAAAAAAATATAATGTTTCCTTATAAACTATTGCTTTGCATGCGTGTTAGTGTTGGTAAAGGTATTCATATATAGATATAGCTATTTGTTCTAGATGCTTTTGATTTTGGAATAGTTGGGAGTGGAGGTTGGCTGAGCAGCAGGACTACAAATCCAAGGACATCTGAGCCACCCTGGTATCCTAGGATATCCTGACAATGATCATACTTTAGCCACATAAACATACCTGAAAGAATTATAAAAAAAAAATGTGAGCAAGCTAGAATTTGATTTATTTTATATGCCATTTTCATGTTCCCAGTTTACACTTTGTACCTTCACTCAGCTACCTTACTTTCTCATTTTTCTAGATTTCTTCTCCAGTAGCTTCCATTTTTTCTTGTGCTTGAAGCTGACATTCTACCCAATGGATTGTTCCCTCTGTAGTACCTAATGCCTAATCTTGTGATTTTAAATATTTATATATATTTTGCCCACATAAACTCACAAAAATTCATAAATTCACAGCTACAAAACAAACAATAGGCAGGGCCTGGGAAAAAAATCACTTTGTCTGTGAGGCCACAATAACCTTTGTATCACTAAGATATGCCAGCTACCCTCAGCAATATTTCTCCAAAATCTGCAGGGTTTGGGAGCTTTAGAATAAATACTACCTACTGGAAAATGTTGATCTATCATCTTAGACAATTAAACCTACATTGCTCAGCCATGTCTTCTATATGTGTTTGCATTGTCTCTTGATGACCTTTGATTCTTGGCTTCTTTGAGCCTATCTTCTTGTCTAACTTTGTCCCTGTGTTTGACCCTGGTTCTTTGACCCATTCTCTATGTTTGACCCCTATGTCTAACTGTGCTGCTTTGTATTGCTCAAACTCTTTATTGTTATGTGTCCAACCCTGTCTCCTTGTTAGACCCTAGGTCCTTGTCTCACCTTGTTTTCATATCATACCTTGTCTTTTTGTCTGCTCTGAAACATCATACCTTAAAACTAGCCCTTCCTTCTAAAGCCAGGTAATGGCAACCCCCAACACTATTTGTAAGTCTAGACTGTGACAAGTAACAGCTGTCCTGATATCAAATGTTTCTTAAATGTACAAGGCATTTAAGAAATGATCACCATCTGGTCTCATCTCATCACCTATTTTGGATGGGTTCAGCAAAATTTATCACATGAAGAAGAAGCAAGTGACACGTTACGCTATCATACTTAGTAGTCGAGATGGATTTTTTCAGCGTAACAATAATGTTTTCTGTGCACTAAGACTTGCTTTAGGGTTCCTGTAAATTCCTTAGTTCAAGTAGAACAAGAACAGTACAATAGTATGTTTAATGAATGATTGAAAAATGTTTCATTATCTGTAGACATCTATACATACTAATCCTAATGTCTATTGGAACATGTGCATTTGCTTAGATTTAGTAAAAGAGTTTTAGCTGACATGCAAACAGTCAGCTATGTCCATCATATAAATAAAAGATGAGGAAGTTAAGACTGTCAGCCAACAGGTAATGAATGAATTGATACTAATCAAATAGGAGACAAGGCCGGATAATGTAGAAGCATAGAAGAGTATTTGAGGGGTTTGAAGCTGTCAAAATGTTGTCATTAATGAGACACTTCAACAAGGTGAAAAGAAAATGCTGCAAAATCTATCAAATCTAGAAAATATCCAGGAAATGTTTTTAATGGGGTAATCCAAAGAGCAAAATGGACATCAAGAGAGAAGACACCAATGAAAAAAACTATGTTTTATAATTGGTCTCTAGAGGTTAATGCATCTTGTATTTTGCTTATTGCTTTTAGCAATACCTGAAGTGGATCTGAATTTAAACGTTATTTTTTGTTTTGTTAAAAGCAACATCTAGAAATTTTAGTTTTGCCTTTGCAGTACCATACCATATTATTAGGCAACATGGTGTCAGTTACTATATAAAATCCTCACTGTGAGTTAAACACAAACAAAGCAAGAAAAAAAAAACTTTGTGGAGCCTAGACATTCATTAACTTCTGGGGCAATCTGTGCTTTCATATGCAAAAAGAAACAACTGCAGAGTTTGTCTTGTTAAATAGAGACTAACACGCTGCAGTCCTTAAGATCACCTACAACCTCAGCTGTTTTTACCAAAGATTTCTTCTGCAAGTGATGCAAACCGCCTCCTCCCCACCATCAAGCCTCCGCCCTGCACACGAGCAAGCAGGGAAGCTCCGTTCGTATCTTGGAATTGTCTGCATGTCGGTTGTCCTTAACTCGGGGACTACCTGTAGTTTGAGTGAGATTTTGTGGTTACATTATTCTTCTGCTTGCTGGAGTGAGTGCTGTAACTTGAGGATTATAAACTGATGCATTTCATTGCTATCGCTTCATTAAGTTTGGGGATCTGTGCTTTCTTTAACTCTTCTGCTGCTTTTTCAACTAGTAATCAGATCACCAGTCATCAGGGGGTGGTTCTCTTTTTTACGTTACTCTTAATTAAAGTGAATAGGCTTTAAATAAAGCTCCCACTGACCTTAGTAGCTGTAGGCACTGTGAAACATTGACAATCCCCTGCTTCTGTTAAAGGTCCTTAGTATGGTCTGAGTCCCCAGAAAGCACTGTCACTCTCTATGCCTTTATATACAGGGCTTAGCCTCCAATGCCTTCAGTCCCCTTTCATCCTGTTATCTCACTAAGGGCCACACAAGGAATCTGTCTTAGGAGATCTGCCACTAAAGATCAATCACTTGGGGGGAAATTTCAATTTGACGGGGTGTTTAATTCAGGTTTCTAAGTGTAGAGCTGTTTCTTAAGCCCATGATTAAACATACACTTTCACATTGGGTAAACCTGCCTATAACAAGGGGCTGCTTATTTCGGAGGGCTAGACTGTGGCTGCCTATTGAGCAGGGGAGATCTGACATACAATCTACATATATACTAATGTCAACTAATTTGACTATTACCAGGTGGAAGTTTTCTCATGTCTGTAGGAATCTTGACGTTTATAAGCATATGCACACAGGCAGAATACACATACCAGTAGTGGATGTATCAGTGGATGCCTGTGCAGAACTGACATGGGGTTCCTGAGTCAGGAGAACTTTTGGAGCAGCATCAACCTCAATGACAAGTCTACACAGCTGTTGTCAATATACAAATATGATTTTACTAAACTGAACAGTAAAAGGTCATCATTGATTTTGCGTATTTTTGTGGACCATATGAGTTAGGTTCCTAATTTTGTCGAATTTGCAGCATTTTCATATTTTGTAAGTAGCGACTTAGCAACTACAGAAAACAGTTTGATTTTTCCTATTATGACTATTATTTTTTTTATGGAAGAGCATACATAAAACCCTGTTCTCAACCCATATGTAACGCCTCACATGATGCCAAATGAGGGTCAGGCTCTTAAGGGCCACTCCAGGGGAAATCATGAACTCTTTCAATTTTAATAGTTTATTTTAAAGCTCACGGATTTTCGAAAGGGTTGAAGAATCTGTGCAACCTTACTAATCCTTCCATCTTCCAGGAAAGTACTGAGCTTTAGATAACCAGCTTTTGTGAGTCAGGTGAGTCACACCAGAACAGTGGGGGTTTTGGAAAGTTGAATCCCCCGCATATTATTCACAGTAGGACATCTGTCTTACTGTGGCTCTCATAACTGCTTTTACATTTTTATTGCTCTTTGCTAAGTATTGTTATTTAGGCTTATCTTAGCTTAGTTAAACTGTTTATTACTGACACATACTCTATTGCTTTATCCCTCTGATTTTTCTTTTCCTGTACTCTCTAATCCTGGTCTGATTTCCCACTTTGGTTCTGTCACATCATTCTTGTATAATACACCTTTGCTGTCCAGATTAATAAACTCCCAAGAAAGGACAGAGAGCCATGTTGTTAATGTGCTGTGCCCTGTCACTCGTGTCCCCCACACCATCTCTATTTCCTGTTCAAGTATTATATCAGTGTGACAGGGACAAGATAGAGGAGAGAGATTAGCTGTTCCTGATTGAACATGAAACAGAAGGGGAAATGATGCAGAACATTTATCAGCAACAGCTAGTCACCTATACAGTTTAAAGGTTTGCAGATCAACCAATGCCGATCCATATCTACTCGGACATCTAATGAGTTGGATTGAAAATCTTAAAACATGTTCACACCCATAAAAGCATGCAGTCATAATACGATCCAGAAGTTGGGTACAGAGCAGAAAATCCAAAAAAATTAGCTACAGCACGGCTCCATGGAACCTTGCAAGCATTGTTGCCAACTGTTTGTAAATTCACCCACAGCAAGTGAAAACTTTTGGGATCCATAATTATTGTTTTTTTATGTCATTTAAAAATTAGCCTTACTTCCCCTGTAATGTTTTACTGCACTAAAATATAATGCACAGTACTGTGTCTTCAGCAGATGTTGTGGTAGCTTTGCCATCTGCCCATTACTTTATGTCTGGGTCCCCAACCTTTGTTCCATAATTTGAGCTAAAAATAGGAGGTAAACCAGATAGCAACAGTGAATAAAGTCATCACCAGGTGCATACCAGACACACCCAAGAGTAGTGTTGGTGTTCAAATTGAGATTGTTCTTATATTCGACCCGAAAATGGCTGTTGGAATTTGGATAGACCCAACCTGAAAAATATGGGATTTGACTTTGCCAATTCGTGTGTAAAAAAATGTGTTAAAAAAAGAGGCTTTAATGTTAAAGTAATTTATTGAATGTGTGTGATTTGTGTAACTGCACAGCCGTGGGAATCCTCCTGTCAGTGTAGGATCCCCAGGCACTAGAGGTTAAATGAGGACAAGTCTTCCCATTCATCACCTCTAGTGGTCTGTGATTGGCTGAGGAAAGGTAAACCCTGATGACAGCTCAAGCGTCATCAGAATTTTTCCTTTCCCCAGCCAATCACAGAGCACTAGAGGTTAAGAGGGAGAATCTCTATCCAAGAACACATACTATAGTTATGCTAGGGCTGCAAGAGCAATCAGGGGAGCGGAGCTGTCAGCTCTACTCCCCTGATTGCTCTTGCACTTATACACAGTCCCGAAAAATAACCCAAATTTTCCCCCCGTTGACTTTAATAGTGTTCAAATTCGACATTTGATCACCCGAACAATATTGCCCCATTCGATCAAATAGCCGTCGAATCAAATGAAATCAAGTGAAATATTGGACCAACACTACCCAAGAGTACCCAGAGATAATTGGCAGCTGAAACCATTAGGCATGCCTGGCAAATGGGCTGCTGTGATGGATTTGAATATGAAATAAGGAAGGAAGGGTCACCTTATTACTTCATGTTATTAGTGGCATTAGTACTTTGATGTTATTGGGGATTAAACTGGATAAAATTGAATATGTTGTCATTTTAAAGCTGTTGTACTTCCTATCCAAGCAAGTTATTCAGTTCCAATGCTTGTTAAGAACATTCAACAGCATTTATAGCCATGTTTTTCACTCTGATGTCAAGGCAGATGTTGGTTGTCCAAGAACATGATGGTAGGTGTAAAAGTTTAAAATCCATATTGGTCTAATAAACAACTAATTGCCATGGTGTCATGTTTGTTTGTTTTCTTTTACCACCAATATACTAACTTATTTTTTAATATACAATAAATAGTTCAATGGGGTGATTATCCTTGGTCACAACTGTTCGCCTAAACCCTTTTCAGTAGTAATATGCAATGAACGGAGGCTATGTATTTTAACTTACACATTTGTATTATAAGTTTCCTTTGTTTGATTACTTCATAACTGAATTCAATAAAGTTTGCAATTTAATAGCAACCTTATTGGTCCAATACGGTATCTCACTGTGGTGACATATTATTATTTATTGGGTTTTTTTCATTTTTTGGATGAACTGTGCTTTTATGACATGTTGTATAAAGCACAGCATAGCTGTGTCTCATAAAAATATTTGCATGACTTTTACAAATATATGGGAGCTCCTGTTTTAACAGAATATTAAAGATTTTGAAAAGGGCACATCACAAAGCTAGTGGAAGATAACAACATGAATTATTGTTTCCTCCCACCCATATTTTGTTTCCTCCCAAAACCCAAACCCATTATTAGGTTTATTACAGAATACAATACAGAACATAAGGAATTAGGAAGAAATATTGCCAGAAATATTGGTATCTGTTAACATGGTATACAGAAATACAGGAATTACCACATTAGAAAAAAACATAATTTGTATACAAAAGAACACCCTCTTTTATAAGTGAGATTGTTAGGAGCCATTTGAAACTGTGCACAATGCGACATTATCATACCATTGGATTGTAAAAAAACTAGGAGGTATATTGTAATTCAAATGGTGTTATCTACCTAGCTATTTGTGAATGCAGATGTTTTTATATTGGAGAGACAAATCCAACGAAGAATTTACGAACATGTCTACTTAAGTACTAATGATAAAATCACAACTCCCCTAAGTAGGCATGTGTGCTTTATACATAATTGTGATGCAAGTTGTCTGTGCTATACTGCCATGGAACAGGTATCTCCAAATCCTAGGGGTGGAAATTGGAAGAAGAATATGTTACAGAGGTAAACAAAATGGATATACAATATCAAGGCCACTGTTTCTTCTGCCCTTAAAAATTATACGTTTTCAATCTTTCCTTTGATAGGAAAAATAATTGCAGTAATGATTGAATTGTATTGTTGCATACAGAATAATATTAATTAAAAATACTATGTTAATGTACTTTTTTAATTGACAAGTTACACACCCATAAGCATAAATATTATATATATTAAAATATTAAGTATATTTTTTTGAAGTTTCAGATTTAATTTAGAATGGTATTGTATTTTAATTCTATGTACTGTTCAGTTATTGCTGAGAATAAAAATGTACAATATGGAATAATTATCCTCCTGTTAACTGAAAACAATAGGTTGGCTCACTACATGGTTTACCTATTCATGGTCCATCCAGCTGGCACAGAGCCTCATTTGGCTCAATTGGGCAGCTGAGCTTTGGGATACGTGTGTTAAATAGAGCACAGGCTTGTGTTCCACCACCATTCAGTCCCACCTTTTCCTGGTTCCGCCCTTCATGAGATTACATTTGGGTGCATACATGCCCTGCCAGCACTTCCAGAACGCAAGCGTTTTCCATATAAGACGCCTAATAAAGGTAAAGTGGTTTACACTCTGGGGGTGAATGGAGGACTTCAGGACTTGCACATCACAACACTTTGCTTCAGGAGCCTTTGGACTATTGGGATCTCTTGCTCCAGGGTCTTTTTTGCTGGTTGGATACCATCTTAACTATTTATCAGCAACTTCAAGTAAGTCAGCCCCATTAACCTGTTTATATAAATTACCATATGTTTCAATACAGTATTTGAATGGCTTAATTTTTTGGGCAATGGACTTATTTTGTCTTGTCCTTACTGTTAAAACTAGTTACCATAAGGGGATTATAATATTTTATTATATTTGAAGCAAATTATAGATTGACTCATGCATATTATGATTTTCCAATGTGGGGAGACATATAATTAATTAATTCCTTTTAACTATTGTTATAGATCTTTTCTTAAATTAATGCTGTTGATGTGACCTGAGGTGAACCCTAAACACAATCCAGCTATATTAGAGCAAACCTATTTGTACTACAATCTGTAAGTGAGTTTTTTTGTTTCATCTAGCATCATGTTAAGCTGGAAGTTTGTGATATGTACAAAAAGAATTCATACATATATATGTGCTTTCTACTTCTTTAGATGAAATTATTTCATCTACTGTTTATCAAACTACCCCTGAGGAAGCAGACTAGTTCTGTGAAACGAGTCAAGAGTGATAACTTTCTCAATGTTTCTTTTTAATGTGTGAGAGACACATATGTTCTTTCTTTAGTTAGTATATGATAGTATTAGTATGTTTGGTACAAAACTTGGCTCTCTTGTGACCAGTGTTAATGTTACATGCTGTTGTTTTTATGTTGTAAATAGAAGTTGTTTGTATTCTCTTTTTTAAATAATATGTTTCAATAAATATATTTTTAAATATTTAGTGTCTGTTGGAATTCTCTTCAAAATCCCGCTATTTACAAATGTTTTACTCTTTTGGAATTATAGTTGTTTATTTATCTTTAACAGAATAAGTTTTATTCTTTTACATATCTTAATATACTGTCCTTGCTTCACAAAAGCACATTGGTCCTTTGAATTTGCTGGAACTGGAATTACATGTTAATATTGAGTTTTTCCAAACAAGATAGCCATCCCTTCCCTCTCAATTTCATCTTGTAGGTGTCAGGCAAAACAGCAGCTGTGCTAACTAGGGGTTAGATTCCACCGCTGATTGAAAAGGGTTGTCCCTCTTTGCAGGTTGTCTGTTACAAAGCCATAGAGATGCAATTCTCTGATTTACTGATAACAGATTCTGAATCAAGCTATAGTGTAGCTCAGATTTGTTGATTTCCTGTGAATAAATAATGTAGGCATTCTCTAATGCCTTATCTCTTAGTCACACCATACCCTGTCTGCTGTCAGATAGTAACATTTTCCAAATAGTTAAACAGTTTAACTATTTTCTACTTTAGGTCTTTGTTCACCCAAATGCTGCAAAAAAAGCTTGCATGACTTTGATCAGGCTTATGTGCAGAGTATTATAAATTAAGTTGCACTGGACAGATTAAAGTCAATGGATTTTCAGAGTCTGATATTGGTCAGACTTTGTAGACAACCTGTGGGGTACTATGACATGGTGTGTACTGGCTAGATGTTGCATGGTGCATGAATAACAAGTAATTAAAGTAGTGCTGCTAAATATAAGAGTGTATTTCATGAAGTATTTGACATACCACTAACAGTTTTGGTTACTTTTTATTTTTAATCAATACCAAGTTGAAGCAAATTTTATTTTTACTTCTCTGATCCACCCCCGCTATTAACAAGCAAATAAAATGATTATTAAAACTTTTCTGTTTTTAATGTATACCCTACTTTGGACCCATATACATCATCATTACCTCTTTGTGCTTCTCTATGACATACAGGCACATCATAGCTGGTGGAAAGACCTAGCAAGGGCCAGACAAAGCTTCTTGAAAACGTGAAGCTTTAATAATGCGCAGGCTGTGTATACACCTTGAAAGAGCAGGAGAATATAGAATATGCTATCTACACACAGCACCATTCTGCTTTATGAGGGGGGTCATTTATGGTTGGTTTTCATGGATACATCAGGACGGATCCATGAACGATGTTGGGCGACCGCTATATACATGTCATGAGAAGAGCCTGACTGTATCAGGGGAGAGTGAACTAATGTGTGTACATTGCATTAATGCTGAGCTTCCATGATTGACAGAACTTTATTCCAATGAGTAAAAGGGGTTGGTTAATGACAATAAGGATGAACAGGAAAGGATTAGATAATGCTAAATGTCCTCCAACCAGTAAATATGATGGGTTAGAACTAGCAAGTGGCAGCTTAAATGCACAAATACATTAAGACTTTTTATTTTACAGAATGGCTGGGGTTCTATGTTGGAACATATACTTAATCTAAATTAAAATGGGTTTTACAGTATATGGTAAGATTTTTGCCTACTTTTCATTGTGAGCAAACCTTATCAAGTAATTGTGTGTAGCACAACTTTGTGTTATAAGGGAAGTTGCGGCACTGGAAACAGAGAACACTTGACATGCTACATGAGATATTTAACAAGCTCAGATAGAGAGCCATTCAACAGAAAAGCCTACCAGCAATTGTTTGTAAAATTAAAATGGCAGACACAGACAAAAAATTCCCGGAAAAAGAGTCATCTTATGGGTCAAAATTAATTTAAAATGTAAAGGTTAGATTGGAGTATACTTTAAAATTAAGAAAGTTCACAAAAGCAAACTAATTCTGCAAGCAGGGAAAGGGTGGCACTAGTAAAGTAAGAAAAGAAGAAGGGAGGGCATGTGTGCAAAGGGGCGAGAAAAATGCTCATCAGCCTGGCGTGAGAGTTCCCCTAATGCTGATTAAATCCATTTGATTATTAATGACTTGTGGAATTTATAAGTGGCAGGGGGAGGGAAAGTTACTGAAATAACTCTTGAAAAAGATGCTGCAAAGAAGAGTTATATAACCTTGCTTCTATGAACATATTAAACATAAACGATGGTTAAGGAAGACATGATATGTTAGATTTCTCCTCTGGGTCATTACTCTATGAAAAATAATAAAAATGTGGTGACAGTCTGTTGGTTAGACTTTAATTATTGATCCTTGAATCAAAAGTATAGATTTTATAATAGGAGAATCACATTCCCTTTCCTTCTTTCCAAGCATCGTGTATCATGTACATATCCAGATCAAAACCAGCTTAACTGCTCAAGTGCGATTATCTTTATAAAAGACAATTTGCATTTTTTAAATATATATATTTTTTCATTCTAGCATCATTATTTAGCATGTAAAAAGCTCCTTTGAACCCCTACACAGTAAAAAAAAAGAAAACATGTTATGTAAAAAAAAACAAAAAAAAAAAAAACAAACGGTTAGTATTGGAACAAATAGTTCTGCTTTTGTAACCTTCATTTTTAAGGGGCCGGTGGCGGCAGTGTTATTATTACACAGTATTAATATAGCGCTGACATAATACGCAGTGAGCCTCAAAGGAGCTCACAATCTAATGTCCCTTCTATAGTCATATGTAATTAACACAGTCTAAGGTCAATTTTAGGGTAAGCCAATTAACCTAATTGCATGTTTTTGGAATGTGGGAGGAAACCAGAGTACCCGGAGGAAATCCACGCAAACATAGGGAGAACCTGCAAACTCGATGCAGATAGTGTCCTTGCCAAGATTTAAACCTGGGACCCAGTGCTGCAAAGGCCAGAGTGCAACCTCTGAGCCACCGTGCGGCCCAAGCATACTGGCAAATTGAAAATGCTGCATTTTTGTTTTGTTTTTTTTTGCCACTAATAGGGCAGCCTATATATTTATACCATGCACTCACTTTGCTTTATTTTTGGAAGAGCACTCTTTTCTCCCTTAGTCTCATCTACATGGTCTGTAGTCCACAGAACTGGACTGGGTTAATATTACTTTGGATCTCAGTAGCCGAGAGGCAGAGAGCACAAAAATAGGATTTCACTGAGGATTATTGGATTTTTTTTCTGTATTCAGTGTTTTTAGGGAGAAATACTGATTTTCTTTGTTTTATCCATTTCATTCTCAATCCAAAGCTGGAAGTTGGCCTTAGATATACTATAACAGTAGAGTGAGCTAAAACTAGGACTTTATACTCATGTGAGGTTCACTTACCGCAGTGCCGGATATATACTTTATACATGCTTAGATCATGCTTTTTCATAGCTGGTGACACCAGCAGCTATTGCAATAGGAAAGTATTGCACTGACACTTTTACAAAGAGATGAAACTTCTCTCTTTCACAAGAACAGCATGACAATTTGATGCTGTGCACACAATCTTTATCACATAATTGTAGTTATGAGGTGGAAAGATATGGATATATGGCAGCATACAGTATTAGGACTTTTGTTCCAGATTAGTGTTTGTGAAACAGATTAGTGAAACAAGGATGAAAATGATGGCCTGGAGATTGGACTTTTTAAAAACAAATTGCCACTGACAAATTCCATTATTGTGTGCTGACAGGTTTCCTTTAAGCTATGTACTTTAGTTAAAATTTCATGGCTATAATTGTCAAATTATCTATTTTGTAATTCATAGTAATTCCATTTACCTTCCAATCTGCAGGGGTTAGCCGGAAATGTCAAAAAGTGAATTCAGATTTCTGTTCTTTGCAGACTTATAAATTAAGGGCCTTTGAGTCGTGATTCACCTCAACCATCATCCACCCTATTTTTACTTTTCCTTTATTCATCCAGCAGTGTTCACAGTGCTGTTGCTCATATCACATGATGCTGTTGTTTGAAATAAGTCATCGCTTTAATTTTAAGAATTATCTAGAGCAATAAATCTTCCAGCATACCAAGCTGTTTTGGCTGCTTTGGTTTATTAGAAAGATTTAGTGTCCTGTAAACTGATACTCTGATGAAATACTTGATCTGGGTGCAAACTGCACAAAGGGATGCTGGTAATGTAATTTTGTTTATAGCATATGCAGAACGTCCTACTTGTTACAAATTACAAAAAATAAAAAAAATCACCCACTGCATTGAAACGTATTCTATTCAATATCTTAAAGTGAACTTGTGCTTTTTCTATGAAAGGCAAAACAAGTTCACTCAAATGCCCCCTTCTCAGTGGCACATACTTATCTCCTCTTCACTTTCCCACCACACTGCTCACTTGGAGCAAAACATTCCACAAGGCTCTCAGGTCATAGATCATTTCACAGGAATATGTAATACTTCTTTCTGATAAAGTCATAACTTTGGTTTCTCGACAACTGGCCAATTCTTTTTAGATAGAGTGAGCCACTTTCTCCTATGTACCCCACCAGTACTTCCAGCAGCTGAACAGAATGTTGAGATGTTGATGGAAAGTTGGGTATGTGCTGCTGGGGAGGCAGCATAAAAGCAAACCTTTGGCTTCTATGGGCAAAGCATAGGTTTACTTTTGACTCTTCAGAAAACAAAAGTAAAACAATAAGAACAGCCTGGAGCTGCTGAATGAGGAAGTCAGGTGAAGGGCGGCCATGACCAGGGACTAGGGGGAGAATGAGGTGGAAGGTTATGAGAGGGGGGTTAGGATAAGTTGAAGGTAGGAGGTCAGGGATAGGTTGAAAGTTTATAAAAGGGTTGAAGAGGTTAGGAGTTGGAGGGAAGTGAAATGGGGAAATGGAATGGTGGGGAGTGGAGAAGGTAGAGAGGAGGAATGGGTAAGTAATAGTAAATGGGGTAGTGAGCATCCTAGCTACCTGGGTCATGAAGGCTACCAAAAGGTTGGTCGGCTGGCCTTTGAGTGACCAGGAACAAGTTTGAAGATCATGAGTGTCAGAATTTCTAATCTCTGCTTGCATATTATCCAGTCAGCTAGCATTTTCAGAAAGAAAGGCCATTATTCAAAGCACCCTATATATTTCTACCAAGACAGGTTTCTTGAAGCAGGAATCTGCAATGAAGTTAAAGGATATTTATCAGTAAAGAAATATAAAATGCTGCAGTTGTGAAGAAGCATGCATATATTTTGTGCCAGGGCTGCTGATATCCATGTGCTTGTTACAGATCAGTGACCCACCAAACAGGACAGAAGGAATGAGAATGAAAGCCCTAGATCTATAAAATGTAAGTGTAATAAAGCAGCTCCAATATTTTATTCTCTTAGATTACCTGGTCGGACATGTGCTAAAATCAGAATTTTTATTCAGTTTACATTTAATAAATATTGTAGTCTGTAATTATTATTCTTCATAATAAAGGGGTAGCATATTGCACAGCAATGAGCAATAAACAGGGACCAGAGAAGTAGAGAACTCTGTCCAAAGGAGCTTACAATCATCTGTAATCCACTGCAGGTAGACTTTCCAGGCCACCTCAAATGCACAATGAAAGAAGAAGAAGAAGGATTAGACCTATCCTATACTGTTTTTTTTCCTTGACATACACTTTAATTCCAGATACTTTATCAAGTGCGTTACAATGAAAACATTACACAGAAATACAATGTCTTTCAATTTTTCAGTATGTGGGTTAGAACTCTTATCCCAGATGTCTCTGTAGTGGGCAGAACATGTTTCTTTCTATATTCTTGGACCTCACCCCCTAAACAATTGTATTGCAAACAATGATGATAGCAGCTGTCAAATTGTAATAGCAAAAAGTGCTCCTGGAACGCCAATTTGGGAGGCGGGCTATCATTACCAAACTACTTGGCTTAGTTCCATGTCATCTGCAATACGGATGTGAACATGGAATACTGGACAGCAGCTTTGTGCTGGATGAATTCTGCCTGTCTGATAATCTACCAAATTGCAATAAAACAAAACAATATTAATTAGCTCGGTTTATCGGATTGACATGAGAAAGATTTATAGCAATATAAAAGTATGTGTAATAAGAAAAAATGTTGTGAAATACTCCTTAAGAGAATATAAAGTAGTTTTACATATATTTTCTTTATGTATTTATTATAGCCAGTATTGGAATATATCTTTTAAAAGTATTTTTTTGTTTTACAATTGGATACTCCAACCACTAGGTGCCCAGGAGCGATATCACGAGATAACTGCTAGGCTTTTTTTCAGTTGTTGTGTAAGTGCTTGCTTGTGATTGCAAAGCCTTGTAAAGAGGTATGTTTTTTCTTCTTTATTTTTATTTCACTTCCTGTTCCTCCAAAAAGTTTTAAATTGCTTTAAATATCATCTTGTAAATTCTTCACATTGATTGCAAAAGTAGCAAAAGCAATTTGTATAAAAGTCTATGGAGCTGGTCGAAGTGGCAAACCACCAGATGCTGCATGTAGCAATAATCTGCAAGACTGAAATCCTAAAAAACTGTACAGCAATTATACTGTGGATAAATTCCTTAAAAATAAGGAAAAAAAAAAAAATTCATGACAATATTAAACTTTCTTTGGAAGTGGGGGTAAATGCAGCTTAACTGCATAGTACTTCTTAAAATAACAAGTAGTATGAAGTAACCCTTAGACCTCCAGCTTTCCATGAGATCTCAAAGCCTTTTAAAGAATGACCCTATTTAAAAAAGCTTCAATCTTGACCCTCTAGCAACACATGGAAAGAACAGCCCTATAGCAAACACTGCAACGTTAGTCAACAAAATCTGGAGGCTGAAGGAAGGTAACAGCACAAAGTTATACAGACCCATTGATTTCACTTGTATAAAGAGAAACGCATGCGATTCCGAAGCAGTTAAACAGGGAACATACACTAGCCAGAACCCTGCAGTTCTTCTTCCTTATAAGCATTACACTCAGTATACAGCATTTTAACTAACTTCTGAAGTGCATTCCCTAATGCGAATTGCTAATAAAAGTTTCTTCCTAAGGTCTCCCTTTATTTCACTTTCAGCAGTAAGGAGAGAAACAAGTCAAGCGGCATGGAACGGAAATGTGCCCACCTCATGAAAAAGTTGGAATTCAGTGAGTTAAGGTAAAAAGGCAAATTACACAATAATTACCTCGTTCCCGCGGTTCTTTGGTATTACTACAACAATGTACAGAATTAACAGAGCCAAACTCTGAA
Source organism: Pyxicephalus adspersus (assembly GCF_032062135.1). Taxonomy (NCBI): domain Eukaryota; kingdom Metazoa; phylum Chordata; class Amphibia; order Anura; family Pyxicephalidae; genus Pyxicephalus; species Pyxicephalus adspersus. The sequence continues at coordinate 42,828,037 of NC_092859.1, forward strand.
AATAGGCTGTAATGAGCCGTGCAATTTTAGATTTTAATCAGATAGAGAAGCATTTAAGGAGTGAAGATTGTGAAGTTGATAGTTGCAGTTCTTTATGTGAGCAGTGGCTGTAGCAATGGAGGCTTTATTGCAAAGTTGGTCCAACCAAAGTGTGCAGTTGTACCCTGAAACCATCATGAATTTTAATTTTCTGCATCGATTTAATGCAGCGGGAACAACAATTAAAGATGTATGAGGTGGTAACGAGCACCTTCCTTAGTGACGATTAACCCCAGAATGGAGAATTAAATGATCTCGTTGTCAGCTGCTGAGAGTTATGCTCTGCAAGTCTGCATTTATCCTGACTATCACCGGATCTATAGAAGAACACTCTGTGTTATTTCTGCTGCACACACCATAATTGTATAGAACATTGCGTGTTTCCATCTGCCAGCACACCCACTGCTGTCTTTCTCTGCTACCTCTAAGCACGATGCAGGATCAGCCACTGTCAACATGTATGATGGCATGGCTGGATATCCATTCATGCAGTGATGAATCAACATCTGATAAATTATACCCTTACGTACATCACTATACATACAAGCAGACACAGTTCTCTAACTACTATTTAAAGGAAAACTAAAATTAAAGAGCTTGCTTTATGTGATTATTGACATACTACAAGAAACAGGAGCTTTGATTTGGAGGCATTTCACAACATGGGCTGTTGGAAAAAGGATGAGTAATGTTTGTTACTGAAGATTGGCACTGTTAGCTGTCAGCATGGGACAAATGCTGTCAGACAAAAGTCTAATAAGACAAATTTGGTGTTAGGTTAGGTTCATGTTAGAGGGTTAATGTTTTACTATAACAGTCAAATTGAAAATATTCATATAGTCAGCCAAGGCACAGAAAATATTTTACTCATCATTTGTCAAAAGAAATGAAATTATTCAAATTATTTCATAGGGTTCCAACATGGTAAAAAAGATAGAGGAAGGCTGTTGTAAGAAAGCAGGTCAGCCAGCAACAGTGGTCTCTTCATATATATATTAGGTCTTAAAATTGCTGAGGGAATCAGATTGCTTAATATTTACTTAAAAACAAGACAAAACATTGAAACTTTATGTAGATAGTGTTCTTGTGGGAGTAAATCTTCGGGCCCTACAGCAAGTTTCTTACGATGCACATTGTTATAATGTAACTATATCCAATATAGAACATCTCTAGTCGCGTGGAAACCAATCCTAAACCCTTGGCCAGAGCAACACTGAGCTATATGCAGAAATAAAACTTATCTGCTAACCAGATGATATGTGATTGACCCTGTTACTTGATGGTACCTGATGAAGCAATCCTATTAAAAACTCTAGCTGAAGTAAATGAAAACCATGATATGATCTCTGTTTGAGTAATAGTATGCAAATCTGTTTATGGCAGGACTATAGGTGAGCCAATTATCCACCTGCCCATAAGACCCATAAAGTACTTTTGATAAGTCTAAGACATTCTTTTGACCTGCTTTGCAGGTATGGAAGAACCCTTTAAATTGTACAAGAAACAAAGTAATTCCAATCCCACCACCAAAACTTTCTAGATACCATAATACACATTTATGACAACTTCTTGGTCAAATCTATTTATTTGAAGCCATCTGATCAATCAGTCTACCTCAGCAAAGACAGCTTTCATCCAAGGCACAACAAAAAGTTGGGGATATATATCAGGCTATTTATTGTATGACTCAAATTTTGCCAGGAATCCGTCACAAATAATTGAGATTTAATTCTACAGGCATCCTGTGTTGGGACTACTGATTGACAGATCAATAGAGCACCTTCCATTCTCAGCCACAAGCTACTGGAATACCAGCAACCAAAGGAGAAGACCTGTGTACCCCTAGTGGTGACCGGCAAACAATGACTAGCGATCCTACACAAAACTACAAAGTATTCCAACCAAAACTGCAGAAGGATGAGAGACTACGGAAAATATTCTCAAAACCTTTATAGATTTGTACTTTATAGGTAACGATCAAGAATTATAAAAATAATTACTCACAGCTCCCTAAATACCCCATCAGAGAATGGAACATCTAGCAAAGCAGGTGTGTGAAATGCAAACACATGGTAGAGGTATTTTATAGGTACATAAAAGCACTTATACCACCTATACCTGCATATTTGCATATACCTAGGCACCTATACCTGCATATTTGTTATTAAAGTGCATCCTAATATGTGTGATTCTCTACTAGACTACGTGTTTGCATGCCAAAGCAAACACCATGGATGAACTCAAACCTAAATAAAATTAGAAACAACAGGACAGAACTTTCTGTTCTGGCTTACTTTTGCAGATTGATCACAGAACTGAAGACCATCGTCATCTTAAAATTTGTAGAGGACATCTCAGGAAACAACTGAAAGAATGACTAACATAAACCTTTTACCCACTGCACCAAGATTTAATATACACAAAAGATTTATGAGCCATTAATAATAAAAGATACCAGTAACCATCATCAATTGTTTTTTTTTTAATTTACTTACATATGACATGTTGGAAATGCATGGCATAGTCAGCCAATTGTTAATTGGTAATGGTTTTATTCACACCTATGCTATATAAATCCTCCTAATAACAAAATCCCACTGTTTAATACCTTGCATCTCACATCCTAGCTCAGTTTTATTTATCACCTTTGTTCTCTGTACTTGTGTATGTTGTCTCTAATCACCTGCAATAAAACAGGTTGCAATGTTCTAGAAGGCCTAATTTTAGGTGTAGGGTTAGGACTCAGGCCTAGAAGACATTACCGCTTTGTTTAAGAAGGCAAGCCATGTGAGAATAATGATAAGTTATCAATGGAATCTCTTTTACACCTAAACATCTTTTTAATGGGGCTAATATGCCCAGAAGAAGTTATATGTAATGTGTCTGGGTGCCAGTAACTGCTAACCCAGGAGCTCTGGGAACCTTTGTGAGTTGTGAACCCCTGTCCTAACAAGTTTCAATTTTAGACCTACTTTCTTCAACATCATAACAGCAAGTGTATTTTTTTGCCCATAAAAACCCTTGCACATAAATTAAAAAAATAATATATATTAGTTCCTCTTAAAAAAATGAAATATTGTGCTAGAAAAGGCTATGAGAGGGTGCCAAGTACTGTAGAAATTCTAATTTGCATAGCAGCAATTTTAATATTGCAGAATAAAGAGTTAAATGTTATTCTGAGTCATTTCAGTAGCTCTTCATTTTAAAACAATATGCTACTTTAATAAATGTTATGCAGCTATATGCTGCAGCCTTGTATTACATATTCATCTCCAGTTTTTTCGTGCTCATGTTTGATTGTTACTGCATTTTGTGGAATGATAAAAATACATTTCATACAGAACAATGGCACATACAGCAACTGGAATGCGTCTGACACATCAAATGTTCTCTTTGGCAAACACGCCAGCACAAACAACACAAGCAGAAGCCCACACATCTCTCTGCTACAGCCTGGGCTCCTGATTTCTCTGGCAGGGAAGTGGTCAGCCCGGACAAGTGGTGACTTATTTCCAGCGGCATGTTTTAATAAGTGTCACTTAATAAATTATTCAGTGGCTTGTTTACTCCGGCGATCATCACTGTAAACTTATTGGGTAATGATGTGAAAGATTAAATCCTTCTCAGCGTGGAGATGCTGAGTGGTACAGTTTTCCCAGCACTGTAAAGTGAGATTTCTCACCCTAGAAAAAGGTTTCAGAAGATAGTGCATTAATATTTTTTTTCAAATAAACTAGCTTGGTGGCTCCAAAAATCCTGGAAGTGGGTGATGCATCTAGACATAATTATCTTGTAAACTTAAAAGCTATTCACATAAACTGGAGCAATGTTCCGCACAGTAGGGCTGTTTGTTCCATGGTACACTCTGAAAATGTTGGTCTTTATTGGAATCATAACACAACATGATTACTTTGTTTCTTTGCAGGCCACAGATAACAAATCTATGGCCACAGAAAAATGTCCGACCCCCCTCCCCACCTTTTATATTTTAATTTTGATTTTTTAATGTAATTCCCATGACTACTTTAAAATGCAGACCCTTAACTCTGGTCTTGGTCAGACCAAACAAAATAGAAGGGCCAGTTCCTTCAGTGGGTACATGAAAAAGCTTGGTAGAATATTTTATTTTTTCCTACTCTATACATTACTAAAAAACTACCGTATTTGCCTTTGCAGAGACCTTCATTTAATATGCAGTAATAACTTTCTTTCTTGCAAGCTTTTTTCTTCTGTACAGGGTAGAATTCACAGATTCACCAGGCGTTTGTTGGCATGTTGCACATACCTGTCATTGGACATCAGAAGACTGGCTATTGAAGTGGCTATTGGTGATCTTTTTATATTTTACCCCATCTGGAAGCTTTATCTCACCTCCAGGCAAGTAAGTTAACACACACTTTCCCATCTTTGTCATCTTGTTTAACTTTATCAGGCGATAATGTCGCCCTCGTTGTGAGTGGACAGGTTTGATAATTTATTGAGAAAAATGTCATAATGGTAGCAGGCTGCAGTAAGTATAAATTCCAAACAACATATGCCAGCTTGGTAACATTACTCTGATTTAAAAAAAAATGATAAAAAGTACACATTTCTCTCCCAAATATATGCATGTGTAAAAAAAAACAAAAAAATAAATTAAAATTTGTGGGACAATGTGTGGCCATATCTAATTTTTAGGATATCATTGCTGTCAATAGTAGGTATGAACACAGAAACAGCTAGAGTCCCAATTACAGCCAATTATCTAAATTCAGGAAATGTGAATCAACATGTTCTTGATATGATGACCAACTAATATCTCAATTAGCACTATTCCAGTTTTGGAAACTAAAAAGAAAAATGCTAAGTATTTATCGGTTTTATTGAGAAATCTAAACCACTCTACCATTAGGAACTATAGCAACATTTATGTTTATGATGTATGATTTTTTAAAATAATTTATTTAGTATTTATTGATTCAAGTCAGCACTGAGATGTGGCAGATGTGCCTAGGATGGCTTTATCAGGCTGTCACCAAGCATCATGGGTAATAATGTTTATTCAAATATTCATCCTATTCTAATCCCTTTCAAACCATAAATATATTAATAATATTTCTATATCTACTACATTTCTGTTTTTTCATATCACCTTTTACTTTTCATTTGAACTTTATATGCTGGTACACTTGCATTTTTGAAAAAATTCTATTCTCAATAATTTTTCTGTCTTTTATTGTATGAAAACATGATCTGAGTGTTGTTTTATATATGTCATAAAATATGCAAATAGCACTTATCATACATATATAAAATTGCACTAGAAATAAGTGTTCACCAAAATGCTCAAAGTCATATCTAAACATGAGTGTGATCTCACAGGATACCAATAAACAGGTGCACATTACTGTCAATAGGTAAAAACATCCAACCTACATGTTATAATCATTGTTTTTCAAACCCAAGTGATCACTAGGTGCAGAGTCCCCAGTGAACAGGAGAGGAGTGGCTAAATATTATTTAGCACCTGATCAGTTTTGTTCATCCCACCATCCCTCTCCTTCAGAGGTTATCACACATAGGTGGGTATAGGTGGTTAGATATGACTACCTATGTGTGTGTGTCAGTGCTATATGTGCAATCTTGGTAACTTTAGTATACTTTAAAAGTTACCTCTTGCACCACCATACTTAGGTAGTATGAGTGTTCTAGAGGATATGTAAATATATTATAGTAATGTACTTTTTAAAAACTAAAGATTTGTCTAACTCCAGTCCTTGAGAGATGGCTCCCCTGGCACCATCCTTTGCACACCAATGTTCTGGGGGCAACTGAGTAATGGGGTTACTCAGCTTGCATCCTGTGCCAGAATGGGGACTTGTATATAGATGAAGACTACAGAGATAGAATGGAGGATTGATGCCTGCATGAAGCATTGACACTTGACAAGAAACCTTACAGCACCACATCTAATTGAACTCCAGTTCTGCTCCTATCTCTCCTAGTGTACTGCCATACCTGTATATGGGACCGCAGAAGTTTTTACCAAGTTAAATTTAGTCAAAGTCATACCAAGTCAAACATACTTAAAAGGAGAGGCCCTTAGCAATAAAACAATAGACGCAGGACCTAAATGACAGGGTGCAAGGCATAGCCCAGGGATAGCAAAGGTTATGGAGAGTAAGAAATTAATAGGGAGCAGTAGAAATGGTAATTGGTTAAGAGGTTAAATGGGAGGGTAGCAAAGGAACGGTTAAAGAGGGTTGGATCGAAATTGGGACGATGCTTTTGGGAAGAAAAAGTTTCCAACCCACTCCTTTTAAGGGTAAATGGTTAAGGGATCCTCAATGAAGGTTAAAGTGGTGCTGGGCAGATAGGGGCCAAGGTAGTGATGTTTGCGGCATGGAAATCCTGTCAGGGTGCGGACTTGCAGCCTGGATGTTTGGGTTTATACCAGGGAGGTTGGGGGTAAATAAAATAAAGGTTACAGTTGTTAAAGGGGTTAATTTGTTATAGTTATTTATGTTATGTTAATGTATGCTTGATTGATAAGAAGTTATAAGTGTTTGGTATTTATTTGAAAAAATAGTTTTTTATTCAATATGTTGTTTAAATAAATGGCTGCTTGCCAGTCAATTTAAGTCCGAAATATGTGTCTGAGTGTTTTTGGTGGTGGGTTGGCATGCAGGTGAGAGAGGGAGGTTTTTGGGGTAAAAGGGGAAGGAATGGGTAAATGTCTGAGCTACCCTGGTCATTATGTAATAATAAAGTGCTGCATTATTTTGTTCCTTTTTCATGTGTCTAGAGTTCAGCTTTAAGATTTCATAAAATCATTTTCATGTTTTACCTGGTACATCAACAGTCAAATTGATGGAGTTCCCTCAAAAGCTGAGGAGTACAGAAGTCTCTGTTCTGGGAATTGACACCGGGCTGTATAGGTATAGGTGTGTGTGCCTTTGCTGACAGGCTTTTTCTTCTTAAAAAAAAGAGACATAGGGTAGCAGTTTAATCTATAATGAAACACACAGGGCTCCTCATTTAATAATGCACAACCATTCACTTATTAAGTATTAACAGAGTATCATACCATGTGCAGTGTGTAAGCTGCCACTGGTCAGCCGGAGCACAGTGATGTTGAAGCTTCAATAAAAGACATGTTGTAAAAAAAGATGAAGGGATTAAAGTGATTGGATCTGCAGAGTGGTCAAAATGTTGGCTCATTTGCAGGGGCTTCAAGGTCAAAACCTTTTTCCAAAAGAGACAATTGTAAAAAAAAAAGTATAATTTGCCTTGGCTGGAATCTCCTGTAAGGCTAAGTTTAATGTTTTTAAAGTTGTGTAGTCGCCAAGGTACATTGCAGTGGGTTCTTAAAGGGATCCTCTGCCTAATGCAGAAACAGTCCTAGCTAAAGCTAAAAAACAATTTTTTTGTCTGTCTCAACCAGGCTTCTTTTCCTTCAGGAGAATTTTCAGGCACCTCTGAGGGCCATCCTACTCTCTGCCCCAAGCTCCTAGTTTTCCATTGTGAGGGTCCCTCTCGTACCCCCTCTTCTCCAAATCTTTATTACTTTTAGAGCACTCACCTAAAAAGGTGCCAATAGTACCCATAGGTCATCAGACAGATGCACCTGGCTATTGATAGGCTCCCATCTTTCTAAAACCTGGTTACTCCCCTGTGACAAAGAGTACTCAACCATCACTCCCAGGGGAAAAGCAGAGGCATGAACCTTCTAGTATGTTCCTAGAACTACTTCTGCCATTAAGTAACTTTTATACTAAAGGGGCACTACACTTTGTATCCTACAAAACATGGCTACCAAGGGTAATGCAGTTACCATTGTCACACCATTGTGACATTGTATTTAAACTGTATAAAGCTATAGCATACAATAACATTTTTGTTTACTGTAGCTAACTTGTGAAAATGAAATCAAGAGCTTCTGTGGGTTATAACACTTTGCAATGCTGCATTAAAAAAGTCTTATTTATAATTAGGCTCTATAAGTAAACAAAAAGCGACAGGTCTAATTTACTGACGATCTTCACATACAACTTTTATGCTGTCTCTTAGCTATAGAAAAGATATCATTCATGACACACAGAACTTTTCATGTCCTCTCTGGCCCAATCACTGGCTTTATCCCGGCGCCCCCCTCCCACCCTGCACTTGCCATTAAGACATTGAAACCTGTGAGGCATTTCATTAATAATCCTAGCTGACAAATCCAGACACTTCTTATCCCTAAAACATCTGCGCACATCCTTGTTGCCTGAAAGCGTTTTCACCCTAGCTTACCCAAACAGCTCGTTTCTTGCTTGGCGCCCTAGCAAAAGCAGAAGGCCTGACAGGTGATTGATGAATTGTGTTCAGGACAGACAAGAAAGGACCAGGGGACATAAAGTCATTGTATAGCATATGATGCTTCATCAGAGCTTTTCCCAGGCTGGTTAAACTCCAGTGCGGAAATGATATAGTTCACTTGCTCTTTTCTTAGCACTAAGATATTCTTAAAGGTGAACTCCAGGCAATCATAAAAACAACACCATTTAAGATGGTTGAGTATTCAATACATTCTATTAAATGTATTTCTCTTTCTTAAAATGCAAATAACTTGGCATTTCATCTTGTTTTAATTTTAGCCTCTTTTTGTAATTATCTGTACACCTGGGAGCTGAAACTAAAAACCAACCAACAAGCCAACAGTATGTGTGGCAGGTGAACGTGCTGATAAAAAGCACAAGGACAGGGGGGAGAGCAGAGGAATGCACTTATATAGAATGAACTTTTATAGAAGGATGACCATGAACAGTGTGCCAAGGGACGGAAGCTTGCCACTAGTTGATCCCAAATGTGGGTACTTTTCCTTGGAATATCTGAACTTGGAATTTGAGCTCAGAATACTCAGATCAAATTCTGTTCCAAGGATGGAATAGCTCAGAACCAAGCCATAATTGACTCTCATCAGAACTATCTGGCCACTGTTAGTTATGGCATGTCCATTGTAAACATAGTATAGCTTTGCATTCTGCATTGCCACCGCAGGAAAGGTCCAATTAGTAAGGCATATCATTATTTTGATGGGTCAGTATACTCCATTTTTGTTACTTTGTTGAATTGTCCATTAGCTTTTTATATCAATCTCATATGAAGAGGAATCCAAAGCTAAATTTCACCCCTATGTCCGGCTCATTATCAAAGAATGTTATTTCTTTTTATAATTTTAAATTTATTTTACATTACTGCCAGAAAGTAGTAAAGTCGGAAAAAGAGGGATAGCAAAAAACAGTGGGGGCATCATGGCACTTTATCTAACTAGAACCAAATTCCCAGCTTTGGGGTGGAATGACCTTTAAAAAGCAAACTTTCTTGATGTTTTCACCAACATAGGAATATTTATAATTTTTTAAGATCTGTGTGATATTATAACTGGGAACAGTGAAATCAATACCCTTCGGCATCCTTTTCTTTTCTTATAATTCACTATGCCTCTGTTAGTGAGTTATGCAAAAGCTAAATGGTTGACTCAAAATTGTTAATTATCATTTCAAATGAACTTTACTTTTTCTCTGTTTAAATATACCATTACAGAAATCTTTGGAGGTTTTCTATTAAAGATGATTTTTGTAAAGTAAAACACCACAGTTAGGAATGGTCTGACCACCCCTGATGATTTTTTTTTCCCATCTTTTGAATTTTTCAAAGCTCATGAATAAATCAAAAATGAATGCTAAGAAATGCCCTGCTAATTACAGATATGCTCCCCAAGAAAGAAAGCTTAATAAGGCCAATATTATGAATTACATAAAATTTTGTACATTCAGTTCTGGGACAGGAATGCTGCTTGTAGATTTTATGATCTCTTGAGATCAAGATGGATTAACATCACAGTTGTATGCCTGCTAATTGGATCTAAGGATCCAGGTTATCATTCTTTTCCATACATAGTTGGACATCAGTTTTTGAAACATGCTCATTATGATACCTTCAAAGGACATCCACCTCTCTATGCCCCACAGTCATTCCTTTCCACCATAAGGTATCCTTTATCTTACAGAATGAATGACGTCAAGTGTCATACAACGTGGAAGACTGAGAACATCTCATGGCCCTGGCCCATGCAATAGCATCATTAAGTTTTATGACTTGTAGTGATACAGAATTTAGTGCCAGCCCACAATATTAAATAATATCTATTAACAGAAACAAGTGAAAAAGGAAAAGGACCCTGCTAATCATATGACTTACATAGAGATGAGAAAGGGCAAAGGATTTAAAAAAAGCACAATATACATGCTGGGAAGGCTTTAAGGCAGACAGTTGGGTGGAACAGTTTGGAGTTAGGCTTTAAAAGACTATATCTGATTAACATGGGTTTGAGGTATGTCTGACCAGGCAAACTGTGCTGAATTTGATGATTTTTTTTTATCATTAATGCACTACAAAGCCTTTTAATTATTGTAAACTATAACAAGGACCACCAAGGAGAAATTTTGCGACTAAAAGAGGGTCCTCATCATATGTATAAATTCCTTTGTGTGTGCCTGGCCTGGTAATGTGTATAGAGTAGACAAGGGAAGAGGAAAGGCTTTTTACTGCACTAGATATATTGTAGTGTTTATTTAGTGAACATACTTATGGTCTAAGCTATACATAGCTCTGCTGTGCTAGAACTTCTGCAAACCTAGATTATCTAGGTTGAAACATACATCCAAACTTGATTAACACAAAAGTTTGGCAAATATAAACAAAAAGGTTGAAATCACTCGGGAACTGACGCGTTTCGCCCATTTAGGACTTCCTCAGGGGATTTAGGAGTTCAACACTATGGTAACATATTATACACATATAAAAAAATATATATATATATATATATATATCAAATAAAAACAGAAATGTTTTCACATTATATATTTATAGTAGTTTATTTTCTGCTTTTATTTGATATATGTGATTTGTTTCATGATTTTTATATGTGAATAATATATGTTACCTTAGTGTTGAACTCTCAAATCCCCTGAGGGAGCCCTAAATGGATGAAACACATCGGGACCTGAGTAGTTTTATTCTTTTTGTTTATATTTGCCAAACCTTTGTGTGAATCAAGTTTGGATGTATGTTTCAACCTAGATAATCTAGGTTTGCAGATATATATCTAGCACAGCAGAGCTATGTATAGCTTAGACCATAGGTATGTTCACTAAATAAACACTAAAATATATCAGCATATCTAGTGTCGTAAAAAGTCTCTCGTTCCCTTTCCTTTGTCTACTCTATAACAAGGACCAGTAATAGTACAGAAAATTTCAGGTAACATCAAAAAGCAAATAGGCCAATGATGAATGTATTCCAGAATACACTGCACTATTTCTGCAGTGCAGGCAATTTCTCAAAGAGTTGAAAATGCCTAAATGTGTGTTAAACCCTCTCCTAACTTCCCTCATACTTGCCTCTTACTAAAACATACATCTGTCTACAGGCCACTTATATTGTTTTTCACAGGGTAGAAACAGTACATATGAAAGAACAGTCCCCAGTCTCTGGAGTTGCATGAAAATATCCATACTTCACAAAACTTTCTTCACTTCTACTTCCTATTTTCTAACTTTCCTTTCTACTAAATTATGCATGCACGCCACCTTCATATTATTGTGCCAGTTAACAGCTGTCTCTGAACTCATGACCAATTCATCTTTCATGACAAACGAGTAAGTTCCTTTGACCAGGAAGTAACAAATCGCAGATTGCTCACCTCCTACCAACCTTTTATTCCAATTTAAATGCTTTGTGACAAATTTCAAATTAAAAAAGTTAAAATAAAGATTTTTATGTTATTACAAGAAAGCAGGACATCCACTGACTTTTCTTGTTTTAATTGTAATTATCATTTAAAGGATCAGTGGATATGTGACTTCCTTAGTCAGACTGCAACTGGCATTTCGTGGCCTCTGTTACAAAACCAGTTTGGGGGATTTACTCTGACTGATAATTAAAAGGCCTCCTTCAGTTCTAGGGAAATTTCACATCTTCATGGCTGAGCGAATATTAATTATTGACATATTTATGTCCTTAGAAGAAAATCCATGGCAATCACAATGTTCTTTGATGTAAATCCACGTCAGTCACAGACTCTCATTGTTTACATGCCGTACTTCCATTGATAAATGATTCAGGTTTAGCTGGCTGTGGAAATACCATAGAGATTACCTGCAATATTTCTGCGAATTCTCTGGAAATATCACAGGGAATCTTTACTGAAGTTCAGGGAATCTGTCATTTGGTGATGGGAGAGTGATAGGTCAATATAGTAGTTTGTGGGGTCATTGAGATTAATGATAAATTTACAGTTTTATCACCAGATGACGTGATTGGGGGATTAATTTAATTCTGGGGACAAAGTTTTTTTTGGCATGTTAGTATTTTTATTTTATTAAAGCTGTATATTTGGTGTATTTGTGTTTAGGTATTTTAATTTCTGGGATTGAGAACAACAAACACAGCTGTGAAGAGTAGTTCACACAGGCAGTTGGGAACAAAGCCAATATTAATTCCCATTTGCAGAAACCATAGACACAAATTCCTATAGGGAATGAATAGGGGTGGTTGGAAGCAATTGATGACTGCCCCCTAAATACCCATCAACACCACTGCAATGCTCATTCATTTTGAACGAAGCATGGCGAAGGCAGCTGGCAGGCTGGCAGTCACCCAGGGCCTCCTGCAAGACTGTCCGTTTGAGCATAACCTTGCTTAAATATACAATAGTGTGTTTTGGACCTCAGGCTATTTTTTAAAGTTAATCCTTCCACTAAGTGCCTAGGTGCCTACATACAATGCATTGCAATTTATATTTGCTAAAAAAATGTTTTATTGTATAAAGTTGACCTGAAGCAGGCTGTTTTTCAATCAATAAAACTGGAACTTCTCTTTAGTTTATGCATAAAACCAGCACCTCTGCATTTATTTTGCCTAAATATTACAGAGCAGCCACTGCCCATACAAGGCAGTATTCCCTCTGTCAACTGCAAGTTTTCAGGAGGTAGAATTGTATGGGGGACATTGACTGCCACTTTAAGTATTGTCTACTATTGCAGCGTCTAGGTTATTTTTGCCACTTAATTTAGTCTTGGTAAAATTTAGTCAATTCATCTAACTCATCAAAAATGAGACCCAGCAGGGTTTTTGAAGCTTCAATGTTCACTGGAGTTTTGGCAGACAGAAAATTGAAGTATTGTCCTTAGAGCTTTCTAACTTAGAAATAGCAATGTATCTTAAAAATTGTAGTACTTAATTAATTTTGAGATGTTTGTGGTTTGCCTATCATAAACTTTCTATAATAACCCCCCATTAAAAATAATTTCATGATTTATTGTCACATCATTATAACATTGAAAGATTCATTTCTGGTTCAACTTCAATTTTGGGACATATGATTTATCATTCTCACACTTTCACATGGTGCCAATTTCATATTTTACTCAATGACTGCCTTCAAGGCCAATATGCAGCAACATACCTTGAATTGATAACATTTCCATCACCATGCTTTACACTTGGTATTAGGTTCTTCTCCTGATACGCTGTCAAATTCACCAAATATGTCTACTGTTACTGTGGGCAAAGAGTGTTATCTTTATTTTATCAGTCTACTGTCCCAGAATGTCTTGGCTTTATCTGATTGCTCAATGGCAAGCTGTAGTCCTATGCCCTTTTGAACAGCTAAGGTGTTTTTCCTGTCATGCCTTCAATGTAGGTTTGCTGTATCACCCAGGTTCACTGATAGAAAGTATATCCCCTCCAGTCCTAGAGATTTAATAAATCAGGCCCATAGGCTCCCACATACCCCCAGCATATTATTTAATTTGATTTGTGTATTTTTAATATTACCCTCTGCTGCATGAAAATAATATTTACTAATTATAGGGTCATTTTATTTTTATTTCTTTTATTTGTACATTTGACAATGTTTAGGTCACAATATTGTTTTTGATTGTAGCTTGGCTAATAGTCCAAAAATGGCTGGAATTTAAAAGCAAGATTCATCCTTAGCATAGCTCAAACAAGCCTTTGTTAGGCTCAAACAATGTTTGGTTGAACAAAGGCTAATATTCATCTCATTTTGACTTAAATAGAGTGTGCCAATAATTTTGTGTCTGGCAACATTCAAAGTGTTTTTACCAAACCCATTGATGAATCAATCCTGGGCAGATTTGCCTATGTCTACAAAATCTAACATGTCTCAGTTCCATACCTGTGCAGCTGAATAAAAAAATGCCTGGGGATTGTTAATAGTATAGTAATTTTGGTAAGTTATACTTTAAATGCACCCAAATGCAGTGTCTCAGGTACATTTGGTTAAATAAAAAACAAAAGATGGAAAATGTGAATATAAGTGGGAAGGGTCATTTCATGTGGCTTGACAGGCAACATGGGAAAGACAAAAACTCACAGATCTTTGGGGTCCCCAAATCTTACTTACAGTATTAGAAAAAACACATAAAATAATTTATAATTTTGAAGTTTTAAGAAAGATATTAGGCCAGTAGCCTATTTTGAGTTTTTGTAAGTCATTTACCATTTTCACCAGAAATTAGAGTTTGCCCTGTTTTTTGCTGGTGAAAAGGTACCATGTGTAGTACTGAAACATCAACCTTTAAATATATAGTACACAGGTATAAAGTGTTAATTAGCTTGTGCTACTGCACTTGGACAGTAGTGCCAACAAGCCTAAAATGTCAGGCAAAAGACCCTTGGGGAGATAATTTTAGGAAACAATTAAGCAACCATTAGTCTGGTTCAACTCCATAAAGGTAAGATGGTTGCCATTGACTGTGGACAGGCAAATGTACATTTTCGCCAATACCCTTTCATCTGTGTCATACACCCAGTCACTATAACTAACATAACATATAAACTGGAGCCCCAACACTAGTGTTTTTGTCTAATAGTAGCAGCACAGCCCTGCTTAACAGTGCAAAGGATAACACATTGAAAATAAGAGCAAAAGCTTTCCTCTGCCTTTTTAGGGTCTTGGTGAGACACACATCATTTGATGCATGTGTTAACCACCAAATATTGTTTCCGCAGTCCCTAGCATCTCTCCAAAATTTAAGTGGTGCAAAAGAAACTATGGGACAGCTTGCCTTGTAAACTTAATTTTGTGGCCAATTACACTAGGGAATGCATTTTTTGTTGAGTTAGATCTTACACTTGTTTTTTACTCATTTTTGGGTGGTGAATCCAGAAATGATGCCATTTTTTGCTATCGCATCCAGTTTTTACAATACAGAGTACCATCCATGTTTGTCAAAAAAACATACAAATTTTACATACAATGAAAAAATAATGAAATAATAACTTGAATGTACTGTTTATTTTAATTTCTTTTGTTCATACAAAGGACTTATTGTTACTCAATGTCATTTTTTTTACAGTAAAACATTTAAAAATGAACCAGGTAAGCGGTTAAGGTAAAAATTTACTCATAGCTTTTCCTGGAGTGTTCAGTGTTAGGACAATCCTTTCGGATGCTCCAATAATAGTCAGCCATCATATGTACATCCCATCTACCCTGATACCGTCCTTCTATGACCTTCAAATCTTGGTGGAATCGTTCACCTTGCTCATCACTGACTGCACCAAGGTTTTCTGGGAAGTTAGAAAGATGGCTATGCAGAAAATGCACCTTGGTGCTCATATTGCAACCAAGCATTTTGTAGCTCTCCAAGAGTTTCTGGACAATTTCTGTGTAAATATTTGCTAGTGTGTTTCCAAGAAAAACCTTGTCAATGGATTTGAATGATAACCAAGCATTCTTTTCGACTTCTGACATTGTCCTGATGAAATGTTCATCTTTGATGAGCTGCCAAATCTGTTGACGTTCAAACACACCGGCCTTTATTTTTTCAAATGACAGGCTAGAAAATGCCAAAATGAGGTACTTGAAACATTCTCCTTCAGTTGGAAAAGCTTTAACGAACTGTTTTATCAAACCGTTTTATGTGCAGAGGCAGGAATATAATATTCTTTTTATCAACAAGTGGCTCATGCAAAAGGTTTGGATCACCTTGTTTTAGGGCAGATCTTAAAGGCCAATTCCTTTCCACCCAATGCCTCTCACGAGCTCTGCTGTGCCACATGCACAGATAACAGGGATACTTGGTGTATCTGCGTTGCTGACCAAGAAGGAAGCATACCATTTTAAGGTCAACACAGATGACCCAATTGTGTTGGTGATATTGCTACAACTCAATGACTCTCTTTATGTCTGCATTTTCTTCACAAAGAGAAACTGAATGGCCAATTGGGACTGACCCAAATATATTGCCATTGTGAAGGAGGACACACTTTAGACTCCGCTTTGGACTATCGATGAATGGTCACCATTCAGTTGAGTTATAGATAGGAATTCCAAATTCCTCCATTAAACCAGGTATGGTATGGCAATATACAAAGCCACTCTCAGTTCTAAAGTACTGCAGAAATGCAATTTCTCTGGTTCAAAGTGCGATACCATTGTTCCTTTTTCAAGTAAGTTTTTCTCAATGCCAAATCACTAAACTCATACTGATCAAATCCTTCACCAACAGAGTCCTCTTCAATTTCTAACTCTTCATCATTGTTGTCACCTAGTTCATCACCATAATCATGTCCTTCAAGAGAGGGTAGTGTAACTGACACTGGGATTTCATCTGAATGAGCCACTGGGTGTATAGCCAATGATAGACTAGGATACCCTATGTTACAATTATTTTTCTTGTTATATCCTGAAGTTTTCACTATACAAAAGTAACAGTCACTGAAATTATCTCATGGCTCCCGCCAAACCATAGGTATACCAAATGGCATCTTATCATGTGTTCCCTTTGTCCACATCTGTAAACCCTTGACACACTGTTTGCACACATTATGAGGGGCCCAAGACTTATCTTGATCACCAAGTTTAGCTTTGAAATATGCCAAATAGGCTTGCTCTGAAAATGTGCTGATGTTCGCCCTTTGACTTGGAATGGTGAAACTGCCACAGATATAACAAAATTAGTCAGTGTTGTTTAGGCACTTACAACGAGAAACAGCAGAGCCAGACATGATCTGAAAAAAAGGAAATACATGTGTAAGTAGAAAAATAAATTTTGCTTATTCACTACGTAGAGCAGCGCACAACCTCTGACCACACTGTCTTGTGTGTAAATGAATAGTCTATACATATCCATGCTACAGTAATCGCATTAATATAGGCGGTAGAGAAAAAAACTGACGTGGTAGAAGAAAACTAACTGTACTTTCAGAATCAGCATACCTATTTTAATGTAAATAAGCTTCAAAATTTAAGTAAACAAGATTTTTTTTTCAAAATTGTTCCCCAGTGTTATTAGCACTGACCTAGTATAGCTGAAGCTAACCTAATGTGCAGTGTTCTGGCCAACGTCATGATTAGCCTGAATTTGGACAGCAATATTATCTAGTTGGCATGAGCAAAATTGACTGATTCCACTTTCCAGAACAATTTAGTGAAATTTTATCTTTTTGGTATGCAAAAGTGCATTAAAGTTAATAAGGATGTGTAACTTTAGGTTGTTTACTGCATTAAAAAAAAAGAAAAAAGTTGAATAAATAACTAAATTGTCATCTTGGTGTAGCATACAGTTCTGCTTCTTGACAAATAACAGATGAAAAGATACAACTAATTACCCTGGGGTTCTTATTTCATACCTTCACTTAATTGCCCTAACTCATTTCTAAATAATGTCCTTGTTCTAATGATTTATAGCTCCTGATTAAGATCTTCTTGTGTGTTGGTTTAATTAACTTTGATATTCACTGTTCTTTTGTAGTTTTTTATATAAACATATGATTTTTTCCTTTATTTGTATTACATCAGACACAGCGAAGAGAACTAAGAACTTACATGACAGAATAAACTAAGTTGGTCAACAGTATTTGGCCTATATTTTCACTTTTCAGCTTAGAAAAAGTAGCAATGCAGGATCACAATTGTTTGACACTGACAATTGGACTATAACCCAGTATTAGGAAGTACCTGGAAGAACCTCCAAGAACTGAAATTACATTAACATGTTATAGATCATATGAAATTTTGGAAAAGTTTATATATACTTTAAGATAAGTTTTTATATACTTTATCAGCAGCAGGAGTGACACGTTGGCTTTTTTGCCCAGGAATTCCGAAGTCACTGCCTGTATTCATCCGTCATTTGCAACCCCTTTTTAACGCACAGCGCTGCTTAATATGTTGGCGCTATATAAATCCTGTTTATTAATAATATAGGTATCCTTAATGGCCATAATAAGTATACTTAAATTTGTCCTATAGTAATCTATTCTGTGTAAAAAACACAATTCTCCAATTTAAAACTGTTAGTAGTAAAAGTCTTCCTGGTTTGTTTACTTTGCAGTTAGAAGCTTATTTCCTGCTCTCTGTAAATCAAACAGTTTTAACCATTTTAGGTTCTGTGATAATAATGTCATGACAAATCTGTAAGAGCTTAAAAATTCCAGGTCAGACTTTGCTCATCTCTAGGTCAATTTCACCTATAAAAAAAGAAAAGAAAAAACAAAGCCCCATTGTTTGGTTTTTCTAATAAACCTTAGACTAGATGTTGGAAATGTTTTAGGAATTAATGCTTGGTAAAGTAATTTTTCCCGACTTTTTTTAATCCTAGCCAATTGTGAATACTGGGTAATGAGTACATACTGTTGTTCTAGTACCAATTGTCACACTTACCTCTTCCTTGCTAAAGCGTAGACGCATCCCTCGTGCACATGCGGGCAGTTCTGACTCTAGGCGTGCTTACACCAGCAAGCTTTGGCAGCTCAACTGGCCAATCAGGAAATAGTCTCTTAATCATCTCTTGCTATTTAGATATCTCACACACTGCAATCAGTGTTCGTGCAACGTGTCCCCATTGTACCGAGCCCCTGGTTCCGTTGAGCTAGTTCCTGTACACCTGGTGCTTAATTCAGTGTTTCCTCTGTCCAGCTCCTGCGTTAACCCCTCGTTGTCCAGTCCGTTGGCTCCCAGCCAACTTCCCTGTGCTGTTCCAGTGTTCTTGTCTTTTTGTGGATATCCTTGAGTCACCTGTGCCTCCTGTTGCTTCCAGTGTCTTCTGTGTTTTCTGTGTGCCCACAGTGGCCCCTGTGTAACTGGTGTCTGTCTCCTGAATTCCTGGCAATTGACCTTTGGCGTGTGACCTGACCTCTCTTGCTTGGTGCCTGCCTCAAGCCCGGCCTTCCTCGACTATCCTTCTGCTTTGTGATTCTGTACCTGGCAGTAACCAGCGACACAACATCCTCACCATCAGAGGCTCTGGAGAAGACCTGCTTACTGCTTAGACTCTGCGCCTTGGCCCTTCTTAGAGCTCACATCACCTCCGTGCAAGCCATAGCACCCCCTAGTGGTCCTGTCTCTCCGAGTGTGACACCTATAGATTCTATTAAGTTTTTTTTCTAAACTGGAATTTGGGGGTCCTGTTGTGTGTGTGTGTCCACCATTCTTTCTCACCCCCCACATATGCTATCACTTTTGAAAGCCTTTTTGTCAGTCTTAATAAAGAGTAATAACACTTCCACATAACGCATATCTTCCTGCAGTCTGTAGGTATCCCTACAGAAAATAATATTCAGAAAATGGTCTGCTTTGTACTTTTATGGCGAACCAGTCTGTCAGTCTATTTAAACTTTTTCTCCTGTTCTCCTTCTATAATTGAAAACTTTGGAATTTTCTCTTTCTGGAAATGTAGTTTTAAGACTTAACCATTTGAATCCCAGTTTGGTGGCTACTTGAAATAAGTTTGACTGATGTACTAACTTGTCTCAGAGCATGTCAAAATCATTGGGATAGGTCAAAGAGTAATTAATCCCCTTACCACTCAAGAGAGCATTCAGTGGTATGTAATTAACCTTCTGACTGGTCCACACTGCTGATGAACCTTGCTCAGTAGATAATTAACCCATGATCTTGAGTCACAACAATCTTGTCTTGACTCATATTGAAACTCTCAATTAAAGTCCTTAAAGTATCAACTATCCTATTTGGATCATTTCTACTATATTGTAAAAAGAAGAGTCAAAGCAAATCTGCATATCTTATATTGAGTTAGCTTTGGTCAGATTACAGTGGAAGATACTTTGGGGTGGGTCTCCTGGGTGAATAACTGCATCAACTTTTCTGGAATAGACAACCTTGTTAAAATGCAAAATATTAGATATGCTTATGAATACTTTGGCACAATTTCTCTATTTACATTTTTTTCAGTGTGGTTGAGCATAGGAATAAATAAATCAATTCACATAGTTGGATATTTACCTGAAATCGTCAATTTGCACTTGATGGACATTTTGGGGTATTACTTGTCACTAAACAAATGTTTTAACAAGAATACAAGAACCTTTAAGAGTAAACTCTACTCTAATTATATGATATCTTATAGTGATTTACAGCTCATTGACGGTAGGCAAATTGCACATAGATTCTCCTTTATATGCTGGTGTTTTAAAATGCTCCATTATTTAGGATTCTGCCTTTAAAAACTGAAAATTTGTTAAATTTCTTTTTTTTTTACCCTGACAAAGTCAATTCTGTGGCAAAAACATGAACAGTAGAGATCCTGTTGTGGCAAATAATATATTACTTGTAATAATTATCTATTACCTCCTATATACTGTTAGGTTTGGAAAGGATAATACTGCCTTTACTAGTCCTAACAACCACCAGTCAATGGAAACAGTGTCCACTATTAGAATAACCTTACATTTGAAGCCAGATCCTGGCTAGTTACTACCACACAATGGTCAGTGTTTACACAGTGGCTGATGGTTATTAGAAGAAAAAAGGTGAAAATAGTATGCAATGGAAAAATAAATGAGGCAGTTAGATCTATTTTACTTTTTACTTGAGTTTACATATTTTTAATGCAAACACTTGGCTGCAATATTATTTCACTATACATCAGTCAGCATTTCTCTTTGCAGCTGAAAATATTCATGTAGCTGAAAAAATCAGTTCTATTAGCTGCCAGAAAAAAAATACTAACTGGTCACAAAGGCCACAAATACCCTGAAAATGAAAAATTAAATGAAATAATTTATTTACATGCCTTTTTGCAATTAAGCATACAAATTCTAGATTAAAAAAAAACTTGAATGTAGTGATTTAACTATTCCTTCAGCGCTGATGCTGTGGAAGAGGAAAGACCTAGAATGATGGATTCCAGGATATGTGTTTTTGTTAGACTCATCACCTATCTCTAACAACCATCAGCCAATGGAAATGCTACCTGTTGTGTACTAAAAGGATCCAATATTTGATATGATGGTTGACATTATTGGTTGATGTTAGGGGTGGTAATCTTCTAAGCTGTCTAACTCGTGATGAGCTAAGTATACAGAATTCAAGTTGTTGCTGGAACCCCATGGAAGAGTAACTGAGCATTTTTTATTTGCTTTATTCTATGTATGTAGTTTTTTTTAAGTTTAACTCCATTGGCAAATGTTTTTTCCAATACATGCAAAATTATTTAAAGTGTAATATTCTCATTTATTATGTCAGTACTTGCCTCTCTGTCCGATCCTATGGGGATACCCAGCAACAGCAGCCACTCTACCTTGATAGAGCACTAAATCTGCAATTCCCACGCAGTCTGTCAATGACATCTCAGTATTTAGTCAGGCCCAGACCAGAGGCTCATTATAGTGTTCAGTTCCTGTCCTGCTGACCTGTGAGTTTGTTTGTATTTTTTGATACTTGTTGCTGACCATTTCTTTGCCTAACCCTTAGCCTGTTTGTTGCCTGGGGTGACTTCTACCTGTATACTGACCGTGATACTTTTCTACCTTTTGTATACTTCGCCTGGCTTGTTGCTTTTCTGTGTGTGACCTTGGCTCTGTTTTCTGACCTGTTCTCGCCTAACAAATTGGACTTACACAAGTCTCTGTGAACCTGTCTGCAAGGAAAGCTTACTGGTCATTTACCAATCCTTGTAACCCCAGAGGTGATACTTATGTACCTAAGTTGTTGGTGTAACCAAGTGCTAGGGAGGTGCAACTAGCTACCCGAGGTTGGGTGGGGGCTTGTCTATAGGTGAAGACTATGGTGATAGATTGGGCAATCACATCTGGCTAAGCTGTGGCATTTGACCCAAGGCCTTACATAAAAGTTGTTCAGCCTGAAATGAACATCAAACATTTGATTGCCTAAAAATTAAAGCTGCTTACCTTGTCTTGGTGCCCAAGCATGTGTGCTTAGATTAGGTACAGAATGGTCTATAAACTTTTTTTCTTTGTGCCTAATGAAATCTGCTTGTTTACTTGCAATGTAATTAGTGTTCATTTGAAGAGGCCTTGCTTAAAAACCAAAACATTGCAGGAATAGTGCACTTTTTATCTATCAACAATTTTGGTAGCTGCTATATACATATACAAGAAAATTATTAATGTAATAAGGGTTGTAGTACATGTAAATTAGAGCTACATCCAGATGGGGCTTTTTAGATTCTTTTCATGATCTAATAAAAAATAATAAAGCAAAAGATATCAAAGCAAAATGATCATATATTACATTTAGGTTCTACAGAGACTGTATTCCATGCATACTTAAAGGTTGTCCAAGGATAGCTTAAAAAACCTTGTAAATACACACAAGTTATATTAGGTGAATAATAATAAAAATGAATGGAAGATAAATGGTCTTAGAACAGCCAGGATAATTGGGGTTAAATTTGCAAACACAACTTTACAGATGTAAAAATAAAATTAACAAGACAGTATTGGAATCTTGGTTGTATGAGTACTCTTTACTAGGTGTCTAAGACACACCGGATGAGTAGTACAGATTTGTAAAATGTGGCTGCTCAGATGTCAGTGACTTTATCTACTAACCAGACTATATTGCTGTATCTACAGTAACAAACTGATCAGCCACAAACTTGAAGGACCCATGTATCTTGTGCCTGGTTACCCAGCAAAGCCTGAAGGACACAAGCTGTATTCACCTATGATTGGTGGTCTTGCACCTTTATCCTCCTTACACCTTTAGATTTTGACAATTATAAACCCAGACATAGCTTTCCCTGACTAAGCCCGTACTCTCATATTAATCTCTCATATTATGATGACTTTTATTCACCACCCCCTTATTCATGTATGGTAGTGATAGCTACAAGGAAAAGTTTCAATTATCTTTGTACATTAAAATTCACTTTGCAAACTAAACTCAAAAATCTGCAACAAAAAGAAAATTGCTTGTGGATGACTAAATGTAATAAATAAGAACAGGTTCACCTAATTTACTATGCTTTGTAACATTTACTGTGCAAAGTGAATTTTCACTCGGTTTAGTCAATAAGGGAAAGCTGTGCTGACTTAAACCTCCCAATTGTGTATAAGGAAGTTTTTTTCAGAAAAATTATCTTACTTATAACTGGGTAGTCTTTGCAAAGTAATTTTGCACATTAGTTTACCTAACTTAATAAGATAAATGAAAATCCACTTTATAAAGAAAAAAAAAACTTATGAAAATGAATAGGCTCCACTGTAAATTGACTGTTAAGTTACAATGGTACATCAACTTTTCCAGGAATGTCCATTAAGCCATTTTGTTCTTGCTACCTGCTTTCTTGCATAAGTAGCACCTAGCTCTGGTCATCAGTGTGCTTTTTTAATGATTTTAATGTTGTAATGTACATATAAAAACATGTAAAACATGGGAACTTGAGGATTTAATATTGAATAAAAAGGTTTTATATAGCACCAACATATTACATAGCGCTGTACAATAAATAGGAGTTGCAAATGACAGACAGATATAGACAGTGATACAGAAGAGGACTCCGTCCTAAAGAGTTAGCCCCAAAAGTGCATTATGCCCTAATTGCAATATAAAATAACAATATGACATATGTATCTAGAGAAAAAATATTGGATATAGGGGGTATTTTTAAATAATTTAATTTAATTTTGCTGTTACAAAATCAGGAATAATGTTGTTTAAATATATACAATATCCAATTTACTTATAATCACCATAGTTGGTTGTAAACTTTTCCTAGCTGTTTTTGTAGATTTCTATACAATGGCAGACTAGTGGTTATCACAGCTGATTTTCAGCACTAAAGAGTTTAGTTTAATTTCCCATGAAATTGATTTGTACTGTGAGTTTAGTCTGCTCATTCCAAAATACTGGAAGGTATTTTTCAAAATGGCCCCTATCTAAAAGCATGCTTTTATGTAAATAAGTGAAAATCACTTAGATGCGCAGCCATAGTGCATTTGGACATGGAATATTGTAAATGTCCAAAACCAGAATAGCCTATTGGTATAATAACCCAACTGTTTTGGACTTTGAGGATAGTTTTAGTTGTCCTTATAGAAGGCATTGTAATTTTATAGGAGCATGGCTTACAGAGACTTGAATTCAGATCTGAAATAGCTAGAAACATGAAAAAAATGTTCCACAAATTGCTGTAAAATATATCTGCAACAAATAGGATACCATAAAATAATGCATTTGTTTGCTGTAAAACCTCTTATTTTGAAAATGTATTGCATATAGGGCTAAACTATAGCTCTGGTGTAGCTTTTTCCCCAATTTCAGGCAAAAGCTTGTAATCCTAACATTACGAGTTCTGACTTAAATTACACTTTACGAATTTTTTAGTAAGTCCCTCTTCCCACACAATTCCGGTGCATGTTTTTCTTTGCTGCCGAATGTATTTACTTGGTGTAGCCAGAATACAAAGGAAAAGTAACATATAATCTTCATCTGTCCCAGAAAACAGGTTCTCTTGACAGAACACTGCTAGAAGTGACTTAGGCCATGTCAAATGGGTTATTATGTAGCAACAATTCTCTGGTTCTACAAATAGCTAATGGCAGTGATTAACAGTGATTTGTAGATAGTGAATAAATTGCTATAGTCACTGGCGATTTGTTGCTAAGTAGCTAAGTCGCTGCTACAGTTTTTCTTGGTGCCATTGGGTTGGTGTGCTTTACTACAAACTGCTTCTCTTTAGTGATAACTCTTAAAAGCCCATCTGGCTCTTAGTTAGTTCATTCTCTACCAAACCTGGATGATCCAGATGTTTTGTATTTTGACTATTTCCAGGCCTGCAGAACCTGAGCTGCTTTTTTTTTTAACCAATGAAGTAGTCATAGTAGTCACAAAAACTATTAACTATTAAACTATTATACCTTTAAGATGACATTTCAGATCTCTTTATGCCTGCATCCCAACACTCCAGCGGGGTTTTCACAGGAAAGTTTACCATTCCACTTGTCAGCGGAACCCCTACTTACTTTTAAAGCAGATGAGATATAGACTTGTGGACAGGCTATGCATATTTAACAATTTACATACTTCTAATACGCAGTAAATGAACTTTAACACAAGCCCTTACTCACTGACTTTTGCAGTTGCAGGCACTTTGGAGCAATGCATTCCTAAATTCACAACAAAAGTATCTAAGTTGATTTTATCAGCACTCTTTTCACCTTTTCCTAGAGAACCTGTTTTGTGTTAACAATAGAGATTGGAAGGAGAGAGGGAGGGATCAGTGTAAGGTGAACTGGCTTTAAAGCGCTTTAGGAAAAAACTTTGTTTCAAAAACTTTGCTTGTAGTTTCAGATGTCTGAAACTCATCATATTCATTTTTTAAGAATAAATTAATAAATGTATTTGACAGTAGTGTATGCTTTGCCTACTTACTGCGTAATATGTTGGCGCTATATGAATACTTGTAAAATAATATTAATAATAATAATAATATTATTATTATTATTATTATTATTATTATTAATAATAATAATAATAATAATAATAATACTTTGTACTAAAAAGTATTCTTCTTTCATTTTTCTTCATTCCATGAAGTTTGGAGGTATGCCTAGGGGGCATCCATGATGTCTAATAACAAACCATTAAAGAAGGCTGGAGGTGGCAGTTTTGTAAGCATGCATTAGATTTCAAACAATTAGACTTGCCAAACTAAACAGCATCATTAGCAGTTTCAGTCTGGCATACAGGTCAGCACATCTATCCATGCAGGCCTAAATAACATCGCCAACATATTTCTTAAAATATAATGCTTTTTACCCTGAGAATCACAGGCCAACAAGAGAAAAGAGTTAGAATATAAAGGGAAGTGGTTTTACATATGTTTCCCTGTGCAGAAATGATTCCCTCTACAAAGCAATGTATGTAAATACATGCTATACATAGATACAGTATGTCATTCACTTAAGACCCTTCATGATTCATTCAAGTCTATGTACATGTGTGTGTATATGCTTTGCATCTTTTACTCTATTCTATGTGATTCATTTCTTGAAAACAGTGTGGGAGATCAGATGTGCATACTATTGCATGCTGTACTGGTATTTCAAGAACTATTTGCTGAATTAACATTATAATTTGAAGCAACATGACAATATTCCATTATATGTATGTGTAAAATAATCATGCTTTAAGAACATGAATTTATATGTGATTTTCTAGGTATTGTTGTGTTCTGTTTATTGATGCATTCTATATCATTACACAAACTCCTTTTAGATAAGTAGAAATCACTTCAATGGCAACAACATAACAGCAGTGAGAATCATTGTCGTGTTCACACATTAACTGCCTACACAAAAACCAAAGCTTTGTGCAGTTTAAAAAGACACAATCACAAGACCTCTAATTTCACCTATACATCATTGTGTGTGATTTTTGTTTACAAAGCTCTTTTATGCTGCACTGTACCATCCACCAGGGGCTATTAATAGATTACAATACAATAACAGTATTACAGCCACATTCCCAAAGAGCTCATTCTCATTTCTATTGTAACATTATTTCATAGGTTTTTCCTTTTTACTGAAATATGGGACACTGCTCCATATTACAAATAATGTTACAAAGCAGCTTTTAAAGGAGAACACCACTCAAAAAAGTTTTAATTAGCCATCTATGGGTTGATCATGGAACCCAGACGTCCATTTTTTCCAAGTACTAAAGAAAAAAAGGAGTTAAGTGAAGAAGTTAAAGGAAAAAATGATCAACAGAGAAAACAAGCATACATTATTTTTTAATTTGAAATCAAGAACCAAAATGTTTTGTGAGTGTTGCTTTAATTCCCATTCTAAGTGTCCTATACATGCTTATGTCTAACACTACTGCTCTTGTAGACAAATAATAGTTAGCACCAGAGCGAGACACTTTTTTTCCTGAGTTAGCAAAAAATATTAGACAACTGGAGTCAGGGGCTGTTGTTAACTCACATTGGTTGGTAAGTACCTGTGGTTTAGAAGCGTATTGACTATGCTAACATCAGAAGATTGACCTACAATCCACTCACATAGACAGCTAGATCTGCAACAGATTCAGTCATTTAAAGTGATGCCATGAGGCATTATTCACTAAACTTGAAGTCGTATTTGCCATAAAAATTATTTTTTTAATTAGGAGCTGAAAATGTGCAGATATTGATTGCGCTAAAAAAAAAAAAATTTTCACAGTTCACAACTGGAGAAAGCTGGTTTGCACAAGTTTATTGGAGAATTTGAAGAAAAGCCAAGTGTGCTGCAAATTGGGTACAGGAAAACTAAATCACACTCTTATTATTTATCCTATCTAAGAATTACCTGGTATATGGGTTGTCTCTGTGAGGCTGACTAATTCACTAGTACAATGGGCCTGATTTAGTAAAGCTCTCCAGGACTGAAAAAGGTAACATTTAATGGGAGAACCTGTGATAAAGCAAACTTGGAATGGATCTGGTCCAGACTGAAAACATTTGCCTTCTAATAACAAATCATTTTTAAGAAATCTGTTCTCAGTTTGCTGGATCACCCAGGTTCTCTCATGTTAGTCTATCTTCTCCAGTCTTGCAGAGCTTTAATAAACCAGGCTCAATGTTCCCGATAAAATAGGGGGTTCCAAATAAGTATTAATGGCACATTTATGTAATTCACCTAAAACCTCTTCCATTATCTATGATATGGATGTGCAAATAATACCTGGATCCACAGCAGAGTTTGTTCATATCTTGCAATTTGCATAAAAACATCCATATGTACAAAAGTGGACTTTAAGTCTCTAGACTGGATATTTTTGTGAATTAAGAATTTAAAAAAAAAATGACAAACCTGTTCACTGTAACTACTAATTACCTAGAGGTATGTTTTGGTTACAGACACCTGTCATTAGTGCCTACATACGAAACTAAGTAGGACCCCACTTCTTAACCTTTTTCAAAATTCGGGTGACAGCAGCATTTAACCTGTAGCTTTGTAAAATGCTCTGCTCTGTGGAACACTATTCCTGCATCCCATAAAAAGTTCTCTTACTGTTACTGTGGTCCTACAAGGAATTGTGGGTTGACTACATTGCTGACCTTTTTAAAAGTCAACATTTGCATACTGCCAACACTTTCCAACATTGTTTTGGTCCATATTATCTCCTGTCACTATGTGGACACCAGCAACAGACATGCTCTGAGTCTCGCTTTTGCATCACATTGAATAGAATCACTTTAAACAGTAGTAAAACAAGAACAGTAATGGACCAAAGTGTAATGTGCTTACACTTAGACTTTTTAGGGCCAGCGCCTTTTAAAAATTCTTCAGTCATAATCAGTAAAGCAAAATTATTGGCCTAAGGTGACCAGGGCGAACAAGTCACCTTATCTCTGTGCCACAGTGCTAAATTCAACAAGGCGCCTTTTGAAGCATTCGCTGTCTATTGTTCTTCCTAGTACAACGCTGACTAATAATATTCATGACATTTTTTTCCAACATGCTCGGCTGATTCTTAAAGCTTTGCATGCTTTGATAGTGCACGCGCTGAGCTGAGCCTTGTGGGCATATCTCATACACCTTGCCCATACAGAACTATGGCCCTCCCTTTCTCCAGCGCTGCCGGAGAGACGGAGAAAGGTCTTTGTGTTAAGCGTTTTCCTTTCTGAATAATACAGGCGGACAACGGTGTCAGGAGTGTAGGCACAAATGGTATTAGGCAGAGAGGGAGCAGATGACAGAACTGCAGCACATTAGGTCATGAGAGCATATCAAACAGAAAGAAAATGAAAAATTGGAGGGACACTAAGAGTGACTGGGGACATTAGCACAGCAACATGATTAAAGAATGCTAAAGAGCAACATTTTTTATGATCACATTGTCATAGCAACTTTAGAGTGGCCATGATGACCATATTGTTTAACAGTTTGCAACAGTCACTGTATTTCAGTAATTTTTCTAAATGATTAGTGATTGGCAAAACTGTGTGTCTACGTTGTGAGATGCCCAAAATAATGCTAATTCATGGTGGTTTGCTGCAAATCCTTTGGCCACCGCATGATGATCTGATTATCTTTGTAAACTTGTAAAGAAGTCCTTTTATACCTTTTCAGTTCACTTTCAAATTCGACTTGCAAACAGGCTCCCTTCCATAAAGGAGCATATAACTAAATGTGAAATATTTAAAGACTGCACAGCAAGCAATTTTAAGAGATAGCAATCAGATGTTTGCTGTGGATTACTGGTCAATCCCAAGGTGAACCAACTGGCTCTGTGAACTTGTAAAGAGATTCCTAGAACCCCTTATCAGTTGAGAGCCTTCTTGCAGAATTTACAAACAGTTTTTTTCCCATTGAGCAAGTCTGGACATCTAGTGAACTGTTCTACCTTTCTACCTGCTTTCATTTTTTTCATTGGCCCTGATTTATTAAAGTTCTCCAAGGCTGGAGAGAATACACTTTCATCAGTGAAGCTGGGTGAACCAGCAAACCTGTAACGGATCGGGTCCAGAAAAATATTTGCTAACAAAAAGCCTGAGTTTTAGGAAATCCATTTCAGGTTTGCTGGTTACCTAGCTTCACTGATGAAAGTGTATTCTCCCCAGCCTTGGAGAACTTTAACAAATCAGGGCCATTATCTTTTAAGTTGCAAATGAGAATGGAGGTAAACCCACACTTTGCAAAAGTACCTTGGCAAAGCTCTGTGGGTTTGCATTTATGTGCAAATGTATGCAACAAAACTCTTTGTTTTAAGGCAAATGATCAAATATATGAAAACTTTGTTTTATGTCTTGTTTTTGCTAATTAACTGGTATGTGTGCTAAGGTGTACTTTTTGTATTATACTGTACAACCATGTCCATGTGGACATTACTAGCTAAGTATAACTTGTTCACCGTTTTCTTTTTTGCAGATAGACAATATAGCAATGTTTCTCAACCAGGATTCCGTAGAACCCCAGGGTTCCTCCAGAGGTTGCTAGGGGTTCTTTAAGCAATGAGCAGTTTGTGACTCACATATCATCGTAACAGATACCAGTGATCTTTTTGGCTATCTGTAAGGGTGGCAGCCTTCTCATTGGCCACCATGGCAATGTACTGCGAGTTTTAGGAAGCCCTAGTAGTAGGGCTTCCTAAAAAGTTATTTCAAGAGGTACACTACACTAGAGCTATTTAGCTGTCATTGAATGAGTCTAAGTTTCTGATGTGCGCATGCACTATAAAGCAAATTAGGCTACCTTTAGGAAATTCCTTCTTTTTTCATTGGTGAATATGTCTGAAAATGACAAGACTTAGGAACCACATTTTG
Organism: Pyxicephalus adspersus; assembly: GCF_032062135.1. Taxonomy (NCBI): domain Eukaryota; kingdom Metazoa; phylum Chordata; class Amphibia; order Anura; family Pyxicephalidae; genus Pyxicephalus; species Pyxicephalus adspersus. Next base: position 42,858,651 of record NC_092859.1, read on the forward strand.
CAAAGTTGCTTTATCATGGCAATGAGACTTTGCAGTGTTTACAAGTCCTCTATTTTTAAAGCAGCAATTTCATGACAAGTGCAAGGTGCTCTTTTTTGAAAATTATGGTGGCCTTTTTTTTTAAAGGGTGCTTCCAGATTTAAAAAAATAGCCCACCAAACCCTTACAACCCCCACAAGACTTTATAATGGCCTTTTTATATTATTGCAACAAATCTTCAAGATCTTCAAGAATATCCCAGGGTCTCTTAGGATTTAAAGTGTATGCCCAGCATGCAATTAATAGATACTTAGGGATGCCCTATAAGTGTATATTATTTCTGTGAGACCTACAATCTATGTTTCAGACTAACTGTTAACACCTCCAATCCCTTAGCTTTCTCCACAACTTAAGCTATGTCCTGTTTCACAAAACCTTGGTAATTTTTTGCTATCTCTTTCCTCCTACTGTGCCTACTGCATGAACTTCGGACAAGGACAACCATAGAAAAATGACATAACAATAAAAACAAAAAAATATTTTTCCTTTACATACACTTTATGACAATAAACAAATTAATATATGGTAGAAACATGATCCAGGTCATTGCATTGTGAACACCCCTCCTATACACATGGGGAAAAAAAATAAACAATAAAATTGACATTATATATATATATATATAAATATATATATATATATATATATATATATATATATATATATTAAATAGATTAAACATATTGAGCTTGCTTTCTGCATGAAGCAGCATAATGGCAACGGTAGTCTTCATACAAACACACAATTACTATCTCTCATCACCTGCAGTTAAACAGAGCAGCAACTGGTGTTGTGGAACACTAATGAGTATTTTTAATGGCTTTTGGACTTTTTCAGATTTTGAAACTGTCTCTGGAATAACTAACGTCACCAAAAACATATGGCATATTATAGTAATCCTCCAAAATGATATCTTCCTTTTGAATATCTGTTTTTTTTAATACCTTCCACAACAATTTATGTTATGCTAAAATGTATCCCAAGAGTCAGTTTTACAGTGTGGATAAAGGGAAATGAATCATAAAAAAATAGAAATATATGAATATGTTTACTTAGGTTATTGCTAACCTAAATATTTTTATATTGTTTATCATATCACTGGTGCAAACAGAACTCTTAGTTCCATACTTACCACCTACTTCACACCCACCTCTGCTTTATAGGGTGATTGTAAAACATCTTTCATTAGGCAAGAATGAATAGGTGGACCTTCTTTTACAGTCAGTAAGTGGTCTTTGGTCACTCCTTTTGACTTAACTTTGCTTTATGCTATGAGAGGAGTTTCTTTTAAAAAGGACTGCCAAGTCCATCTACTTCCTAGTTCTTCCAGCATTGGTAGGCGGCTTAACCCTATTGGCATTCAAAACACCCTCTTTGAGGGATAAAGAACTCCAATGTCAAGTTCAGGGGGTTCAAATCCGTGCAACATAGGGACATTTAACTCCACTGGCCAGTGGTTAGGCAGTATAGAACAAGTAGAAGTTAGACCCCTTGTTAGCTATATTGTTGTCAGTCACTTTGTCCATTGCTAAAACCTCTTTTGGGAACAGAAATCTGCAATCCAGCCTTCAGTCTATGCCCTCTGCCAGTCTGTGATGTCATTACACTATTGCAGCATGGGAGAAGTGCAATGCTGGACAACCAATAGGCAGTTTCTATATGGTCCAGGCCACATTGTGGACATCAGAAGAAAGACCCATTTCATTTGCATCCTGGAAGATAGACTTGGGACCAAGTATGTAACCTAATCACATATTTAGCTTTTAGCTTGTGGGTGAGTGAAGTGGGTGGGGAAACATTATTTGTGGGGAGAGGATCCTAGCTGGAGCATAGCTTTAGGTGTAGAATGATAACCTTTATACATTTATGTCTCAGTTTCTAAAGATGGGAGTCTGGCACTATTGGTAATACAAATGAGCTGATCTCTAGTATAGCACAATTTATTTTTAATATAGTGCAGTAAAATTTTGGATTTGGTGCCATTGAACCTAAGGAGTATTCTATGTGATGAGGTAAAGACAATTTTGTGATCACACACAAAAGTTTAGCTGACAGGAAGAAAATTCTTATCTTACGGCATGGTAAAACACAAAAATGTATATCTGAACATACTGTGTATTACATACAAGGTTAAAAGCAAAGCTAAGTCTGCAAGAATACACTTCCAACATACTACAGTATACAGCAACAGTATAAATATACAAATGTACCGTTTATTAAAAAAATGCCGTTCTCAAGTCTAGTGACTTTGCCTAGGTTGAGATGATGTAATTTTGCTTCGGGCAGGAGGAAACATTTCCTCTGACTTCATTTTCCCCAGTGATCAGACTGCTACATTGGATTTCAATGACTGAGTCATGTCTGAGCCAACATATTATTTCGATAGGAAGATGCTGATAATGGGGGATTTTTCAACAAAGATGATTCCATTCTTCTTAAGAGTACAGTTATATAAGGCATTGTCTGGGGTTGTACTATGATCTCTGCAGCTTTGATCTGTGCACTTTGAAGAGCTTATGTGGGAAAAAACTGAACTCAAGCTATTTGTTCCAAGGGCTGAGCAAAGTCCAAAGAATAGTAGTTATGGATGACCTTGAAGCATACAAAGGTGTTAAAGGAAACATAAATGTAAGGACGGAGGGGTTACCATTGCTGTTCTACCCAATTCAAATTATTGTTGTCCAACTATCAAATTAATCTTAATAGATTTTGAATAGATTTTATTGACCTAGAACAAGTATGAAGATTAGGACTTTAATCTGACCTTGCCAGTATTAATTTATCCCCTAGATCTGTATATCAGGATCTATCAAAGTTGAAGACAGCCAGGCAAACAATCTTTTGGGTCTATTATAAGTGAAAAGGCCAAGGCTAAAAATAGCATTGTCTGCCATGGCATTACATGGCACACTTATTCCAATGCCAGTAACAAACAGATCAACAGTCTACAGCTGAAAACAAAACCTGTGCAGATTATGGGTGAACTAAGGGCACCCAACACAGCATGGTTTAAAGAGGATAAAGGTGCGTACACACTTCCAATTTTTATCGTTCCAATCGAACGACGAACGATCGATTGGGCAAAAAATCGTTCGTAAAAAAGTAACCAACGACGCCGACGAACGAGGAAACTCGTTGGAAACGAACGACCGGACCGGCGGATCGGATTGGACGACGATCGTTGAACATCGTTCGTGTGTACGGTCGTTCGTTGATCGTCCATGGGCTGAGCATGCGTAATGAATGAACGTTCGTTCACTTTCCTGTCGTGCACATAGTTCCTCTATCGCTCAAACGATCGTATCTATTGTGTGTACAATATCTACGAACGATCGTGTCGTTATCTCTATGTGCAGGATCGGTGCTATACGATCGATCGTATATATCGTGCAGGATCGTTCGTCGTTCGTTTTCCAACGATAATAATTGGAAGTGTGTACGTAGCTTTAGGATGGGACAAGCATTCCATTTACTAAAGCCCACTGAGGACATTAATCAGATACAATTTTTTGCTGGCAAGGTAAACCATACAACAAAAAGCTTTTAGAACAATAATAAAGGGGAGAAGGGTGATAAGATTTCTCTGACCTTTCCATCAACCTGATAAAGCTTTAGGTAAGTGCGACTTTTTCGTACACCTACAACTACATATCCACCTTTAAGCCCATCTCCTTGTTTAGGCTAGCCATGCACTCTAAACATCCATGAAAAAAGTATGGAAAGTCAGTTTTGACTCAGTCAGGGTCTCAGTTTTACAATCAGCCATTCATGATTGCCTAATTAATCAAGTAGCATGTTTGCTGACCCAATTTGTAAAGAAAGAGTGGCAAATATCCTTAAAACAATCTGTTGCTGTGAACATGAGTTGTGAACATGAACAATGAGCTGCCTAGTTTCCCACACATTTCAAACAAAAGAATAAGCACACTAACAGTTAGATCTTTATTCAAAGGAACATTCCATAGGTATGTGTTTTATAATAGACTTAGGCTGGGTCTACATGAACAGTTTTAAAAACGCATTTAAATGTTCCTACCATGTTTATATGTGTTTTTATGCACTTTTACAAGCGTTTGTGAGCCTTATCCCCATTTAACCCCTAGTGACCGGGGATCCCTCACTGTCAGGAGGAGTCCCATGGCTGTGCTCATGTCATGATTGCAGCCCTTGGAATCATCCTGTCATTGTGATAACCTGTAAAAAAAAAAAGTTTAGTTACACAAACACACATTCAATAAAATAATTTAACATTAAAGTCTTGTCCTATTTTTTTACACATATTTTAACCCTTTCAGGGAATGAGTAAGGGTTTTTATGTACACCTAGGGTGGGGGTGGTGGAGATCTGGGTGTCTCCTAATTCAAAGGGGCTTCCAGAGTCCAAAGTCCTGCAAAAAACATTTATAAAAGTCCCCATTGTTTTCAATGGAAGCTTTCATAAAAAGCTTAAAAATGCTTGAAAAAGCCTTTATTGAGTTCAATGGAAGCGTATTCAAGGGTTTTAATTTTTTAAACGTTGCAAGCAACGTTTAAGATACAGCTCGTAAATGTGCCTGAAGGAACGTCCTGGTGTAGATTTAGCCCATTGGAATGCATAGGGACTTTAAACAAGGGCTTTAAAAGTCTCAGGTTAAACGCTGGGGAAACAGTGCGTGTAGACTAAGCCTTAGTGCAAACTATATTGTGTATGGTAATTAATGCTTCGTTTTAATGGTATGTTCAGATGCTTTTTTATAAACAGTTTTTTAGGAAATGAAGAAGAGGCTTGCTTGGAATATTAGCATAGTCATATTCATAACAAGTTATGTCAATAAGTAACCCTTACATACATGGGTCTAGTTGAAGCATGATACAACATTTTTTGCAGAGTAGGCACAAAGACACAAAGTAAATTTACAAGGATGCAAACAGTCTAGCTGGAATGAATGCAAATAGAGTAATAAAAAGACTGTAGGTATTTCCTTTATCAAATGGTCTGGTTAGTGCTGGCCATGTGTCTGAAGACCAAGGCACTCTCTAGGTAATCTCTGACTTCTGTTCCCTGAGCCTTCAGATACAGTATGTGATCAACACTTAGATGTGCCTGGAGCAACATTTTATCCAGGAAAGTAAAGTGTTACTATATTCTATTACTCAGATTTTAACCCCAGCAGGTCTATTAACACACCTTTAAACAGAACTAAACCTGACCAACTTACCTGTCTGCATCTACTAAAGCTAGGAACTTTTCCTGGCAACTAAAGATGACATTGAACATTAACAGCTAAGCTTTTACCCAGAAACCTGGAGAAATCAGGCAGGTAAGTCACATTTTTGCAGAAGAGATATAACCTGCCATGTTCTTCAATAACTACCTAATCATACAAACTTTAGTATCACTTTTAGCTCTTGTAGTTTGAAGGAGATTTTGCTGCTCCATTGTGGAAAGAACCTACTGGTCAAAACTCCTTGCTTACCTGTCACCCTCTCTATTCATTTTTTATAGCATCATACACATTTAATAAATACAAGAGGCAGGCAGGATTTTTGAAGACAGAATAGACTGTGAAGTCCTGTAAATTACCATTGAACACAGATAGAGACCAAATGAATATGAAAGCTTTTAACTGAGACTGAATGGACCCTGGACAGTGCAGTGCCAGAGGAGTTCTTTTTAGCTGGGAAGTATGCTATAATGTGCAAATATGTTGTGCACATGTGCACATTATGAATAAACCCCCCCTGAGAGCCCTATCTTAGTGAAATTAATTAAGGGGTCACAAAGGTGTTTTTGGACCACACCAAAAGAAAAACAAAACAAAAAGTTGGCCTGGAGCTAATTAAGCGGAGGGGCTACATGACAGGGCAAGTAGGGAAGATAGGAAAGCAAGGGGTTAAGTGTTTAAAAAAAAAAAAAAAAAGAAGAGGGCGGGAAAATATGATTTGATTGGGAGGTTAGTGGTGCAAAGGAGGAGTGGGGACAGGTTTTAAAAGGGGGGCACAAGGGGAGGGGGTTAGTCATTTTATGCTCAAAGGTGTAAGCGACCCCCACCCTCTCTCCCTGTTTACGGGGTTATAGGTATTACGCAATTGTCATAGCAGCAGGGCGGTTTTTTTGCTAGGTCCATGTAGGGGTTAATGTTCGGGAAGAAGGGGGTAGGGCCTATCAGGGGGAGGGCTCGGTTTCGTCAGTGGTGGTCCTGCACGACACTTGGTTGTTGTGGGGGCTAGGTGTTAAAAGGACTTATCTGCTAAATTGTCCCCGAGGTGGTGTGATCGTGGCTGGGGGCCTGGTTAGTGAGCGGAGGGATTTTGGAAAAAGTTTTACGATGGGAGGAATAATTACATGGACCTAAATGAAAACAAGGACTGGCGTTAATGTTTGTGTTTGATGTTTTACATATGTTTATGAGTATAAAAAGGTTGTTGTTATATTTAATGGTTAATAAAATGAGCTACTATGGCCAATTTAACCCAACAGATGGTGTGGTCTGTTTAATGGGGAGTGTTGGGTTGGTTTGGGTAAAAGGCAGTTCACGGCTTCCTATACTGTGCCCTAGTCAAGGTTAGAGCACTTTGGTGTCTAATATTATAGTAACAATGAAACTTTCACCTAGATAATAACCTCTACAGACAAAGAGTATACTTTTTTCCAAAAGCTCCCTCTCTCTCTCTCTCTCTCTCTCTCTCTCTCTCTCTCTCTCTCTCTCTCTCTCTCTCTCTCTCTCTCTCTCTCTCTCTCTCTCTCAAACAAAAGCTGTGCAAATGTTCACAGTTCATGGCCCAAGCAGAAGCCGGTTCTCTGCCAGCATGCTGCAGAAAAAAGGACCCTTGCTATCTATGTGGAAGGTCTGACAAGTTTTCTGCTGTGTTAGAGCTATAGATCTCCAATCATAAACAGCCTATGCTCCCTGCTAATTTGAGATCTCTGACTAAGCAAGCAGCATGTCAGACCTCTGAAGAGAAAGCATTGCTGTAAAGTAGAGAGCAAGGGTCCTTCTCTACAGCAAGCTGGCAGGCTTTTCTTTTCAAGCTATGGCCACAGTGCAGCTAGAATGTATTTGGTGGATAAAAAAAAATGTTCAAATATTTCATGACGTACGAAGATACCAAATTACACAAAACATTTTTTTTTATCAAGAGAACAGGTAAGTCAAGATAAATTCCTAACCAGATAAAAGTCACAAAGATGGAGGGAGAGGGTTATATGTGGCTTGCAAAAAAACTAACTCTAGACTAAGCTTTAACGATACCATTTCAGGGCAGTTATATTTATAGTAGTTTATAGTTATAATAGTTATTAGTTATATTAGTTATAGTTATTTATAGCAGTATATAGTTTATTTATTTAAAGACTCTGGGAGTTGAGAAAATTGCCTGTTTATCTGCAAGAAATGCATTCAGGTAACACGTCTTGTTTGTGGGCTGAAAACACGCAGCATTTTTATGGACTTATTCCTACTATAGGGACATGGTGCATTTTACTGTAGTGCATGCTGCAATTTGAAAAACATATAAAATAATACAAATAAATGATAACCAACCCATGCAATGCCATGTGTTGCATTAACACACAGGTTTCTGCCCAGATCTCAGATCTCTAAAACTTAGGCAATAATCATTCTTTAGTCCAAAGATAGGAACTAGGTGGAATACTAGAACCATTTGAGATAACACAGTATTGCATATGACACAGGACAGTTTTAAATTTCTGACATAATTAACAGTTTTTTTTTGCACTAATCAAATTTGTGGCTGTAAATAAATAAACTTCTTTTAGGGTTAACCCTAATAAGGTATATGAAATTAATAAATAGTAAACACCATGAAATAATAATTATTTGTTTTTACTCAGACTATTTGCAAGTATCATTGTACACAGGGGCTGCTGCATTTGGACATTATATCATGCTGTACATTACAGTGTCTGTAATTGCTGGTCATAGCAGCGGGAGAAGCAGTAGCAAATGGAGAAGAGCATCATAACAATTCCTATGAAGTTTTTTTAGTATCTCTTACATTTAGACACACCAAAAGAGATCAAAAAGTTCATTATTGGGTTGACACGCACGTTAAACATTACCTCTGGACATACTTGATTTTTCCAGTGCTTAAATAAGTACAAGTGAACACACGATTCTTTAATAAATATTTACAAATGTATCTACTGCTTGGTTTTTATAATCAAAAAAGTTTTAAAAATTTATAGTTAAGTATTTGCTAAATTGAGAGGTCATGCACTCTAGTTTATGTGTAACCCTTTACTAATGTATTAATGTTACATTTTATAGTGGTGATAGAGGCTTTGCAGTGGTCAGGGCAATTTTGTCTTCATAGGAAAACAAGCTCAGCTGGTGGTTCTAAAGGACAGACATCCTACTGTGAATAAAAGCCTTTTTTTCTGCATATAGCCATAGCAAAACATGTTTTTTTTCGTTAGTGCTCCTGTTCTGGGTAATGAAAATAATAGCAAATGATTTTCAGCACAGCTTACAGTATGTTGTAAGACACCCCGGATATATGAGAGCTTAAATGAAAGAGAACAGCATGTTTTCAAACTATATACAAATGAAAAAAACAGTCTAAGAAAGTTATAAGGATATTTACCATAAATCACAGTAGTGATCCATATGCTGTTAGTAGCTTTGAAGCCACCTTTTCCCCAGCATGGGCCTTTATGAAACTACAAAATTACTCCTAATCAAATAAAACTAATTTATTAACATGATTGTTATAATAGGGTAACCCATGAAGCTGGACTAAGGACTCCATCAATGCAATTGGAACATTTGATTGTCCTTTCTGCATAAGCACATGTACGGAGATCTGCAACCAGACCAGGCTAATCTTGCACTGTAAGTGTCTTGCACTGCCCACCTCTTACTATATTTGACTGATTCCCCATAGGTCCATGTTTCCATTTGGAATCAGTGACCTCCGTGCAGTAGTTTAGCCTCTTCTTCCCAAGCTAAAACTGTGCTGTCATCATGGAGCTTATTTTTATTGTATAGATCTAGTTTTGACTCAACATGTTTGACTTAACTCTGCAGTGAGACCATCGCTTTCACACAGAATCCTTCTCAGCAGCATGCTGGCAATAAACAGGATATTTTTTTTGGTTGTGACTGTAAAAAAAATGTAGGATGATCCACAGTTTTGTTTTAATGCACAAAAAGTTATTTACATAACTAAAATCTTAAGTTTAATTAATATTATTCTCATGTATTCATGAAGGGCCAACATATTATGCAGTGATTTACAAAGTCTATAGTCATTTCACTATGTGACACTCAAAGGGGGCTCACAATTTAATGTCCCTACTTTATTTATATGCCTTAGGTCTAAGGTCAGTTTTGTTGCGGGTGGAAACCAGAGTGCCCGGAAATCCACACAAACACACAGAGAGAACATACAAACTCCTTGTAGATAGCACCGTAGCCAAGATTCAAATCTGGGACCATGTAGTGCAAAGGCCAGAGAGCTAGCCACTGAGCCAACAGTGCTGCCCAATTAAGGTTTAAACTGTAACTTTTTTAGTACTTTTAGTAAAGTTACAATTAGCAAGCTTTGATACCCGTATCCCTTGTATAGAGCTGCAGGTTAGGAAGAATAACATTTTGTATCTAATCTTGAAATGGGTTTAACAATGATAGCTCACTTTTTTTTATTATGACATGAATTTATTTAATAAATTTAGACAGTAAATAAACATTTTTCTGGTAAAAAAAAAACAAAAAACGTAATAAGACATTGCAAAATCAATGTTTAGAAATTCAGTGCTGAACTTTAAAACATGCTGCTTAGATCAGAGGACTTCTTTAGGTCCATGACTGGTAAATGAGCATTAAACAATTCTGCAGCACTTCATCTATTAGCATTATATGTCTCCAAGGCTTAATTTCAGCTTCTGTACATTATCTGCATTGCAGGTGTATGCAGTCGCAAAAGAGTTAACTCACAGCTCTTAAATCAGTCAAACTGTCTTCTGCAGGAGCATGCTCAGAGAAGATAGCAGAGAGAAACCAAAGCCAAACTAGATACAGAGAGAGAGAAATCAAGGGAGAGGGCGGAACGAGGGGAATGAAAGCGCACGCACTGATAGAAGCCCCTTCCTTGTTCTTTCAATAATTAATCCCGTTGGAATACAATTAATGAGCTTTTCTGCGGCAGACATCACTAAGGCAAACAGCCTAACTAACCATGCATTGTTTGAGAGAGGAATATAAATATTTTAGCTCTCCCAGCAGTATCTGGGCTCTTCAAATCCCCATTTCTAATTTTTTCTCTGAAATTTAAAAGAAGGAAGTAGCCACAGTAAAGTGGGATCCAGCACTGTGTGTCCTTGGTCATCATCCCACATGTATTTTCTTCCTGCTTTAGTAAATTCTCTTTATTACCGTAGGTCTTACTGTCCAGCAGAGAAAGGAAAAAATCTTTTTGTGCCTGGAGGCCATATCCATTTCTTTATTAAGGGGTCTTGGAAGCTACGGAGGAACTGATGGGCTTCCGGACTGTGATAAGAATTGGAAGCGGTTCAAATTGATGTAAACATGTTTGAACTTGCTGCATAAAAATACACAAAAGCTTTTAGTTATAGGCATTTTGCTACAGATGTTAAACATACATACACACACATACATACAAAATATTTCTAGTACTAGAGTACTTTTTTTGCATTTATTGTTATCAAACTATCTGTACTGACCTTCTCACAGGGTCAGTTGAAAATAAACTAGCATTAATAATGGGATGTTGTTGAATCAATAAGGTGTTTTACCAATGACTGTATAGAAAATGAATCCCATGCTCTGACTACTAAAAAATAGTAAAAAAATATGAAAAATATTTTTCTAAAAGTTGATGATTTAGAAGAGCTTAGGTAGATCAACCCGCTTAGGAAAGTGTTTTTTTTTCTGAAACACCCAACTAATGCAGAAGATTATGTTAGGCACCATAGATTATCATTTATATGAAAGTAGCCCTTTGATTCAAACTTTGATGGTTGGGGAGCAAAAGTTTGTGAGCACATTGGGCCTGGTTTATTTACTACCCTGGCAGTCTGATAGTGTCAGTAACGTTGAATGTCAAAGCGGTTCCTTTCCGCTTAAATCTTCTGCCTGGTCACGCCCCCCCAAGTGCACCGCCCCCGCATGCTCACATGTTCCATCGATCATGCTGGGGACATGAGGTCAGGGGACACAGATGCCAGGTGGATGTCCCCAGAAGACACCACAGGCTTATCAGGACCAAGTAAGTCCTTTACAATACCAGCATTACCACTTTTGGTATGGAAAATTAACCCCCAAGCCACACTCAGGGATTCTGCCCAGGGGGTTAAAGCTCTCCAGGGCTGGAGAGTATACATTTTTGTCAGTGAACCTCAGTGATCCAGCAAACCTAGAATGGATTTCTTAAAGTAATTTGCTGTTTCTTTAGATCACATAGGTTCACTGACAAAAGTGTATCCTCTCCAGCCTTGGAGAGGTTTTTAAATCAGGCATATTGTGTTCCATTCCCTATAGATGAACATCTTTAGTATAACTGAAAAACCCAAATGTATGAACAATAGATGGTAGGATTCAGAATGTGCTTAAGCAACATACATTCAGGATCAAAGGATCCTGTCTTGCGTTAGGATCAGGTTGATGGTGGTTTTATGGTGGTGGTGGGGGGGGGGGGCAACTGAGCATTATTTAAAAAACACAGCATACATTTTTTTTGTTGAGCATATACATCCCCTTATTGCTAGTCTATTCATTTTTTCAAGGGTTACTTTATGTCACAATTCATAGAAATTCTTAAGATGGTCATCTGCATTGCATCATAGGTGCCTTGGGTGATCTTTAGTGGCCCACAGAATCCTGGACCGCAGTCCGTTACAATAATAATGTGGAACAGAAGGATTACAGAAATTAGAACCATTCTATCCAATTCTAATTGTCCAATTGTTAGTAATAGGCAATTTCCAACACCTTTCAACACCAATTTAAAAATTACTAAAGTGGCTGGAAAGTTAGAAGGTAATCAAATGAACACTTCTTTTTTTTTAAATATTTCAAATTTATTATATGTCTCCACTTAAGCTTGAGGCCCAGACAGATAACTAGGGTGCCACTACTTATTACTATGTTTTAACGAAGAATTCTTTAAAAAATATTTTTTAATTTTAGATTTGACAGGGAGGAACTGACAGCTGTCTTCCTGGGATTTTATTTAGTCTTGATTTACATTTCCCTATTTTCAGCCTTTCTAAATGTTTAATTTGCTTCTGATATGATTTTTTACTAATGAATGTTCAAATTCAGATGATAATTAGCACAATTTATTTAAAGGAAAAAATAACTCCTGTTGATACTTAATGTGTATGTGAACTTGGGGACAGTGGCTCAGAGGTTAGCACTCTGGCCTTTGCAGCATTAGGTCCCAAGTTCAAATTTCAGCCAGGACACTATCTGCATGGAGTTTGCAGGTTCTCCCTGTGTCTTCATGGGTTTCCTCAGGGTACTCTGGTTTCCTCCCACATTCCAAAGACATACAGTTAAGTTAATTGGCTTCCCCCTAAAATTGGCCTTGGGCTGTATTAAAGACATTCGACTATGGTAGGGACATTAGATTGTGAGCCCCTCTGAGGGACATATAGTGGCTCTGCGTAATAATTTGGTGCTATATAAATACTGTGTAATAATATTGAATTTGTTTTTTTAGTTTTTAGATGGAATGGGGAAGGATTGGAATTCTTGTAAGGTTCTAATGCAGTTGGAAGTTCCATTGGAGAGATGTTGAGACGATGGACGACGAGCACTGTATACACGCAAGATTCTCATCTGATATTGGCCCTGAGCCGATAATCAGATGAGAACCATTGCATGTATGTACATAGCCTATATTGCAGAATGCAAGAGTCTACTTTAGCTTTTTTTGTTGCCTATTCTTCTATTGCTAAGTTTCCCCCACTTCTTGTTCAGTAAAAAGTTGTTGCAAGAACAGGAAATGAAAAGAAATATTTCTAAAAGAGCCACATATAGCAATATAATTGGACAGTAACTTTAACCTTCTATCCAAAACTATGAAATATGTAGGTATATATATATTTTACCTTGTGTTATAGTTCACCATTTATTTTTAAACAAGCCTTAAAATGCGTCTCTAAGTTGGCTTTGCGCTCCACTGTTTACCCTGGAGGTATGTACACATTTTTGGTTCATTCTCTATATACAAACATATAATAAACATATGCATATTCTATACATGTTTGACATGAATTATATTTAAATTTCTACAATAATATCAATTCATCAAAAAGAAAAGGGGGGGGGGGGGGGGGGACAAAAGAAGTGTATATGGAAGACAACTAGTTCCTGGGACACTGGGTATTAAAATGTAAACCCATTTACTCTCAATCAACCCATTTTATTCTAGAAAATGTTTATAAATACCAATTTAATTAAACCCTTGAAATTATGTAGCCTTTATTTGAAAAATCCATTTAGTTTCTCTTTTTAAAAGTTTGTTATCAAAATTGCCGCCTCTTTCGTTGGGGTGTATTTGATCAAGGGCAATAAAACGCATTTCTTCTGCATTATAGCAATGGCAGGAACCCATATGGAAGATTAATGGTGTAATGATTTTATGGCTTGTGACATTATACACGTGTTTGTATATCCTTTTCCTAAAAGGTCTTTTAGTCTTCCAAATATAGAATCTCCCGCAACTGCAAAAAGCCAGGTAAATGACCCCTATCAATGCACACTTCAAAAAAGTCAGGGTAAAGTCAGGCTTTATCAATGTACTGGTAAAGAACCTGTTTCCGTGTGTATCTATTTGCATTGGTTACATTTCATACATGGGAATGTACCGACTTTTTTTTTTCCTTACATCCTGACAATCTTTGATTTTAAAATGACTTTTCACCAGTTTATCCCTTAGAGATGGCAGTTTCCTGTAAGTAAACTGTGGATGATTCGGGATCACTTTATATATTGTTTGAAATTTGAAACATAAATGTATTTGCAAAACTTCTTTTTTAGAAAACAAAAAAGTATTTTTAATCTCTTTTAAATTTGAAAAAAAAAGTTATGTTTGGGTATTTTACATGGATGCCTAAAAGTCCTGTATTTCGATCATTAGTAAATTGTGAAGTAAAGTGTCAAACAGTGGAATCCAACAAGAATCCTGCTTTTATCGCAGCTGAGGTTTATGGGGTGGGAGACTCCTGATCTGTATGGAGACATATAATGAAGGCCCCTTGGTGGGTGTGCACAAGTTATTAAAAAAACAGGAAGAAAATATAACCCTCAGAAAAATTATTTTGGATTTTTGTTGGATGGTTATATCATTGTTGACTAACAGGACCTGATTTATTTAAGCTCTCCAAGACTGGATTAGATGATGATGATTAGGGTGATCCACCAAGCCTGGAATAGATCTGGTTTGATTGAAAATATTGACAACTAATAGTAAAATGATTTTTAGAAAATGAATTCCAGGTTTGTTGGACCACTTCTTCTACATTCTCCAGTTTTGGAGAGCTTTGATACATCTGGCCATTTCATCAAGGGATATATGTTCGTGCACATGTCAGGTAAATGAGATTGTTTTTTATTTTTATTTAATTAGTTTGGGAATTGACCTACCACCACACAAAAGGCCCAAAATGCTCTGTAAAACAATATCATGGTTCTGGAAAGTATTTAATGTTTATTTTCAAACAAATATAAAAATATGGTATAATTGTTCAACAGATGTTATGCTCAGACATCGTACTGCTATGTTATGTCTGTATATAACTTTACACATTTACTGCTGTATGTGCCACATGATATGCAACATACTGGATTTATGACACATCTCCACCATATTTTTATAGCACCCTTACAAATATCGATAGCAATTAGGTTGGTGAAAATGAGATGCTTTTTTTAAAATTTCTGAATCCATTATGGTATGCAGTGAAATAGATAAGGTGGCACGACTTTGGCATTAGTCACACAGATGTCTAGGCATGTTGATTATGAGATCTGACAAAAAAGTTGACTTTACAATAGAAATTCTCATTGTATTGTCTGCATTGTCAAGTCTGCAGGCCTGCTTTACACTCCCTCTGCCACCAATACTGTTTCCATGGCAACCATAACATTGCAGCACTGATGAATGAATGAATGGTAGATAACCCTTTCCTGACGACTAAGAGAAAACATCAAATATGTCATTACCGAAGTCAACTTGGGCATAAATACGCATACCATAAGAAAAGCATCTTTTCTGTTTTCTAGGTATTTAAGAATAGTTTTGGGGTCATATTTTGTGAAACATTACAGCCTACATATATAAACAAACCACCTTTTTCCTATATATTTCATATTTCCTATTTTAGGATTACTAAGGATTAGTCCACCTAAACATGATATGTTAGTTAGGGGTGACTAATAAAGACTGCAATCTAGAAGCACTGAAAAACAGGAACATAACAGTAACATAAGCAGGCCTTACAAGGCCACAGAGGCCGTGGTTTAGGGCACCATGTCCACTAGGGGACACCATTACAATATCTCAATGACTGGAACCTGCTTCTGCTGGGCGACCAGCTCTACAGTAATCTACAACATGGAAGGTGAAAGGGATTATACCAAGGTCACATATAGGGGCTAATTTATTAAAGCTCTCCAATGCTAGAGAGGATACACTTTTATTAGTTAAGCTGGGTGATCAAGCAAACCTGGATTGGCTTTCCTGGAGCAGATCTATTCCAGGTTTGCTGGATCACCCAGCTTCACGGATGAGAGTGTATATCCTCTCCAACCTTGAACAGTTTTAATAAATCAGCCCATAGTGTGAGAATCACTTCCGTTTCTCCATTTCATTCTACCTATCTTTCTCCCCTTGCACTGCTCACTCTCTTTTTTTTTCTATCTTTCTCTCTCTGCCTTGTCCCCCCCCCCCCCCCCCCCCCCCCCCCCCCCCCCCCCCCCCCCCCCCCACCATCTCTCCCCTGACTCTCTCCTTCCCTCTATTTCCTCATCTATCCTTCTCTCTACTACCTCTATCTCTTCTCCATTCTCTCCTTCTCCATATTGTATTGTTCTCCTCTCCCTCTCTCTCTCTCTCTCTCATCACATTCTGTTTCCCTCCCTTCTTTTTTTTAAACCTCGATCTCCCCCTCTCCCTTCACTCTCTCTCCTCTCCCTCTCCCCTCTTACTTCCCCTATTCCTACCCCTCTCTCCCTTTTCCATTTACCTTTCTGCCCTCTCCCTTTATCTCTCTCACCTTTCCCTCTACCCTCTCTTTCATTCATTGTTCTCTCTCCCCACCCACTTTCTCCCATGTCCTTTCTTCTGACTCTCTTCCCCACTCTCCCCTCTCTGCCACTATCTCTCTCTCCCTTTCTTCCTCACTTCCCTTTCCCTGATATCATAAAAGCTCTTTGATTTCTATCACACTCATTGTTTAGCTACATATGACGCCCTGTCCATGTGTCAAGACTCATTAAATTCAGCAGTGATTAGGGAAACCTATATAGCAAAATCTGGGGTCATTATGTTGGATAAAAATGAATTAACATGGGATTTTCTATAACTTTGCAAGTCCATTAAATAATGCCTGACAACTGCTGCAACATTTGTTGAACAAGTTGTACTTTTTTAAAAGTAAAAATCAGCCTTGTTGGCGATGGCACCAATCTACTGCAGGCAGGAGAAAGGATTTCCTCAATCTCCCCACCCTAGGGCTGCCATCGGGAGGGGATGCAAGGGGAACTTTTGTGCTGGGTCCTGATCAAAAGCACTTTTGCAATACTGAAACTTTAGGAGATGAGGAAGGGTGGAGAAGGGATTTTATCCAGAAATTTCTGATGGCAGTCCTGCCCCACCATAGTTAGTCAAACTGTACATTTTGACTTGGTAGTCATTGACAAATTAAAGGCTGAAGCAGAGGTTGATTTATGTCAAACCTGGACAGGCTCCAGGATTTACATGATTGTATCATCTCCGATACAACACCTAGTCCAGGAATTAGATACTAGCCCTAAACAACAAAATCCATCTTTTTCCTTCCGGAGGAAAAAGCGATGAGGGTATTGTTAGAGGAAATATTGTGATCTCTATAAGAGGTAATAAATACCTATAAATGGTACACTTACAAAACCCCCTAGAACATAAAAAATATATATCTGATGTTATGTCCAGTTTATGTTTGAAGAATTATTATTAGAAAGATTTATAGATCTTACAGCTCCAAGATGTCTTTATAAATATATATATTTCACACTTCTATATTTTATTGTGGTTCCTTGACATTGAAATATTTTAGTGGGCCCTTACACTGGGTGTAACTGTATTTACAGACCTGTACATCATTACTGTGTCCTAAAATCTAGAACGTTTCTGTTATTTCTGAAAATTATCCCCACACTTATTCTGATAACAAGTAGTTACCAAGAAAAAAATGTAATGCTTTGTCCTTAAACTTTAACAAATATTCTGGCTGTACCTCAGCTTTAAGGTTCCTTCCACACCATCAAGGCAAGGTTATGTACAGTACATGTTACTGTGAAGCAAGTAATGCACCTTGGTGCAATGCAGTCCTATTCAGTGTGCATCACACACCCAGCCTACCATGTGTTGCAGTGCGCTGCATTTCAGAAAATAGTATATGCATCTTTTTTGATGTATAAGGCAGCCTATTCAATTAAATGGGTAACATAACACGTATATTATTGCAGGGTCTAAAACCTTAAACCTGGTTTATTGTAAAACGTCAACTTGCAGTGCCACCCCTATCCACATTAAAAGGATAAAATGCTCATTTTTGGGAGAAGTAGGAATAGGCACAATACCTATAACGCAATCATTTCGTTGTTCCCCCAACAGCCAGCGCTCTACTTTGGTCCTCAACTCAGTAAGACCTCCAAAAGCATTGAAGATTGAGGATTGCATTTCCTGCATTGCACGTGATGACTTCAGAAGCCTTTAATTGGTTTAAAAGAGAAGCAACTTCAAGACACCAATCATATGAAAAGAAGGACGCCTGCTGGAGTAAGGAATAAGGTTAAAACTTCAAATCCTTGCCCTTTACTGAAAAGGTAATTTTTTATAGTAACTACGTAAGAGAATGACTGAGGTTTGGATCTCATCCTTCCTTTTGTGGCATTGAGCGAACATAATAAGTATTTGCATGGATAACATGTTTGCAAATGAACACATTGTAGACATTTCCTTTTCTTTAAGGCTTTGGAGGGAATTTTTAAACTGTGTCTCTTCTCCTAACTAGAACCTACCTGGTTTTTATACATTCCCACATATTTACAAATTCCTATTAAAAACATACTGAACAAGTTGCAATTTTTCATTTTGGAAAAAGAAGGTTATAACAGGAATTAGTACAGTTATCCTTATATAACCAATTGATTACATTCCCTTTACATTCCAGCTACAATTTCCTAACATTCCTGGAATGTATTAACCATTATATATCAAGCAGCAATACCAATAATCTCAAGTAGGTACTAAAATTACACTGACTCTATACCTTTTTATCACCTAACTTTTTATCAATCTTCTACTCCAAAAAGGGACCCAGGGGTACTCCAATGTGGATACTTCCTTCATACTCCTTACCTTTGTTTTTAAGCATCAACAAATTATTATGTAAGTAACCAATTGACATCATATATATTCAATTTTTTCTTTTTTTTTTTTTTGTTCAAACTGCATTGTTTTGACACATGAGCTACTACAAAAACCCTTAAATGTGTTTTTTTTCCCTTTATGTATCGATCAGTATTCACTATTATGATCTCAATAATCCCCTGAAGAAGCCAATCTGACGAAACACGTTGTGACATGAGATAAGCTCAGTACTTTGAGTATATTTATACTTATTTGTCAATGCTCATAGCTATGTCTCATTCATACATTTAGACTAGGAGTGCTATGTTGGAAATAGGACTACCTAGACTCCATACAAAATAAACATGAATGTAGTTTTTACATATGCCTTAAAAGCCTATCTTTCACTTTATTCTTCTCTTTTGATATAACAGGAAACACACCTTCCTAAATGATTGGTCATGAGATGGAAAAAAACAATTGGTGGTTTCATTACAGAAACATCTCTCTAGGCTTAACTGGACATATCCATTTAGCTGAATAGGTGCTCTTTTTAAATTCTGTATTCTATATTTGTTAATGAATCTGTAGCATAGGTATACAGATCTTGGAGGAATTCCAGTTTTTAAAATGTAGTGCCATCTACAGCCTTCACAGTATGTCCTGCAAGGTTGTGGATGTACATGCCTTTTGCCCTTGCATGCATCAGTTTCTGCCATAGAAAATCGTGACCACCTCTGAAAATGTGCATCGTTTTTTAAACACAGCCTAAGTCTTAGAGTATGTAAAACCTGCTCATCTTTCGGACTTTCCTGCGTCTCTCGTGTGTAATCAAGGGGTCAAGGACAGGGTGGAACATTGACATTTGAGTTAATTGTGTTAAACCTGCCTTCCATTTTGTAGTAAGTAGCTCGTCATTTTGTTTGACAATACAGAAGAATATATTACAAGGGAACAAATATAATTTGTAATTAAAATAAGCCAAAGACTTATCAGCAAGAAAGGAAGATTATATTTTACTGATTGTGCACAGAGCAGTGGGTCAATATAGATAGCAGCCCATGCAGATGCTCTGGGAGCAAAGGACAATGGGTGAAGGATGGCACAATATTATAAATGAAAGAGAAGTTTTAAAATTTTAGTGGCAGATACGGTTATTACCCATGAGCCACCTTCCTTACCCAACTGAACTGCATCAATGTGTCCCCTTAACAAGACACATCATATGACAACCCTATAATCGACACAAAGTGAAACAGGGTTCTTCTAGAGCAGAGGTAGGCAAACTCAGGACTTTAGGCAGATACGGCCTAGCCAGTATTCCAGTCCGGCCTAACGCCCCCGTAGTTATTTATTGTTGGATCCAGCCTAATTGAATTGTCGCGTTATCATGAGTTCCTGCTCTATAATCAAGTTCCCGCACAGTAACCCCGATTACTATGCCTAAAGAGCAGAAGCAACGCGCAGCTACCAGTCTCCAGAAGGTTGACCTCGAACGTTGTGTCTTCAACCCCGCATGGTCTGACAAAATATTCTTCGTCCAACGCGGCAACAAAGCCCTATGTTTAGTGTGCAACGACACCAACAGAACTTTTAAGTGGTCGAATCTCAAGGGGCATTTTGATGCCAAGTACGCGCACACGTAGAGAGACTACACCGCGGATGAGCGGAAGACTGAGGATGCTCGCTTGCAGTCACTGTTGGAAAAAACCTTTCCTTGGACACCTCATTTCTTCTAGGCTAGTGTGCCTTCTTGACCGCTTGAAATGGCCTAGTAGTCCAAAAAGTTGGCTGACCCCTGTTCTAGAGGGTCAGTAATCTTTTCCTCAGAACAGAATCCAGAATTTAGCCAGAGCTGTCTCTTCTTTCTGTCTCTAGTCTCTTGCTTTCTGTCTAGTATAGACTCACAGTCTTTGTTAGGGCAGTCACTATCCATTTGTAACAGGGTGGACTCAGAGTGGACACAGAATTCAATCTCAGTTTTCTCCAGACAGTCCCAAAGAAAGCCACTGTCTTTTCAGGACAGTCTCTCATGGCTCTAAAGGTAGTCTAGTCTCTTAGGCCATCTCTCACCTCACAGAAGACTCTCTGTATAAACATGCATTTCACTTCACGCAACGCAATTATTTGTCACTCTTAGCAAATCTATCAAAGCTGGAGGACCCATCAAAATGTAATTATTGGGCTCTCTGGTTTGATTTTACTACCCTATGCATCTCATTTTTTGTAGAAGAAAGCAGTGGAGAGTGGAAGACATTTTGCTTGATTTGTTTGTTGCACCCCAAGGTCCTCTTTATGAACATTTTATCCCTTATACTGTGATTGTTATGTAATTGAACTAAAACTAAAGTCATGTGTAGGAAATATTGATTATACCAACAAGTACTTTATGATAAATACTACTAAATGTACTACCATCACAAACTAAAGTCATAACATTTACAACATTGTGAGTGATAAAAGACACGTTTTACATTGATCTGAAAAAAAAGAAAATACCGCATCTTTTCCATGTACACCACCTGTTTTTTTTTATACTTATATAAATATGTCTGAAAGTTCCACTAATTTCCATTGCTCATTATCTCTTTATTAGTGAATGAATTTTGTAAAATTTGAGTTCTTCCTAAATCCCGAAGTGAAATTGTCCCTCCAGAAAATAATCACATTGAAAACTCTGTTTGCAAACAGAAATGTTCTTTTAATACTTTTAAAAGAAAGTAAAGCCATTACTTACCCTGACACTGAACATCTTTGAATGTGGTTCAGACTCTTCCAAGATGGATCGAGTTAATATGTTGTTCTGACTGGGTTTTTAGCCAGCACGGCATTCAGGATTTATATATTAGTATTTGATACAGGGCTAGGCCGGCAGCCATTTTGTATTTCTCTCTTTATTCATTGCCAAGATTCTTCTGCCCTGTAAACACATCACATCATTGTTATAAAAAATAAAAATAAATGCAATTTCCTTTGTTTTCATTAAAATCATTTTTCTCTTCATATCTTCTTTCTCTCCTCCTGGTTGTATTGGATAAAATGCCCCCTTTTCTCCTTAGTGAGTCATTTGCACTGCATTAACAAATTCCCAAGGCCCCAGTAACATCTCTGGCTGGGAACACTGGCAAGTTATTGCCTCATAAACTGCAGCTGACTCGCCCTGGGCAGATTACTGAAGTTATTGGGAGGTGGGAGGTGGGCTGGAGACCTGAAAATCAGCTCATAAGTCAGGTGCAGTCCCATTTTAAAGCCTATATTGGAGTTGTAATAAAGTCAATGCAGTTATTGCACACATTCTCATTTTTTAATATTTGTCCAAAACCATTACCTTTAGCCTCACAAATACAAGAAAAACCTGAAGGATGATGATTTCAGAATTTGTGTATAGTACTGAAATAAAGTTTACTGTAATGCAGCTGTATTGACACATTGTGACTTATTATATTATTCATTTAAAAGGCATGCATTTCATTTTGTTCTTGATGCTATTGCTGCTTTGCATATGTAATAATTTCACATTGTAATTCTAAAAGCCAAACTCAGATAAAAAAGAGCCAAAATTTAAAACAAAAAAGCAGCTCCAAATGCAAGCTCATCTCTTATATGGCATTGTTCACTGAGTCAAATGTCATTCAGCCCAGAGGATTAACAATAAACTGTATTGCATCATCATACCCTGCCATGTCTGCTCTCTGCATTTATAAGGGCCACCCAACTTGGAGAATGGATATGGAAGAGTAAGAAGGCCCTGCAAGTGATTTGCCTAAAGATAGTCTAAAACTACATGTACATGTTCTCTGTTAATTCCTTTCATATTATCAGGTACATATATACTTGAAAATAAACTGATCCACATACAAACCTTTACCTAAGAAGGGAAAAAATAAATACATGGCTTGGGTTCAGTTTGTATGTCTTTTGTACCCCCTTTTACAGGTTAGCATATTAGGTACTTTTAAATTAGTATGACGAGTCACTTGCTCTTAAATGATCTTTTGTGCATCATTGCTGGCCACCAGTATACAGCTCTTGCCCTCATGTACCCGTGTACAACCGCTCATCATGTCAACCGATGGCAAAAATTGGTTACATATTTACATGAGGACGCAGTGTCATCCACTGGTGTGACTAGTGTAAATTAAATATAAGCCAAGAGTCTTTCTTTTAATGGTATTTTGAAGGGAAAAACTATTGGTTTATGCTTGAGTATATGTGTCAGATTTTACAACCGAAGTGTCAATGGTGATACCTTCAAAAATCCATGTGGCTGCAGATTTCTTATACATCAGGAAACACAAGTAGATATACACTTGCAAGTCTAATAATGGTATAGTTCTCAAAGGACACAAACCGATAGGTAGTGTTGGGAGTCTATAATTTGCTTGATTTTGTCAGGATGTATTACATTTTAATAGCAAACTTGACTGATGAATGGGTCAATTACAATAATTTTACTCCAAATAACGATTCATTCTTGATATGGATTTAAAAATAGCTACACCAATGCTTTATTTACTCATAATCAGTATTGGTAAATATATCAAATATTGCCAGAAGGACAGATCCATGAACAACAGACGATGAAGAACCGCAATAGAAGTAAAGGGAGCAGCAAAATGCAGTTTACTCCCTCCCCCATCCATTGAACAGAATGGGCTGTATAATGCTCGTCCGTTCATCTGTCAGTTTTTTTTTTTTGCAGCAACAATGAATGAGCATGTGTAAGCAGCCTTAAAGGGGTCCACTAATCAGGATCTTAAGTAAGGACCATCACTGTCCCTAGCTGCACCCCCACCACCGTCAACAGTTGGGTATATTTACTATGACTTTTACAAAGAGACAGAACCCTTGGAAGAATCAACAGCAACCCACCAAAAGGGAACCACCTAATGTCCCCATCTTGCAAGGATTCCAACTTTTACACACACCCCAAACCCACATATCTGCTGTGACAAGAAAAACTACACTTCTAATAAAAAAAATGAAACAAGGGTGGGCATACAAACAGCTAAAATACACTGATTTCTTTGGGTGCTTTTTATTGGAACACCAATCCCAGAGGCTTGTAGTGTGGGATGAATGTAAGCCATGAGACCCTGCTGAAAACTGTACTGAATTGAAGTGGAAACTGTTACTTCTGTAACTCATCATCTGTGTTTATGTGTCTTATTACTCCCCAGTACTCTGTTTATAGGCCCAAATTGAAAATGCTATGTTCTATGTTCCTACGCCTTTTACCTTACTTGTAATTTCTTTACACTACCAATACTAGTGAGTCACTGTTAAAAAAACATCTTTTTCTCTGATCTGACCTTATTTTTCATATGAAAAGAATTTAAAAAAAGTGAAACAGGTCTTATCATGCAGTTTTGAAATTTCCATAAAAGTTTTTGTGAATGCAAAATTTGCTTTTAGTAGGTCAGATGTAGGTCAGCTGCAAATCAAATTCACATGTCAAAAAATTCTAAATGATCTTGGATTGACTGATTGACAGGTGTGTTAGGAAACAGGAGAACCCCTCCTGTCTGTACAATGGAGCTGCACAAATATACAGACTCCTGACTCCTGACAATGCAAATAATTAAGAGGCAAAAGGGAGCAGAAATAACAGACAAGAGACAATAGTATACCGATATATTAGTAAAATCTTCTGTATGTTTACTGTATAACTTTCCCCAAGGTGGAGCTACACTTTGAACATAGGAGTTATCATCTTCTGTACCATAGTATTCCTCTTGTGCAATATTACTGTAAACATCTTTGACTTTTCAGTGTTATATCTTCTATTTTCTCTCCTGTCTTGAAGCTGCTCGCTCTTTTCCTCACAAGACTATTAGGGTCAGCATTAGAGACGATATTGAAAGATGGAATGCAGAACGCTAGTGTGAGAGAGACAGAGAGAGCGAGAGCAAACCCCCGGGGCAGCAAACATGGATGTGAGGGCTCTCGGTAAATGGCAGCAGGGAGACGCAGTAACATAATAAATGGATTCCATTAAAAAGTCATCTGAACTTTAATAAAACTTGTGATTTGATTACATTCGAATAGAACCTGCAGTGTGGAGTGGAAGCGAATAAAACATAGAGGCCTGTTATTGTTTCTGTAGGAATACATGCAAGAATAGGCAAATGAAGATCATGAGAAATGATGGCCATAATAATTGAATACATTATTTAGAAGTTTAGAAAAATGACGGAACTGGTATGACAAGCGTTAGTGTTTAGGTACATATATCAAGAAGATGAGTGTCCAAAGAAGGACTTATTCATTTTACTGTAGACTGGTAGCTTGCTGCAAGGCTTATTTCTGGAGATTTTCCCTCCCTTGGTATGTAGCTTTATTGTGAGTAAACTAGAGCAAATCTAAACCCAATCACTAAAATCATATATAAAGTTTGTCATGTTAATGTAATGGTGATGTAAACAAAAGTGGTTCAAATTGTTTTATATATATAGCTTTCATTTAACAAAAAATGAATATAGTTGTTCATTCTTAGCTAGCAATGGGCTTCCAACTGCCTCACACTTGTTCTCCTGCTTTGTAACTTATAATTTGTATCCCTAATAGTGACTACAAGGTACACACACTGTCACATCAGAAAGTTGCTCCAGCAGATTATCATATGCATTTAAGCAAATTGATAGGAACTGAAATGGACTGGAGAAGATAAGCAGCTGGTTGACTTTAAAAAAAAATAGAACCTTATGCTTGGCAAAAAAAAGTCTCTTTGTTGACCAATCTAGAACACCTGACAATCATTAGTCATTAACTTTAAGATCACGTGAATATTTTAAAGTTAAAATAATCTGTCTTAATATGTCCTTTTATTTTATATATATATATATATATATATATATATATATATAAATATATTTATATATATATATATATTTATATATATTTATACAGTATATATAATATATATAAAAATATATTTATATGTTTATTTATATTTATCTGGAATCATGCCCTGATCTTCCAGGTCCATGTGTTTAAATGCCAGTGATTGATTCCCTCGAGGAAATGTTTGAAGGGGAATGCCAGAACGAGAGGCTTGGAATGGGGGACCTAAGTAACGGCTAGTGAAAGGCCTACATGACTGGGGGGGGGGCAGGGAGTCAAAGGGTTAAGTTTAAGTTTGTGTTAAAAGGGGAGGTAGCCAAATAGGGGTCACAGTGGCGTAATGGTAGGGTGGGAAAAGAAGGGTTATAATGAGGAAGAGAGGAAGGGGTGGGCAATCGTTACTAGGCCCGGGTGTAGAAAAGTTTCCCACCTCTTGCCCTATTTGTTGGGGGATAGTATGTTGTGGGAATTTGGAAGGGGTGGGCAATCGTTACTAGGCCCGGGTGTAGAAAAGTTTCCCACCTCTTGCCCTATTTGTTGGGGGATAGTATGTTGTGGGAATTTTTGGGGTGGTGAGGTCCTCCAGGGAATTGTATATTTTTTAAAGGGTTCAGTGGGGGTGAGGGACCTATCCCTATTGTGGAGTCTCTGGAATGTGTTGGTTTAATTTAGGTTTTGGAGTGTTTGGGAGTAAAGGGCTGGGAATATTAGTGATATTGTTCCTGAGCAGGGTGGTTGCGACTGGGAGCATATATATTATCGTCATACAGACCCAAAAGCAGAGGGTGGTTAGTTAAAAGGAGGTGGGGGCTTTGAGGACCGGTAACCAAAAGGTTAAAATGAATAAAAGGTTGAAAAGGATTGTTTATGTTATGTTTTATGGTTTTGTCTTATTGAATATTTGACATATATTTTTGCTATTATGGTTTAATGTTATTTAAAGTTATAAGTTTGTAATAAAAGGCTTACGGGCTATTTAACCAAGAAGTTGGTGCTTTATTTATAAGGGAGGTAGAAGGGGTACTGAATGTAGTTCTCTGCCTTGTCACAGTCATGTCAGATTCCCTGTTTTATAAATAAAGCAATTGTTATTTTTTAATATTATTATTATTTATTGCTACTCTATTTACATTATTTACATTATTATACGTTTTACGTATGGCCGTTTTTAAAAAACACAAAAACTGAATAGGTTCAGTTCACTAAGCTATAAGACATGCATTTTTTGCAGTACTACTGGTATTTACAATCATGTCTTACATTAATTACACAAATTCTTCCTGTGGTAGTGAATTTAGTTTGAAAACCTTTCAGCTTCTGGAGTCTAGAGTTTTCTTATCACTTTATGTCCTTCTGCCCGGGGCAACGGAATTAGATTGTAAGCATCTCCAGTCTGGGACTTGTTATACCCACAAAGTTAAATGAACAGAGCTACAAAGAAAAGTAAATAATGCATTATAATCCATCTTACTTGGCACTGATGCTATAAACTAATGGCCAGCCCAATGACTAATACAGCAATATATTCCGAACAGTTACAGATTTGTGCTAGATAGAAAGGCTCTCCTGTGATATTTTTTCTGCTTTTGTGCATTAAATACTCTATTTTTGTTTTGTTTGTTTAATGAAACATGTAAGGGTGGGAATTGCATTTGTATACTGTATCTTTGAGGGTCATTTAATGTAATACATTAATATGAATCATGTTTATCCCCCAAAGATCCATAAAATTCAAACTTTTTATTTTGTTTTCTTAATAAATTACAGATTACAATAGTCAGAAGAGAACAATGTAATTAGTGGTTTTGCAGAACCCCCATCTCTGGGTACAACACTGCTTACAATTATCTTTTATTTGGAGGAAATTCCCTTCTTTCGAAACCATATCCTACTGCTTCTCATTAGTCCTCAAATGTGCCCCTTTAAGCTTTGGTAATAAAAGTCCTTATAAATATAAGTACTTTTATTGTATCAGACATTTTTTTTAACGCAATACATTTTCCATTTACCCTTAGATCATTGTATAGAATAATTTTAAAGGCTAATGTAAGGGACAAGTAGCAGCAGGTATTATGTGATTATTCTTGAATTTTCATTCATCACAGTCTACCTAACTGGGGTCTTTAGTACCCTTTATTATACATATTCTTAGCTAAACACTGCTTGTCTTACACATCTCAGAAGGCTGGGAGATATGTTTCTCACCTCCTAATCCCCCATTCTGACCTAATAAATATTTATTTTTTTGCATGTACTTTATTACAGAACTCTACATGTGGACTTTTTTTCTAGACTTCATGTTCGTCTGATTCTGTTTTAAGATAATTGTTTTAAAAAAGAAGGCAAAAAATCCTGAGGTTTCTCTGCCCCGTAAATGATGAGATTCCTTATCCTGCCATTTATAACTAATTCTTTAGTAGGGAAGCCCTTTGGTAAGAGAAGGGTGAGGGAAAGACTGCGTGTTAACCATGGGGGTCAACATTTGTAAGCCAAAGACACCTTTACCTTATTGCAGTGTTAATATGTGTGTGTAGATAGATAAACAGCTCAATCTTCCTAAACTTGTCTGTACCTATTTCTTGTGTTACTGAATAAGTCTAACCAAATATTAATATCTCCTAAAAAAGTTGAAGATGCAGTTGCAGTTGTTTGCTTTGTCTGATTGAATCTAGAATATGCTTTCTAAAAATGGACCCATCAAGTTATATTTATGATTAATTCAATGTGCCATAACAAAGCATTGTTTTAAGTTTGTATAAGAAAATTCAGACAGAATTATTCATTTACAGCACCTGGGTAAAATGCAAATATGACAGTGCTATATATTCTGTGTATTTACTCAATACGCCCACACACATAGCATATAGAAAAACAACGGTACTGTTTGCAACGGTACAGTCATTTGAAAAAGTATATGCACCCCATGGAAATAGTTTGAACTAACAAATATTAGATCTTTAAACAAACAGTGCCCACAGGGAAAAGTGATTTTCTTGGACAAATAAAATATGCAAGACATAAAGTTATCATTCATCCTAATCTCTATTAACAAACATGTAGATTTGTCATGTAATAAAAGTAAGTTCCCCCCCCACATTTATCTCCTATAAAATTCGATGTAGGTGTTTTAGATTTAATGCCAAAGATTAGAACCTTCTTCAGCAGCACACAGGTGGTCTGTTTAAACTGCAAATATAGAGAGCTTGGTGTTCTATTTACTAATGATGTTTGGGTATTATCATGCCAAGATGAAAAGCACTCTCTAAGAACACGAGATCAATACTACAGTTTACCATAAAACAGGTAGGCAATGACCAGGCCTAAACTGATGAATAGAATTGTTTGACTACATCAGAATATATGTAGTAGAAACTGAGGAAAGATTTCAGAAGAAGAGCATTGTGAAACATGTTGTTTCATTATTTTTTTATATTTCATTAAATTGTATATTAAATTTATATATTTCATTAAATTGTGAAACATGGCGATGGAAACATTTTGGTTTGAGTTTGTTCCTCTGTTTCAGGCTACCTGTCTGAACGATTATTATGAACTAGAAATAGGTGTTTTAAAATAATAATTTTCTGAACAACACTAGCAAATCCAAGGAATGACATAAAAGAGAAGAATCTCAGGGTCAAGCTTGGCCTAGCCAAAGCTTTTTATAAAGTCACATTGAAATGTTCTAAACTGTAATCATTCAAGGAAACCTACATATATCTTGCAATTGTTTGAAAAAGATAAATTTAAATGGCATATTTTGCTTTTATTCAGGAAAATCACTTTCACCTGTAGGAACAGGTGGGGTACCATGGAGTGTAAATATTTTTAAACATGACTATATATTACCATTGTAGATAAAATGCAATAATACCTGAGATATATAGGTAGACAAATATATATATTAGTTGGTTTTGTTTGCAAAAGAAAACGTTTAAAACGTCAGCAGCAGTCCTGGAAGCAGCCAATTATGTTTTAACACCTATTTCATAGAAAAAAATTAACAAGAACTCCAATTGGTTGATATAGATAGCAGCTCCGATAGGCTTTTTTCCCCCTAGTTATAGTGTGTCAACCCAATTAAAAGATCTACTGAAGCTGCCAACAAGTTCTAAATGTTCAAACTCATCTCAATATGAAAAAGAAAATCTAGTACTTGAGTTCAACTTTCTTTTTTAATATTTTTGAGAGACAAGCAATTACCCAAGCATACAAGGTACAAAACAGAACAAAGCTGTAGAAAATAAGGGAACACATTCTGGATTATTATCAGGTACACCAGCTTTCATGATGAAATGCTAAATTTTACCTGAATATGTGTTTAGTGTTGGCTCAGATGAAAGTTATTTAACTTCTTCAGCCTTCAGTTAATTTCCATTCCCAAATGACAGATCAGACAGCTCACTTTGTGGCTTTCTATAGCTAGTCTCCTTTTATACTAATTGACATTTGGAAGTCTGTGATAGAGGGTGTCTATATATTTGTATATTTAGAACTCAAGAAGTATGTCTGTGTTTACTGTAATATTGCTTGATCTTGTACTTCATTGGACTTTGGAATTGTTGGGAAGAAGGTAATGGTCTATTGATGTATTACATATGATTGGCGCTTAATACAACTTGGATGTCTGGCAAGAAATGGGACAGAATTGATTTCTGGCAGTAATGAGTAATTAGAACATCTACTGATTAAGCTTCGGAACAACCTTGTATACATGTATAGAAATTTATTTACCAAAAGGGTATGGCTGAAAGCAAACAAAACAAATACAAAACATGCTTCAAACTTACAATGGCAATTGTTACATTAAAACAATAATGTACACTGTATTTCTTGTTATATCACTGATATTATATAAAACATAAATTTAATTTTTTTCTGGGTCTGCTTTAATTACGCTCTCTAAGTCAGGAGAAGATAAACTATCATAGGTGATCCAGCAAACCTGGTCCAGGATTGAAAACATTTGCCAACTAATAACTTTACTAGGTCACCCAGGTTTTCCTATGATATGATCTTCTCTGATCTTGAAGAGCTTTATTAAATTAGGTGTGTTGTATTTCTCATTTTATTGTGTTGTGCAGATATATTAGTTGTGTGTTGTTGACAAGTGATTCCTTAAAAGCTCTTCCAACTTCAAACTAGAAACAGTAGCATAGTTTCAAAGACAAGATCCCTAAATCTAGACTGGTACCCCCATTTTTTGGGCACTTTTATTTTAATGACTGGGTCTATACTTGAAATGATGAAGCTTTCTTCATAAAGTATGACCATAACCTGAATTTCTCATCTGTTTCTGTAGAATTTCCATTTCATAATTAGTTCCAGGAATATAATTATTTTTAAAAAAAGGTAAGATATTTTTTTTTTTTTGATGGAGCCTGTGAAATGTGACCTGGACTTAGATCAGCTGTAAAGAGAAAGTTTATTTAAAGAGAAGATACACTTAATATTACTATGTGAACAAACCAGGGAGATTCTGTCTGACATAAGCAATGCCAGCAAAAACAAAGTGTTAACTTCTTGCATGTACAACTCCACCTTTGAATAGTATATAACCTAGCTATGCCATATAGCTGCTTCTAGAACTAATGGAAAATGGGGGACATATATATTTTTGGACAAAGGCAGGTAAGTTAAGTATATGGGTAATACGGAGTTGGGAGACTTTTGTTGGGAGAGATCTTTATTGGATGTTATATCAAATAAATGCTTATGGCTTTCTTTCTTGGCATTGTGTTAATACACACTTGAATATTCCAAACAAGCACAATGCCACAACTTCTATAGAGGTGGTCGCACTTGCTGATAGTCAGTTAATCATTTGCATTTGATTAGCAGCACATAGCTAGTACTTACCCTCCTATTTCCTATGGAAGTTGTAAGGATGTACTTCATTTTTTTACACATTGTTTTTGCATTTTGACTTTGGTAAATAAAAACCAATACAATGTAATGTATCATCTGTTTGTGTTCATCTGAAGTTTCATTTACCTAATTTTAAGACCTGATGACCAAATTATTATTTTTTATTGTCCCAATATGCAAAACCTTATCATTGAAAGAAACCTATTTTTTTTTCTCATGAAGCAGTCTCAGCATCTATCTATATATGCATATAAGACATATTGAGACAAAAACAGACTGATATTGACACTCTCAACATACCACCTGAGACAGCAAGTAGATGTAGTCAGACACTAAATTGATAGAAATATTCATTTGCTTCTCAAGTTAATGGCTAATGATTGTCAGGTGCTCCAGATTGATCAATGAAGAGACTGAGAGGCAGACACACATGAGAAGACATGAATATTGTGGAATGATGAATGTTTCGTTATCTATAGCCAAAGCAAAAAAACAGACGATCCCTAAAAATAGGAATTATAAAGGAGATGGAGATCCAGAAGCAGACAGGCTACAATGGATGATATATTAATATGCATGGAGATAATATACAGAAACTTAATGTATACAAACAACAATCACTCTTGTGCTCATAAATCCAAATCTCTAATCAGACCGGTATAGTCACAAGCACTGAATCTAATAGTAAGTCACCTTTAAAAATTATTACTTCTCTTCCAAATTAATTATTCTACTACAATAATGAGAATATTTTATGCATTATAGTAATATAAAAACACAGTATGTTACATATGTTCATATGACCTAGGTGGCTAGGATGCTCTCTACTCCATTTATCAATATTTACTCACTCCTCCTCTCTACCTTCTTTACTACCGATAGTTCCATTTTCCTATTCCACTTCCCTCCAACCAAGAAATAACACAACTTCTATGGCCATAATGACCGCTTTATTGACACATTCAAATATTAACATTTACAACTTGCATATTTAAAGCTTAAGATAACCAAAAATAACAATTATAATAAGGAATCATTATTAAAAAAAATACCCATACAATAACAATATAATTTTACTTTCTTTAAAATTATGAACCTTTACATTCAGAACCTTTATGCCGATATTACACCTTCCCTGATTGCAAACCCTCTGAGGCACCATTCACCACACCATACCATCTGAAGGAGCTGCCCCTTTTTATTACCAGTTGAGTCCACTGCTCACAGTCCCTCCTTCAACGCCCCCTGAAAGCCCAAATTACCATAATCCTTTGGGAGATGCCACATCAAGACATGGTTCTACCTCATGCCAGACACAACACCCAGATGCCCTCCGATGACCCCAACCACCACCTTAAGGAAACCCCCATACATTCTTACGATAAAATTACTAATAAAATTACTTCTTCCCTAGCCCCTGGTAAGGTCCACCTTGGTATGGAGTTTTTACTGAATTATACAGTCTACCAATCAAAAAAGTGCTGGATACTGAGTACTTGAGCTACACAGAGTCTTGTGACTCAATGCAGTTTCTGCCATGATTGCTGTTATAGGACTCATGGCTAGGGTAAACGAATCTGATGGGGTAGTGCAAAATACCTCACAAACTGTGATACAATTTTGCTACTGACCGTATTTGTACATTTTTTGCTACATTTATATACATAGATAAAATAAGATGCAGGGGGGATTGAGTAGAGTCAGAAAACTTTGAACTGTTCAGTAAACACAATACAAAAACCTTGTGTTTCATGTTCTGTACACTGGGTATTTATACATTTTTATTTATAAGAATGAGAATCGGACATACCTCCAAACATTCCCTGGTAGGAATTGTCCAAGTTCTTGTGTTTCAATTGCAGTACTTGATTCCCACCAGGGATTGTTTAAGGGAGCCCTAAAAGTTGGGGTTGAGTAGTATACAAAAGGAGTGGGTATGGATTGGTGCTTAATTAGTGATGGGTTAAGTGTAAGCAAGTTTGAAAAGTAAGTATTAGGGGTTTTTTAAGTGTGTGAAAGGTAGTAAGCCTACGATAATGAAAGAGGGAGTGGCAGAAAGTGAAAAAAAAAGTTTTTTTTACATGTAAAGCAGAAAGCACATCATCCAAAAATGCAATATAGCAAACATTAATTAAATATATACACAGTATCATTATTTTTCAGGTATGCCGTGGGCAGCGCAATGTATAAATATATCCATGCACCCCTTTTCACATTACTGCTTTCTAATGTATTGGTTAAAATGGTTAAAAATAAAAACACATTCTAAATATTGTCATTATGTGCTGCCCTTCCCTTATCATTTCTTATGGTTACTATAGCCCTGCAGATAATGTTGGGGAGGCTTTTTTCTAAATTCACTAGCTTTGCATTTTGAAATGAATGCATATATTTAGCAATAGATTATCTACAATAACATAGCAGCAGTACAATGGAGTTTAGATTACAGCAGGTGCTGCTTCCACATCTCCCTAGTTATAGAAGCACAGTCATCTGTTCTCTGCTTTCTCCGCTCCATGTTACTCCTCGCTGTGAGGGAAGACAGGCACAATTTATCGTCGTCATTTTTTTTTCAGAGTAAGCAGCATTAAAGCACATTCTGCAAAGTTAATAACTTCAATAATTGTAGCAATTACTAGTCCCTACTATTGTTATACCTGTCTTTTTCCCACACAGTTGCTTGACTCTTGCTCTTGGTTGAACTTCTGTGGTTTCAGAAGTGGTGTGGCAATAACCCAGAATCCCTGTATTTTATGATATGTTTTTTTAATTACTTATCTGAATGCTCTGCAATGGATATTTGAATACTGTCATTAACCTCCTTAGCACTACTTTTTTTTCAGCCACAAAAATGCTAAATAGGTCATTTTAGGCAAAAAAAAGCTTTAAACGCATAAGCTTTATATATGTTTTGAAAGCAAATAATCCATAGTATAGAAAAAACGGTAACTTTGCATTATGGTACATGATATTTGTGCAAATGACAAACATAACTTAAGGGCCTACAAACACAATATAATTACCTTCTTTTTTATTAATAATTTATACAAGAGTTTATTTAGTAAATTTACATCAAGCCTTAAAACTGCATA
The DNA here is from genome assembly GCF_032062135.1 of Pyxicephalus adspersus. Lineage (NCBI taxonomy): Eukaryota > Metazoa > Chordata > Amphibia > Anura > Pyxicephalidae > Pyxicephalus > Pyxicephalus adspersus. The sequence goes on from NC_092859.1 coordinate 42,893,074, forward strand.
ACTGTGCACGAAACAAGTGCCAAAACATACAATACTCAAAAAACTTCAAATTGTTTTTGACCTACAGTTGACATTCAAAAATCCGGCAACCTCGGGACCTGAGGTGCGCCGGATTTTTTTTTTTCATATTTACCTCCACACACAGGCCAGCCTTCCTCTCGAAGCACCGCGGACATCTGGCACAGTTCCAGAGAGCAGGCAGCAGGGTCGTCTCAACTTGTATTTAGTTTAGCAAGCAAGTGTTTCTGCATAACAGTGCCAAAACATTAGTGGCCAAACACGGTACTGCAGTCACTGTAATAAACATGCGATCTGAAATTCATGCCGCGAAACTGAAGTACAGTACAGGTTCAAAAATCTGGCAACCTTCGGACTTGAAGTGTACCGGATTCTCAAAAATTCCAGATTTTTGAAGGTTTTATATATTCTGTATATGTTAAAATGAAATGACACTAAAGGAAAAGCAAATGAAACTTTAATATTCACCAACTAAATTACCAGTTTTATAGAATTTAAGTTCAAACAAAATCCATTACCAAATCCATCTTTTGCATGATCTCATCCTAACATTTTAACCACTATCTTTCTATCTATCTATCTATCTATCTATCTATCTATCTATATGCAGCAGCATCATACAAAATCAATACTGTAGATCAGTTTACTGACAGTGACATTGGTGAAACATACCTGAAAATGTTTATCAGCATGGTCACTAGACAGTTGTCACTATATTAAAGTAAGTGCCTCAACAAGAACTTTCATAGGAGGATCTCCAGGTGTTATTTTAATAAACGTTGCATAAAAATAATCTGAAATTACATCAACATTATATAAAAGCTTATTGTAGCAACTTGGTTTAAATTGATTGTAAATGCTTAACTAAAAAAGAATCTGTTTTGTACAGAGTTCTGAAGCGCTGGTATTTTTGACTGTCTTATACCATAATTGGCTGTAACCTTTCCACCTTCTGTATCCTCCCTTATGCTCCAATAGATTGTTGAATATTTTTTCATTCTACACTTATGGTTTATGATGGTGAAAGCACAAATACTGATATACTTTCTCTGACTCTAAATGAGTTTACAGCATGGGCTAAAGCCAGTTTAACAGATCAAACATTCCAACTTTATAATCCTCCCAAGTTCTGCAACATGAGTATCATTTTAAGTCCTAAAGTGGTAGAGTGTTTTTTGATAGATTAAGCCCAACTCCTAAAAGTAATTTCCAGCTTTTCTTTCCTTTATGTGACCAATTCGATAACTTAAAAAAAAAAAATTCTGCTCGGGGGATCTCCAGTGGGAGAACTGAAAAATCTGAAAGTCTGAAGGGCCTAAACATTTTTACCAGCTATGTATATGTCCCTGTGAGTCCATTGGGGAAAATTTCCTTCAACTTTTGGACTTTTAACATTCATACAAGAAGTGGGGGAAGAAGAGCCAAAGATAGAATTATAAAGTTCCTGCTGTTCCTTAGTAAAATATGTTTCAGCAAAGTTTCAAAAAATTTCTCTCCTGCCCTTTCTAGTAGGAACACATAAGGCAATTATAAAAAAGGATATAGTCCCTTCATATTTATGTAGCCTTTTCAGTTTGTTCAAAATAAATGAAAACATCGTGGATGGAGCCTGTCTTTCACAGCCACAATTTAGAGATCTAGAATTTCCTTTCATAACTATAAAAACATTAATATTCAGACTAAAGTTCTTTTTCAGTTAGTCACAAAGTCTGTACTTTGTGTTCACTCAAGGTATTTTGTAGAGATGACAGGTTCACTTTCAGTGTATTGGCACAGACTCAATAGAAAATTACTCTATTGAGTACATTTATTTGTATATGTAGCCATGGATTACTCTTTACATGTTCATATTTCAATATCTATTTTGAATTCAAAATGTTTCTAATATTTTCTTTAAACAGCTCTTTTCTCTCTCGGAACATTCATCTGTGCGCTCAAATCACCTGATGTTATGCAAGTTTTTCTATTGAGAATCTTAATTTACATTCTGTATTCTCATTTCTGTGAGATTTCATAATTATTTTCCTAACAGCGTGATCTGTGTTATTATACATTATCAATGCTCTTTTTATAATACAAACAATTACAGAATATTCAATATTGCCTGTTCACAGACCAGTCTTATCCTTGGTTGACTTTTAAATAGTCAGTACATTTTCAACTTTTCCAGATATGAGAGTCTGGCACAAGTAATTTATAGGATTTATTTATGAAATGACCTTTAGTAGAGCTGGTAGTAAGGTGGGTTCTTTTAAATAGCCATCCCTTGCAGTATAAAAACAAATTTGGCAAGCAGAACACCAAAATTGATGCAGACACTCTTCTCTGTAGTCCAGAACTGTTCCTCTTCTAGGGCTGCAGTCACCAACCGGTGCTCCGTGTGAACATTTTGGTGGCCGACGGCTCTGGCTGGTGCACCCTCCAATGGGGTTAGGAGAAGGATCGTGCTGGGGGGGCGCACTGGCCAGTGCCGCAGACCATGCCCCCTCTACAGATTGCATGCTCAAGGCAGTGGGCGGGTTGTGTTTCTGAACACAACCCGCCCACTCTCCCATTGCAAGCTCAGTCCTGCGATGGGCGAGTCTGGAGTCTGTGAAGTTAGTGATCAGTGACAACCAAAAGATTGGCAACCACTGTTCTAGGGTGAATGATGCCCAAGGTCATTCAACTAATTTTGTGTGAGTCCATGAAATTAAGGACAATCCCCCTGGGAATATTTTTTATTTTATAAAACACTGTTAACATATTGTGAAACTCTTCTCTGCAGCATTTAGGACCACACACTGCCGTAACAACAAAAAAAAAGAGGCAAAGATCCCGGGTCATCATGTGATGTCCAAAGGTCTTCTAGATAAAAAAATATTTGTACGAAAACAGTAACTTCAGGGGATTAGGTAGGGCAATGGCAAGAGATGGTAAACCTGGAATTTAGCTATATAAATCTAAAGAACACTTGGGCTGAAGGAACTACATAGGCTGCCATAAAAAACCTCTGTGAATGTTAGTTACTTTGTTGTATTTCTTTTGAATACTTACTAAATCATATAGCATGCAGCTTGAAGTCAGAGGAAAGTCAGAATACCTGATTTGCATAAATCTTCCAGGGCAACGAATAGAATGAACTGAAGCTTCTGAATCAAAATAACATCATGAAACCAGTAAGTAACTTCTGAAATTAAAACCAACCTTTTTTCCTAGTTTTTTGGATTGACCTTCATAGATGACTTTTTATTACCAATGAACTTCACCAACCTTGCTCGCCCAGATGCTTTATGAGACAATGAAAAAAAACTGTTTGTAACTTATTGTGGGTCAGTAAATCAGAAAGAATGAAGCCTATACTCTATTGTTTTTTCAAAAACTGTTTTTATAAAACATCAAGATAATATGCAGCAATGTACATAAAATAGGGGTTGCAAATGACAGACAGATACAAACAATGACACAAGAGGAGGAAGGGACCCTTTCCAAAAGAGCTTACAATCTAAGAAGTGGGGGAAGTAGCACATATTAAGAGGGGGAGATATGGAAAGGTGGGTTCGTAGGTTTAAGAGACAGAAGAAGATAGGTAGCCAGTATGAAAAGATGGGGTTTGAGGGAACTTTTAAATGTGGAAGAAGCAGTAGAAAGGATGAGAAAGACCATTCCGGAAATTCGGGGCAGCTCTAGAGAATTCTTGAAGCAATGGAATTAGGCAATTTTAGATGGAGTTTATCTCACTATGTCGTGTGCCATGTAACTGAAAAACTTTATTTTACTTTACTTTATTGCCTTCATTGCAGTAAGGGAGCTTTGAAACCTTGACCAGATTTATATTACTATTTATGTCCATGTTATTGAGATTTGACCTCACTTCTTGTCAATTACTACCATCTGTAAAAGACCAGTAAAAGATTAGGTATTTTATAAAATGGATCTTTGGAGATTTCTACTGCAGGAGTTTCAAACATATCCAGTATCTGCCCCCTAAAGAGAAGATAATTTCCAATTGTCCTAAGTACCTTATAGAGTCTCTTAAGAATTACTTCTTTGTGTTTGGCCAGGGAATAGTAATTCTAGTCTAACTTACTCAAACTTGCTTGCCCACTTCAATGAGGGGATGTAAAATGAGATGAGATGATGAAGAAATGTAAATATCAGTTGCATCTTTCCAGAAAAATGACAATCTTTTACTCATTACAAATAATTAAAATTGCGGTGAAAAGGTTAAGTGTTTCTTAAAGTTTCATTTCTCAGCAGAAGTTCAACTGGAAAGATTAATAGCAGTTAACATGATGTGATATGGTGTCATTAGACAGCTGAGTGTAATAATACAATTTCATCATCTGTGTCACCAATTATTCATGCTTCTAAGGTGAAAAGAGCAAGAATCCTGTCTGCTCAAAGCATAAGATGTGCAGTATGTGTCAATGGAGATGAGAAATGAAAGACTAAGCCAAATGGGGCTTAAGGTGCCCAGTATCATGGCTGTTCTACCTAAATGCCATGCTGTGGACAATGTGGGACAACTAGATGTTTTGGGTAAATGTTTTTTTGTCTTAATAGTTGTAATTTGTATAAAGGGTTTTATAAATGTATATATTGGTTATATATTTTGGTGTCTCTTTGATATTGGTTATATAGTTCCTTTGTTTCAAATATGATTTATAATGTCCTTGTTATACCAAAACAAGCAATGTTATTTATGACCATCAACATTGTTAAACAAAAATCTGCATTCTTGGAGATGTGGTATTTGATACTGTTATGTACTCTCCATAGCAGGGTAAGAGTTTGAAAGATTGGAAAGATGACCAGGCAGTAACTGTCAGACTTCAGTTGATCCCAGATCTCCGCCACTCAAGTTGAAGTGTCATACTTCAAATGAAAAACACATGAAAAAAAAAGGTAAAAAGCTATACAACTGTCATAGAGAAAAATGCATTATTTACTGTGCAAATTTGTGTGTAAAAAAAGTGTTAAAAAAAAAATTATGTTAAAGTAATTTATTGAATGTGTGTGATTTGTGTAACAGAGCTGTCAGCTCTGCTCCCCTGATCGCTCTTGCCGTTCTTCACAGTCCCTAAAAATAACCCGAAATCTTCCACAATTGACATTAATGGTGTTGGAATTTGACAATTGATCACCTGAACACTAACTCCCTATTTGATCGAATAACTGTTGAATCGAATAGTGAGATATTCGACCAACACAAGTGATTACTGTCCATTCGCAAACATGTCTCGTGCATGCAGCTCACTCTCATAGAATCTTCAGGGTAACTAATTTTGATAGCTGGTTATCAAAAGCCAAAATTCTTTCAGCTCATATGCTCTGCTCATAGTGTTTTGGAAGGAGCTTCCAAATTCCAGCCTTGGTAGTTTAGTGCAGCTAGTTTTATAGAGCAGTAAAATGTTTCAGACTTTAGAACACACACTACTCCTTTTCTAACCCTTAGTCTATCTCTATGGGATCTTCTATAAAATGTAGTTTTATCAAGCTGAAAGCAAAATGTAAAAGTTTGTTACCACATTTGGAATTGCTGTTTTAAGCACCCACCTTTGCTGCCTGCTGTTTTGGCAGATGTGTCAGTGCAGAATCTAAGGAAATCCTGGACAAGAAAAACCTTTAGGGATCAACTGCCAACAGCACCTGCCCCCTAAACTTTACCAGTGCTATAGGTTTTCACTCATACTTAACTATCCCTTCAATGGAACATTGGAACTTAAATGAGAATTGCAGGCAAATATAAAATATGTGTTTATGAAAAATATTATTTTTTATATAGTATCTCAGCTTCAGGATCAACTTTTGAAAAAGAAGGATTAGCATTCTAAACTAATCATGAAATAGTGCATTGCACAGGGAGTTGGCTGTTAGAAGGAGAGAGGTGGGGGCTAAGCTCTGGTCAGCTAAGTCAGGCATTGTTTTTTTACTCTTTTGCTATCCAGTCAAAGACTTGGAAAATCCTTGGCTAATAGGTACTGCAGTTAGGAAAATACCTTGGGTCTATTTACACCACACTGTGCAAAATAATAAATTATTACCTCATTGTTACCTTTATTCTATGTGCGCTGTCCTGAGAATATTTATAATGCAGTGAATGTGATATTCAGTAGGCATTTACTGCAGGGAAATCAATTAAAACACACCCAAAAGTACACACAGATACACCTGAAGTAAATGGCAAATTTCACATTCATTGATTTAAGACTATATATCATAAAGTTGATCTTTTGTATGTTTAACAAATATGCAGGAATATAATCTCTACACATCATAATGCACAGCAACAGTATTAACAAACAATTAAACAAACAAAAAATATCTATTCTGAACCTTCCATAAGTCTGATATTACACATAAACACATGTATTATGTTATGTGTTAATGTGCTTTGTGTTCTGGCAGCCAACTAATTAGCACAATACATTGTATGGTAGTGCTTTACAGCACATAATAGTAAAGATTTGTACACACATCTGATGATTGTGTGATGACTGTACACATTCTAGATTTTCTGTTACTGTTAATTAGCAAATCTAGCATGGGTACTGTGGACCCACAACATTTATTAAACCATTCATTAATCTGCCCTGGCTGAAATGGGCCTATAGGGAAAAAACAGCCTATTATCAACCAATTAGGGGCATTTCCCATGACTGTATATTCTTAGCTGTGGTATATGATACTCGTTCTTGTTATTTTCTTGTTTTAGAACCAGATTTTTACCGACATGCAATAATTGTCATTAGTGATTACTTACAGAGACAGCAAAAGGAACAAACTCTGAACAAGAAGAGAGGAGAAGAGGAGCCCCATTACACCTCCTCATTGTGAAAAAAACAGCAGTCATTCTTGTTGGTCATTTAGTAATTTGGCAGGATAGATTACTAATTGACATTGGGGGTTTAGCAGTACAGATGCTAGATTTTCACCATGATCATGAATGCAACGAAAATCTAGTGTCTCTATGTAGCTTAAGGTGCTAGTGGAGCACTAAGCACACATTCAACATGCAGCTAGAAAAGTTACAGTGAAGTTAAGTTTTGTTATCTATATACTGTACTTGATCTGGGTCAGTGCCAATATTGAAACTACTGGATAAGCATGACAATCAGATCCAAGTGTCTTCAGGAGGTTAGGGGTGGCAGCTCACATATTTGTTCCATGGCAGGTTTCTTTTAAAGCCTTTAGGAAACGCACATTGTACACGTTATATTTTCTGGGCATTTCAAGAAATCATTAAGAACATCTAATAAACACTGTTCTGTTCTGTGCAAATGTATGTTTTTGCTGTTGGGTACTCATTCAAAATGTGTCTCTATCAAGCTCCAAGGCAGTTTAAATATACATGATATTTTATGATGAATTAAAGGCAATACACTGTGGTTCAGAAGGCACTTTAGGGCCAAAACAGGACTAAAAATGACTTCTACCCTGCATTTTGAAGGGAAGGGTTGGTTTGGTTTCACCAAGAATTGGAGAATTCATTGAATGGTCAAATCATGTGTTTATTATAAAAATTGATGCAGTTCTTTTATCTTTGCTGCAATAAATAGGTCATTATAATTACATTTTTTTCTAATAAAGATACCTGTTTTGCTAACTCAAGTATTGTAAATATTCAGGTATATATGACATATTGAAAATTAATTTTAAAATTACTGTAGGGCCCAGTCTGTTCTTGTGCATTGTGTGCATCGCAACACACTAACTCCTATAAATATGTTATAACACATTAGAGCAATGCACTGCACACATTTTCATCTTTGCAAGTAGAAGCGTTTGTTGCTTATATATTCATTTTGAATGCACCCTAATGAGCTTAACATCACCCTGTTTTTGTAATGCAATACATCAGTGCCTTGCAATATTCAATGCATTCTGTAAATTTAGTACAATAAAAGATCAGATTGGTACAATTTTTTTTTGGTTATATATTAAAGCGTATCTAAACTTAGATTTTTTACTTTACATAAAAGGGTGGACAACCTTTTTATTCAAAGTAAAAATTATGTTTGTTAGTGTTTTTTTTAAGTGCATCACCCTTTTCTATTAAAAAAGCGGTGCAGCACCACCTCCTTAATTTGTTAATAACCTAGGCGATCAAGAATGAATGGGAGTGCAGAGCCTTCCAGAATACCTACGTCACGCATCTCAGGAGGCTCTTGGGTGCTCCTTCTGCACATGCCCAAGCATCAATAGGAGCCCTTTTATTGATATGGAATTTTTTTTCCCCAATCTACGTCACAGGATCTTGTGCCTGCACAGTGCAAGATCGGGTGATTCAGGAAGAAGAACAAGGAAGAAGAGAGGAGAAGATGGCGGTGCCTAGCGCTCCCTCTGCACTGGGGCGAAGATGGGTACCAAGACGACGTGGGAGCTGATGGAAGACAGCTAGACTGCTCTGCGGGATTAAAGATAAGTGTGATTTTTTTTGTTTTGGGTTTATTACCTCTTTAAACAATTAAATCAGAAAGAGTGCTAGGACTACAAAACATCATTCTTGAATAAAGACAGTGTCCTGTTTTCCTGTCCTAGGGTGATAACTCTGCTGGTCCATTGAAACAGTGCAGTGACCAGACATTGTTTCCTTCCATCAGGAAATGTGGAAAAAATGTAAAAGAACAAAACTGATGCAGCCACAACATCTAAGGATTGGTAAGCTACAATAAAATTCATTTTGTGCTTGATACAGTTCAAATGATCTCAGAAGCCTTTTCTTAACAAGGTATAAAAAAAATCAGAAATTCAGAATGAATGTAATTAAAATGAGTGGAACATAACAGTAACAATATAATTCACTAGCTACTATGTCAAACATTTCCTTGTGACCTGCCCATCAAACAGTGCCCGCAGCCAGAACACACTTCTTTAGAGGCAATGTCATGAGTATTGCAGCTACACAAAGAACAAAAAGGCATACAATTAAAAAGTAACATTTTAACATGTTTGCAAAACAGTACCAGAGCCTTCAAAAGTCAAGATACAAAATTTTAGGGAAGTACAGTGTATTTATTTACTGTGGTATTTTTCAATGTTTTGAGTTTGTTCTAACCTTGCAATGCCTATGCAATACATTATAGTCAGCAGCCTATATTATATTATCTTCGACAAGAGACAAATAAGTGACTCAGTTCAGTTGCTTTGCTCCCTTTTACAGCAATGGGGGCATTTTAGATTTTGGTTGGAGATGGGCTTTAGGATAAGATTTTAACCACTCAGGGATTGAATTATTTCATGTAAGCTGGACTTAGACTCATAGGGCTGTATTTATAAAACAGGGATTTAGACATTCCCTCATACATTCCCTTGTGGGAATCTTCCAGGTCCACGTGTTTCAATGACAGTAATTGATTCCCACCAGGGAATGTTTGAGGGCATGTCAGATTCCCTATTTTATAAATAGAGCCCGTAGAGTTGCATTGTGTGTAGAAACATTGAAGTGCAATCATTTTGCATGACTACAAAGGAGGAAGCAGAATCTGCATATGTAGTATGCAAATTTGCCTGCTCCTACTCACATAGCTTTAGACATTAGCACAACTGATGATTATTTATAACTTTTTTTTTAATATTTATTGAAGTAACTAATAATGCAGCTAGTGTTGCCATATGGATCATCCAGAACATAATAGCTTCTTGTTAAAAGCATTTAACTGATGTATATATATCAAGGCAATGTTTCCTGCTGTAAGGCTGCGTTGAACCCAGGGAGCAATGATTGCCTGCTGTGTACAGTTTAAAGGCTCACAGAGGCTCAGATTTGGTTCTGGTATTTTAAAACAAAACTTTTGCCTTGGTTCAACTGAACAGACCCTGATCTGAACTGAGGCAAATTCAAACAACATTAAAAGAACTGTATATTCCTTTTAACATGAACCTACTATACACGACCTATACGTATTGCAGGAAATGTAAGGACATGATCATTATGGCCTCCAAAGGAAAGCTGCACTTTGGCAATATTGCAGAAAATAAATTCTAAAAATTCCAGGCTCCAACAGTGAGCCTGTTTTTGCCCAAATTCAGGGGAACATGCTTCTCAGGGCCCCTTTAGTAATGTATGCCCATGCTTCCAGGCAGGAAAGAACACACTTCTTAGGATGTCTTTAGTAATGTGATTTTGTTTCTTTGCTCATACTCTATCTAAGGTAAATACATTTAGTAAAACGAGCCTGAACTTTGCCCGTACTCCTGGCATGGTAAACTCATGCTTCTTAGGGTTCCTGCTCTAATGTGAGCCTGTTACGTTACCCTGTATAGGCAAAACTTTTGCAATCCAAGAACAATAGCAACACATTCAAATACTATCTATTCTGCTAGACTGCCATACCATTAAACGTGCAAACAAGTGCAACAAAAATATTCACCCTTTTTGGAGCTCCAGTCGTCCAAATCTAGTCATGATGGCACTGTCTTTTTATTGGCAAATATAAAAGTATTTTCAGCAATAACAAAAAGTATAAGCAATGTTCACCATTATGCTTTCAGATTTAAAACCAGTGTGTGGATCTAAATAGGAAATCCAGAATAAGTAGAGAATAAGGCCACTGCTCACTCCAACAGTATATGGAAAAAACAAATGTAAAACTGAATTGGTCACTATAGTCCCTAATGTGTTCTACTTGTACCAACTAGCAGCCAGCAGGATGGTTTCTTGTTTTGTGTCCTCTGTTCAGTTACCAAGACATGAATGCCCTCGTGAGTGCATAAATTTTACGTCCAGCATCTTCACTGTGTTCATTACCGAACGCTGAAAGATTAAAAATAACTTGTCAGAACAGGGAAGAAATTTCATTTGTCACTACTTTGATTTAGCTCTCTATAAATCAGGACGGGACTCAGGCTTTATTAATTGCAATAGTCAGGGGCTGTGGATGGATTTCCTCGCCTTCACCCTTAATTACCCCGCAGCTCAATGCTCCGTGACGAGCATCAAGCACAGCCTGAAAATAGTCAAAATGGCTATGTCTGTGCTGGTTTGCTTTTAAGCAATAAATGAAAGTGAATGAGTCCAATTCTACATCCAACATTGATCCTATGACTCCATCCTCGGTGAGTGCATGGTAAATATGAGCAAATGTACAAACCACCAATATAGCTTGTAAGAAATCATTTATAAAAACATAATTATATTTGTCAGTAAGATGTCAGAGGCAAAATAGGGGTCAGGTGTTTCTTGTTTAGGCAAAAAATATAATTTAATGGGACTGCAAAAGCTGTAGTGAGTCATCAATAGTGCACTGACCTAAAGGGGTCCTTTTCTAAAGCAGTGAATCTGGCATTCAGCAATATTCTATGGTGGAGAATGACCCAGGCCCACTTGTTATGAATCCCAGTGATTTATTCTCTACTAGAGAATGTTGCTGAATCTAAAGCGTACCTAAACCTAAAAACAGAAATGAAAGATATAGCAATTGACTAACCTTTAATGTAGTGGTTGCATTAGTTTTCTTTCTTCATTGAGGCATTGGTGCAAATTGTGAGTGGAAAGTGATGAATTCTAACTTATTTGCAGTCATCCTTGGAGTTTCTTTCCAGCCTAATAGTCTATAAAATAAATTAAATAAACAATGAACTGGAAAAGTGGAAGACATTCATTCTGACCACGGAAGGTGTGCAGAACCTCAAACAGAGCAGTTTCCTAGAGTTGGTGTTAGTGTTGGTGTTCAAATTTGGGTTGTCCCTATATTGGATCTGAATATGGCTGTTCGAATTCGAATTCCTAAAAAAAACGAGATTCAACTGCAAAAATTTGGATAAAAAAAATGTGTTAAAAAAAATGAATGTTAAATTAATTTATTGAGTTTTTGTGTTTATTAAACTTCTTTTTTTTTCAGGTTATTCTACAATGACAATATATCTCTTAGAAATATTATGATACATTTGTTACATTTTTCTCTTATCCACTGTGGGAAAAATGTAACAAATGTATCATATTTCTGTGCTGGAAAGTGTGTTACAGACTAAAGCTGCGTACACACGGCAAATTTTTCTCGCCCGATAATCGGTATCGGCCGAAAATCTGCCGTGTGTACAGTCGGTCGTCGTCCATCGTCCGACGACCGTCCTGGCGGATCCATGGACGATGGACGACGACCGATCCTAATGAAAGGGAAGGGGAGAGCGCGCAGCAGGGTGCCACTCCGTCGCTCTCCCCTCTCCATAAAGCATGAACGGTGCTGTATGTACAGCATCGTTCATGCATCGTGCAGTCTTTTCTCGTTGGAAAGGATCGTGAAAGATCCTTTCCAACGAGAAAAATTGCAGGTGTGTACGCAGCTTAAGAAATACTTGCCTGGCATCTTCCCAATGATTGCAGCTGTGTCTGCAATCATTGAGAAGAGTGTGCGATCCCCGGGGCACTACAGATTATTTAACCTGTAGTGCCCCGGGGTCGTGGTGGAACTGCAGAGTTTATCTGCAGTTCAGTTCCCCCGGTCACAGCTGTGACTGCCGGCGATCCCCGGGCACTAGAGGTTGAATGGGGACAAGTTTCCTCATTCATCACATTTAGTGCCCTGTGTTCCTGGATAGAGAAATTCTATCCAAGAACACATACTACTGTCAACAGCAATCAGGATTGCTGTTGCAGTCCTGTAGTATGTGTTCCTGGATAGAGTTTCTCTATCCAAGAACACAGGGCTCCCTGTGTTCTTGGATAGAGAAACTCTATCTAAGAACACATACAACTAGTAAAGGCCTGCAAGAGCAATCAGATTGCTCTTGCAGCCCTTAAAAGTCCCTAAAAATAACCCGGATTCTCCCACCATTGACTTTACCGATGTTCGAAATCGGCATTTGATCACTTGAACAATATCTCACTATTCGATGGAATAGCTGTCGAATCGAATAGTGAGATATTCGACCAACACTATTCCTAGAGCCATGTAACAAATTTTCAGATACCCCTTAAATTTGTATTTCAGGTGGACTAGCTGTGGATGTACCCATAATAATAAAATGTCTTCAATGCATATTCATATACTTTGAGTATGACAATTCAGCTTGTGTGCAAGGGGTCACTGGTGATCAGAATCTGACAGTTGGAAGACTGCCAACTAATAATTGTCCCATAATTGTCTGCCAGACAGTAAATGTATATAACATTACAAATAACACTGACCTATTATTAACATGCAGGCCTAGCACCAGATATGCATTTTAAATGCTTACCTGCAAAAGAATGTGTACCAATAAAGCAGAATTATTCCACATTACAGGATTGCCAGAAGACAGGATTTTTATTGCAGAAGGGACAGGTGATGTCCTTTCTGCAATATAATATACTTACCTGCCTGGGCATACTATCTCTGCCGGGTTTAAAATAACTCCTATGAGCATGCGTCATTCTGGTTTTTCAATTAAGATGTCAGGAGATCTGACACCTGGAAGAGGGGCAAAGGAAATGGATGGCACCTGCAACAGAGCGAGGACAGGTGAATGTAAATAAAAAAATGTGATTAGGCAGGTATGTTTGTTTTATGTTGTTATGTTTGAAAAGTAATTGACATAGATCAGCCTCTTCTCTACTGCTACAAAGTTACACTTTGCAGTCTGAGGGGATGGGAAAAAGATGGAAGATTTCAGACTTGTGGTTGAAAACTGGGCTATTAACCACTTCTAGCCATCCTTCTTTATCATCTTTGTTATGAGGTTGAGTGGGGCTGAAGTGTGAGTCTTCCTTCAAAGAAGAAGAAAACATTTACTTTTTAGAACCACAACACAACCTTTCACAACTGTAATTTCAGCTGCATGTAAATGTCTGGTGGATCACTAAATTACTGACTGGGGTACAACTGATGTCATTTCCTATGGAGGAGGAATCCTCCTGCATATACTACCTTCCATAAAGCTTTGTGCTGTGCGTTCAGTGTTCCTAATAGTGTCAGTGGAAACGAACACAAAATTTAGCTTTTTAAAAACTTACACTGTAGTTATAGAATGTGACACATTTTTTTTTCAGGGAGGCTAAATTCACTGAAAGGACACTAAAACAAGGTGGGCAAATATAAGCACATTTTTTTTTAGCCAAATGTTTTTTTTTTTTTTTAATCATGACTGGTTTTCTTTAAACCAAATGAAAACGTCCCTACAAAAAATAAATAAATAATTAAATCGTCCTGCAAAATTAAAAACTTTGCACTGTGTGTTTCTAATGTCAACTAATTCTCTGCAGTGCCACAAAAGAACTTGACAGCAGAATAGCAATTTCACGCTTTGTCAGACAACTGTCACCTGTGACATTAAAAATGTAGTAGCCCTTTAAATACACTAAGTCATGTAGATCTGACTGTAACACATATGTGGAGGCATCATACCCTGGCTTGTACATGTCAGCCTAGGATTCCACTTACAGCATGTTAGAATACACATTATGGGCTTATGAATACAGAACGGTATTGTCATTATACATTACATATATTGTACTGCCCTAGTCATTGTAATTATTGGATATGGAATAATACTGTCAGGCCTTGGTGTTGAGATGAAAACCTGTCACTTTGCTTTGAATTTTGAAATATATTGAGGCTAAGTGACAAAATCAATTCAAATAAAGGTCATACCTTTACTCAAACATTTTCCTTCTGCCAATATATGTTGTAGACCACTTCTTGTTCATGTTAAGACTCCATTGATGGAAATCCCACCCTATGTATGTTTTTAAGGGAACCTTTAGGTGGACTTATTACTGGGATTTTAAAAGCTGTTAAAAATTGCTGTAAATTCTGAAAAATACAGTTTAGGTTGGTGTTCTAATCCTCTGCCTTAAAGTAGACCCATCACTGATGAGATAAAATAAGCTGCTGTTTCGGACCTGGTTCTATAATATACAGCTTTCCGGGTTAATGTTCTGATTTTGTGCCTTAATTAGCTTCTGAATCATTGACCCACATGTTAAATGTTTATTGTGGGTACTTTGTATTTTTTAGAAATATAGGATGAGAACTGCTAAGGCACCAAAAGTACTTCTGTGCTTGCGTTGAAATTAAAAATGTGTTTTAATAACAAAATTGGCATAGTTTAAGCTAACGCTCCTTGTTCTGTCTGGATAACTACCAGATGTTCAGGAAATGGAAGAAGGGATGTCCCACCACTATACATACCAAAATGTACCTTTACCATTTATCACCTAAATCAATCCTTTGAATCAAATAATAATAAATATATTGATACAGTAATAAACAATATAATGTTGTTTACTATATTAATGTCCCAATAAGGAAACACTACAGTGTCAATATTTAATTTATATTTTAGATTCATTTTCATCTTTTGTGCAACCACATCCTTGTGTACCTGGCCTGTCTACAGCTTGATTATTGAGTGCCATATGAAAAGTTTCAGCTGGCTCATGTACTCATATGCCTTTCTAGACTTGGACAAAGACAATTCTATAGACCAATCATTTAGGGTCCTCATATTCACGAAAAATCCCTATAGATGTAAAAACAACTACTGTGAGTAATATTTATAACATTTCACCAGAATAAGTATGTAGCACAGGTGTTCAGATAATTGACACAAAACTTGTCACACGGTTATCTGCATGTCTGTTAGATATGTGACTGAAACTACTAAAACCAAAAAAAAACAAACAAAAGATCAGGCAATAAGCATTCTTTAATATGAGTTCAGCAATGGCAGGTCCCACAATCGCTCAGTGACAGGTGCACTTTAAGTGACATCAAATTATATGAACAAGTAATGGGTACTATTAGACAATATCATTGTCTTGCTACACGGTTTAAAATAGTAATTTTATTAATTGTTTTAATATGTATTTTTTAATATTTAAAAAAATAATGAAAAAACAAAATACCATAGGGCAAGTTATTTTTCTTAAAAAGGTGGCAACTTTACAGCTGGCTTGAAAAGAATTTCAGCCCACTCTGTCAATGTGATAAAAACATTTTTCATAGCACTATAATGTAAGGCATACACTAAGGGTCTATTCATAAAAAAGGATATCGGACATTGCTTATTATATGGTGAAGAATCAATAATTTCTATTGAAAACAAACAGAGTAGAAAGGTTCTCAATCAGAAAATGTTTGGTGAATGTCAGATTCACTGATTTATAAAATAGATCCCTTACTATTTGACTTGTCATGTATGCCTTGTGATTTTTTGATTGTGCTGTTCTACAGTATATTTAGGAGTGAACAAAAATCAGAATTAAAAAAAAAAGAAATGTATATACTGAATTTTGTTACTGTATGCAAAATTTAATATATAAAACACCAAAACAGCACAAACATACCTAAATAATAGAATGCTTAAAAAAGTGGGAAATGCTTAAAAGTTACAAATCATCTTTATTTAGATAAAATCATACACAGCAATCTGAAACAATATAAGTTTGGTACAATAAACATGATGCTTGTATGTTGCTTCTAGAATAAGAGAAGCTGATGAATCCTCCATAAAATAAACACGTCAACGCGTGTCACAGTTAATACTACAGGACAGGAACTAGTGACACTGTCTACAAAGAATATACTACAAAGTATATTAAATGTAATTCAGGTAGTCCCCAAGTTAAGGACATCTGACATAGGATAGGCTTAATGGGGGGGGGGGGCAAGTTGCATTGTCCTCTTTGCAGAAGACAAACTCTGCAAGTTGTTTCTTTTTTGCATATCAAAGCACAGCTTGCTCTAGAATGAATGTCTAGCTCCATAAAGTTTTTTTCTTCCTATCCAGGAATACATACTACATGGCGGCAACAGCAATCAGGGGAGCGGAGCAGCTCTGCTCCCCTGATTGCTATTGCAGTCATGTACTATGTGTTCCTGGATAGAGTTTCTCTAGTAACCTCTATTGCCTGGCACTAGAGGTTAAATGGGGAAAAGTCTCCCTGTTCAAAACCTCTAGTGATCTATGATTGGCTGAGGAAGGCTTTTCTCAGCCAATCAGAGAGCACTAGAGGTTTTGAATGGAGAGACTTCTCCCAATTTAACCGCTAGTGCCTTAAAAAAAAAAATATTGGTAGACCTGTTGTGTACTGTTTTGAAATTACCAAGGAACTGTTTTCTGCTCCCTGAGCACAGGAGAACCTGCTGACATTGTAATGTAAGTATCTTTTACTCTGTAACACACTTTCCAGCACAGTAATATTATGATACATTTGTTACATTTTTCCTCACTGCGATGCGATACACTGCGAGAACAAGGTGGGAGATACTCCAGGGAATAACAAAAATGCAGCCAGATATTGTGAAAAGGTTGAAGAAAATCAGGTGATTTGAGCCCATACTGCCTTCTAGGATAGCTTTAAATAATAATAATACAATATTATAATAATATAATAATTATTATTATTGTTTTAATATAATATTAAAACAATAATAATAAGTAGCTATTAGAGATATATAATTATATTTATTTATTTGACAGAGGACAAAGTCCCAGGGACTAAAAAGTCATTACACTAAAGCTCTCTCAATCAACAAGTTACTTTTTTTTGCCGTAAATTATGCCGTACAAAAGATTCCCAGTTTAGAGAAATCTTCACACACAAAAGTATGACCAAGATCAAAAAAACACTAATCCAGTACTATCAAATACCTGGATTCTAGTATGCTGCTGTGCAAAGTGTATAAACCACTATAAGTGCTGTCATGGCTGTAGAATACTCCCTTACATTTTGATAAGCAGAAAACTATCTGACCCACTCAGGACTAGGGTAGTATCAGCCTTGGGAACTAGGGAGTATGATAGCCTTTCCATGCAATTGTGTCCAGATGCATTTCAGCTTTGGGTAGAGTGGTGAAAGGTTAGACTGTTAGGTTTTTTATTGGTTTCTGTGTTGTCTACAGGGAAATTCACTATTGTACTGTATTTGTACTAGTTACCATTGTCACTGAGACAAAAAGGGCAAATCAACGTTTTTGTTGTAGTAGGAACAAGAGGTGATGGGAAATGTTCCAATGTTGACAAATGTTCTGGTGACAACTGTACAAAATGGAAATTACCCTCAATTTGGGAATTTTTCCTCTCTTTTCTAGGACAGAAGTGAAGGTAAATATACGTATCAGCACTAAGGCATTAAGTAATAACTTGAAAGGAATTTAAACCTATCTTTATCTAAAACAAAACAACACAAAAAATTGGCTGTACTCACACTTTAGGATAAAAGAGTGAAATCTTTGCAGTCAGCTTCTAAATCCTATAATTACATAATGTACATCATTCAACAGCTATTCTATGTCACTCTCTGGTCATAGTAAACATTACATGAAATGTGTATTAAACTTGTATAATCAATCTACAACACCAAATAGCTAAATCTAAAACTGTTTATACTCCATGGCAAAAATGACCACTTTTGTAATCTTTGCATTATCTTCTTATTTATTTTTTCCATTCCATTCTTGCACAACTCTTTTTTTTGTGATTCTCATAGTGTGTTCTCCTCTCCAGCAGATGGAAACTGGGGAGAAGGTCATGAGAAAAAAAGAAAAAACTAATCCACCTTTTTAGAGGTTTTGGAGATTTACACACTCTGACATAATTTATTTCTGTATTTTTCTGGACGAATGACAGGGTTTAGATCACATACAGCTTATTTTAAATTGGAGGAGTGTCATATTCACTATTAGCTAGACCATGAGTTGTTCTATTAAAACCAACGGCCTTGTCTCTGAAGATTCTTATTAATCTGCCACTTTCAGTGATAAGGTAAAGCTGTATATTCAGCTCTGTCCGTGTTCAAGCAGGCTGACCATTGCTTACATGGAAACATAACAATATTCAGAAAGTGTCAGATATATATTGAAAGTATTCAAACTGGTTGTGTGGCAACAGGCAATGAACACAAATACCAGCATCTACTTATTATTATCTTTGTAAAGTCTAAAGAAGTGATCAAAGCAATCCTGTAACCTTGCATTTTAATACCTCAAGTTAACCAATAAAATATATCACTTAAACCAGGAGTTCCTAACTTTTGGGCTGCATCCGTCCGACAGGTGGGCCACGGCTCTGGCTGGTGCACCCCCCAGTGGGGTCAGGAGAAGGACCCCACTGGAGGGGCGCACCGGCCAGAGCCACAGACCATGTTCCAAAGTTTAAGCTGTTAATTAAATGAACTGGAAGCAAGAAACACATTGATTTCTTTCTTTGTTCTTGTAGAAAATGTATTAGGCTTAAAATTGAAAACAAATGCAGCCACCACATTTAATCAGCTATAATTTAATATACTATAAAATTGTCCTTGGGTTGCCACGGCTATGGTATAATAAAGGATTATGATATAGGGGTTAAGTGGCTTCATAAATAAAATTACCACATTTAGGGCCACTTTAGCTGCTCTTTATTTTTTATATTCTTTTCCATAATCGTAACTATTTATGCCTTCTTCCTGTTTAATCTGGAATATGCAATGATCCTGCTATATGAAAAAAAGTTTCTTAATAACACATACATGACGTTACTATATAATGTGAAAATAACATTTTCAATTTAAATCAACATAATACAAAGTAAATAATGATTCTAGAGGAAACATCAAAATGAGGTGCAGACAATTGTGTTTCTGGAAATAATAACTGACATGATACTCAAGGTTGTAGCTGTGGGGTATTTTGAGATTTAATTTAAAAATGATAGAAGAAAAAGTCTGGAACTTTGTTTTTCCTCTTTGGAAATTGAAAAATCCTATTGATTCCCCCTGAAAGAAATTAAAACATATCAGACTTATTTTATTCTGTGCTTTGTCTACCTCTTGGTTAATTAAGTTCTTGTTTTCAATTCCCCCGACATTTAGGTGGGACAATTCTACCCAAATCCTGCTTCCAGCTTTTTCAGGCAAAACAAGTTACGAAAGAACAGGTCATAAAGTAAAGATTAGCAAAAGCAAACTTTGCAAGTTAAAGTTAATATTTTTTGTAGCTGGTGGGAACAGAGAGAGGAGCATCTGGTGACACAAAACTTCTTTTTTTCTCATCACATAAAATACTTTTGTTTGTAGACAGCTGAACGTAGACTGCCTTAAGTAAAAAGATTAGAAATTTCAGAAGGTCAAAGGCTATATAACTGCATAGTATACTGTTAGTTACAGTTAAAGTAAACCTGTAGGAAAATAAAAATTAAAGTCAATCTTATCTACCGACCACTAATATTAAATTTGTACTTCAATGACGCCCATCTGATATGTGAAAAGGCATTACGCTAATCACTACTTCTACTAGTGACCATATTTATAAGGCTGATATACATCTGTTACGGCCACATGCTATGTGAGGTGGCATTACACTAATCACCACCAATGTATGAGGAGACCTCTACTAGTGACCAAATTTATAAGGCTGATATACCGTATTTTTCGGACCATTAGACGCTCCGGACTATAAGACGCACCAGGTTTTCCGCACGGGAAAACAAGAAAAAAAAAATTCATTTGATTTCCCCTGAGATCCAGCGTGCGGCACTTGTGCCCGTCCATGAAGGCGG
>NC_092859.1:42914308-42979554 GCF_032062135.1 Pyxicephalus adspersus
AAGTAAAAAAATATGCATTCGGACCATAAGACGCACCCTGATTTTCCCCCCACTTTAGGGGGAAAAAAAGTGCGTCTTATGGTCCGGAAAATACGGTACTTCTTTGAGCTCCACGTGCTACTGTATGTAAGGAGGCATTACACTAATCACCTCCAATGTATGAGGAGATGTCTACTAGTGCAGCGGTCTCCAACCAGTAGACTGCGAACCACTGGTGGTCCGCTAGAAGAGTTTGGGGGTCTGCATCTCTGGTCGGTGCACCCCCAAGCAGGCTCTGGAGAAGGACCCCGCAGGGGGGACGCACTGGCCAGAGCCGCGGACCACGTCCCCCCGAGCAGTTCCCAGGCTCAGGGAGGTGGGCGGGTTGTGTCCCGGCACACAACTGGCTCACTCTCCCATAGCAGGCTCAGATCTGCCATGGCAGAGTGGGTGGGGGTTTTGGCATTATGACGTCACTATGGGGGGTTCCTCCCCTTTTATTGACAACTGGCTCACCGCGCATGCTCGGTCAGGAGCCGGTAATTTTAGTGGTCCACTGGACCAAAAAGGTTGGCGACCACTGTACTAGTGAACATAATTATAAGGCTGATACTTCTGTGACCTCCATGTGCTATGTGAGGAGGCATTACCCTAATCACAACCAGTGTATGAGGAGACCTCTACTAGTGACCATCATTATAGGGCTGATACTCCTGTGACTTGCTATGTGAGGAGGAATTACACTGATCACCAAAAGACCTTTACTAATGACAATCAAGGAAAGAGTGGTATTCTTGTTGCCTCCATCTACTATTAAAATTGCTATTACACTGCTTAACACTACTATTCATAAATAAAAGGGTGGCATTACAGTGACCTTCAGTTGTTATGTGAGAAGGCATTACACTGACCATCAATCAGTGGGGGACATCCCACCCATCCTGATGTCCTATTTGTGGCTGTGCTTGAGTGTCACAGAGCAGCAGCAAAGCATAGGAATAAGTGTTCCTGTGCTCAACTGCCTTATTTGGATCCTTCTGGAAGCGCTGCTATGCCAGAGATACTCTTGCAAGTCCAATGGCTGCAAGGGGGGCCTTAAAGGGGCTTCCCTTCCTTGGCTTGGCTTGGCCTTGGCGTGGCCTTGGCTGTGGGGACCCTTGTTGGATGAAGAGAGCCCAGGGTCCTTATGCAGTGGCACACGTTGCACCTCTCTGTGTCCACCCCTACCGCCAATATATGCAGGAACCTCTACTGCTGACCATCAATAGAAATGGGATCTCCAATGACCACAGCACTGACCATCAATGTAAGGGTGGTAATACAATTACTACCAATAGAATTAATTTTACATTTTACAGCATTTGCTGGGGATTTAATTACTGGCAGGCAGATATTTATCAGTTTGTGTAAATGTAAAAAAATCTCCAGCCTGTGTACCTAAGAATAAGCACAAAAAAAATCAGTGAAGTTTTTAAATAAAATCATAATTTGTTCTTTGTATTGGATGAGGAAAAAGGAGAATGTGTGTTACAATTTTGTCAAAGTAATGTATATTATTGTGTAACAAAATATTATTGTGACCTTTCTTACTGTTGTCTCATAAAAAAGATGTATTCCTTGTATAACTGGCTAGATTATACACAGGGGTGTATAAAAAAGTCCATGGATAAATATTTGCAGTTGCAGGATCTTATCATACTTAAATATTTTTAAAATAAAACAAAGTGGTGAATAGTGTTGATGTTCGAATTCGGGTTGTCCCTATATTCGACCCGAATATGGCTGTTCGAATTCGGGTAGACCCGACCCGAATTCTTTTTTTTTCTTAAATTATTTATTTCGTATGTGTTTTTTATTTTAAACTTGTTCTTTTTTTATTTTTTACAGGTTATCCGACAATGACATTATGAATCATAATGTCATTGTGGGATTCCTGGACCGTGGGAACTTTGCGGTCACAGCTAATTGAAAGCAGGTGCCTTCAATTAGCTGTAACCGCAGGCAACACGGGGGCAATAGAGGTTGAATGGAGATACTATCTCCATTCATTACCTCTACTGCTCTGTGATTGGCTGAGAAATAGGAAACCCTGATGACAGCTCAAGCATCATCAGGGTTTCCCTTTCCTCAGCCAATCAGGGAGCAGAGCAATCAGCGGAGCTTTCCTCTGGTAAAGTAAAGCTGGAGGAGCTATGACATGTATTCTGTATGTGTAATACATGTCACAGCTCCTCTAGCGCTGCAGGAGCGATCAAGGCAGCAGAGCTGTCAGCATAGTAAAGTTCTGCTGATTGCTCTGCTCCCTGATTGGCTAAAGAAAGGGAAATCCTGATGATGCTTGAGCTGTCATCAGGATTTCCTATTTCTCAGCCAATCACAGAGCACTAGGGATGAATGGGCACAAGTCTCCCCATTCATCTCTAGTGCTGAATGGCTGAAAAATATAAAACCTCAGCCAGAGCACTAGGGGTGAATGGGGAGGCTTGTCCTCATTTAACCCCTAGTGCCCTGCACTGTCAGGAGGATTTCCAGCGCTCTTTTCATTGCAACCCTGGAAATCCTCCTGTCATTGGGATAACCCTTTCAGGGAATGAGTAAGGGGATTTATGCACCCCTGTACTCATTCCCCAGAGTGGGGCAGTGGAGATCTGGGGGCTTCAAGATTCCAAAGTCCTGCTAAAAATGTTTATAAAAGCCCCCATTGTTTTCAATGGAAGCTTTCATAAAAGCTTAAAAACGCTTGAAAAAGCCTCCATTGAGTTCAATGGAAGCGTTTTCCTGCGTTTATCCAGCACTTTAATTTTTTAAATGTTGCAAGCACTGTTTAAGATAACGCTCAAAAACGTGCCTGAAGGAAACGTCCCGGTGTAGATTAGCCCATGGGAATGCAGTCCGTGTAGACTAAAGCTGCACACACACGTCCAATAATTATCGTTAGAAACGACTGACGAACAACCGATGAACAACCGATTGGCCAAAAAAAGTGACCAAGGACGCTGACGAACGAGGATTGTCGTTGGAAATGAACGACCGCCCCGGTGGATCTGATTGGCCGACGATCTTTCACTATCTATCGTGTGTACAGTATCGTGTTGTTCAGTGATCGTGCATGTTTCTGCGGTACACTTTCTCCTTCACATGTCCCTCACTGCATCGTTCAAACGATTGTATCCAGTGTGTGGACACTGTTGGTGGATTATATATGAATGATCATATTGTTACAGCATGTACAGAATTGTGCACAATATGATTGTTCAAGTATAATCGTGCATAATCGTTGGTCGTAATCGTTCATTTTCTAACAATAATTATTTGAAGTGTGTACCTAGCTTTAGCCTAATATTGATGTGACAGGTGCTCTTTAATCTTCATGTGAAGTACAGGGGTATGTAATAGTGTTATGTATCTTTTTATAATGTATGTTTTTATGTATCCTTTTACAATGTATCTTTTTACATCTGTTTGGAGGCTGTAGAAGCTCTACACAGTGCTGAAAAAAAAACGAATTTTTCCTCCTATTGACTTTAATGGTGTTCAGCTTTGACATTGGACCACCCAAATTTTTTTGCTATATTCGAGCGAATAGCTGCCGAATCGAATAGTGAGCTATTCGACCAACACTAGTGGTGAATGATATTTTCACATAACTAGCTTGACATTCCAGCGGTCAGTGCGGGATTTACTGTGCTATGATACCGGTATCCGGAAAGGGGCTCCATCAACTGGGAGGTTAGGATGGTACGGTACATTCTCAGCAGTTTACGTAGATGATTAGGAAAATTGGGGTTTCCACAAAACAGTATTCAGAAATGTATCCACATCATTTTTTATGTCATAAGTGATAACATTATTTTTCCCATTTCTAAGATTAGTACTCAGATTTTCACAGGCGTTCACAATATGTTAATCAGGGTGATTATGGAATGAGTTAGCTAATTTTATCTCTATTACTAATTCTTATAATTAGGGGTCTTTCCTAGAAGAATTCACACATTTTCCCAATTGATTCTAATTAGAAAATGTGTAAATGTGGGCAAAAGTTGTATGAATCTTGTGTAAAACATTTATAAATAGACCCCAAGTGTTCAAAAATACATCAGATTAGAATCACATTTAGTACACATCTTTTCTAAGTGCCATTCTGTCTATGGTCTAATCACTCACTCACTGCCAGGGCTGATCCAAGAAGAATCAATTGGTACCAATACAGTATTTACTAACCACCCCCATGTCAGAACACCTTTTCAAGAACCCTATTAAAACACTCAATTTACCAAGGCCTAAAAATAATGTGTAGTAAAAATCAGGCTATATTCATATTTATGTGTGCAAAAGTCATAAATGAAAATATATGGTATTTCTTGAAGCGCATTACATTTCAGCAGCCATTTAGTTTGAATAGACCACATACTGTAGTACATGACTGCAGCAAGACAGATCTTGGCAGTCTATCCAAAACACAATAACCCTACCCCTCCCCCTTTAACACATACATATACCCCTCCTCACTTCATTAGCTAAAAACCACACCACACATATTTCTTTTGGTTAATGGTCCGAAGGCCTTTTTTTTTACAACAATTTAAATGTATAATATTTATAACATTAATAAACTTCCATATAAACTTTACATACATTAAATTAATAACCAAATAGGAAACTATAAATGAACATTTAACCTTAATAAGTATTATACAACAACTAACCATTTAACCCCTTACTGGTTGCTGGTCCGCGTAGGCACACCAATTAAAACTGGTGGTCTGCTTTACCAAATTAATATGTGTATAATTGCTCCCAGCCACCAAACCTCCCAGCTCGGGAACGACATACCCTTCATTAACTACAGGCCACCATCACAAATTAAAACCAAAATACAGCAGAGCCATGGAGACTCCACACCAAGGATGGGTCCCCCAATCCACCGTAACAATACACCAAAAGAACCATCACCCTGAGGACCTAAACTGCTCACCCTTACTAACAACCAACCTCCACCAACTATACATAACTAAACAATCCTAAAGCCAATAAAGAGTGGGTGGGAGGGAAACTTTCTTCTCACCCTCAAAAAGGTAATGGCCTCCCACTTCCTGTTCCTGACCTTTTTAACCACTTGACCCCTCCTTTACCTCTGCCCCCCTTTCCCCACCTCTTCAGAGACTCATCATTAACCCTTTCCTAGCCTGCTCCCTGTCTGCCCAATCATGACGGCCTTCCTCTTTGCTCCTTTTCTTGCTTGCTTCTGGCCTGACTTTCACATCTGTGTGTTGGGCTGTACTAAAAGCCAAATGCATTTGTTTATATTGTGTACATGTGTTATTAGAAAGTAGCTTTCATGAGCATGCACATATAGGTTTATGAGCCTGCACCTCATGTTTTATTGTTTGTGGCTAATTGTTTGTATGTATTGTCTTCTGTCCATTTTGGGAATAGCTGCAACCAATCTACGAATGTCTGCTTTCAAATAGAATATCCTTATTTAAATATATACGTTGTATGGATATAGCTAGCTTTACTCTGCTGTTCTGTGTTTTCTAAGCTCAGGGCATCACTTGAGTGGAAAGAATCAATGATTTGAACATTTATGCTTTCAATTTCTCAAGCTCTTTAGTGACAGATGCCCTGGTAATAGACCCTTCAGTGGCAGACCATCAGTGTCAGAGTCCCATTATTAGACCCCCAATGACAGGCCCCCTGTGACATATCTCATTGACAGGCCATAGTGGGAGACCCCCGGTGGCAGGTGCTTAATTGACAGACCACAATGACAGATTCCCTAGTGCCAGACCCCCAATGGACAAAGCCCTAATCAGACATTTCGACTTGTTCCTGCCTTTCACTCCTATTCTGGCCCTTGTCTGAGCCATGCGCAGTCAGTGAATAAATTCTTTACAAACTCAGTAATTTGGTAAGGGAGGAGGCACGGGAGAAGGACAGAGGTAAAAGCACATTGGCTTTTAGCCAGTAACAGGTAAACAATGGGCAGATACAAGAATTCTGTTTAGCATGGTTTCTTGCTTATATCTCAAGTTTACATTAGCTATAGCAGTGCTGCCACACAGAAAGGATTCAGACCTGGGAATTATTGAGCTCAGAAAAGTGGGTACTGAGACATTATAAGATATTATCCCGCTGTACCACTTTTGGGGTCATTCTATATCACCGTGAGAGCTGTAGTGCTACAGCTAGATTGTGGCAAAATTACTATGCTGAATTCCTTTAAAATTAAAGCTCTTTTTTAAAAGAAAAAAATGTGACAAGCCAGGCTTTGTCCTTTTTTTATTTTTTATAAAATAACCTTATCTGCCTGATCACAAATATTTAAATACACTCACTTGTCTCCATTCTGTCATTTGTGCCGCCATCTTCTTTCTTCCATTCTTCCTAGTTTCGATATTTGGCCATCCTAAATAGCCAGGTTGTGATGACATAATTTGAATGACGTGATCAACAAATTTGTTTATGGCGGAAGCACAGTGTAAAGGATGCCTTTAATGTCTTGTATGAACTTTACATTTTGTAATAAGAAATTGATACAACATATTTATTACATGCAATATATTATAAATCAGTGGCATGTCACAAACTGATGTGGCTACAATGATAAAATGTCCCTCTTTGAAATCCATTTTTGGATTTGTAAGCCTCCTTAATATTATAACCTACAGAAAACTTGATTTGACAAGCTACACTAAACAACTTTTTATTTCCTCAAATTTAAAAAAACATACTTTTCATGGTTTAGTTGCACTTTTCAGTATCCCAATAAACTATGAGAATGTGATAAATTACAAGTATTTAAATGTTGAGGAAAAATGAAAAACAGCTGAAAGCTCTTCTAAAAAACAATCGGCCTAAAAATAATTGTTGTGGCCTTTAATATACGGTAAATAGTCCCCTGGGCTAATGTAGCCAAGTAGCACAGAAGTAAAAATATCTTCTGGTATTCCCTATCTATTGCTAGTATTTCTGTATTTAATATACACCAGGTTCACCCTGCGTCCTTCCCCAAGTCACTTCCTGCTTCTCACGCCATCAGTTTATGATATAGACACACGGCCTATGCTGTGTAGGCTGAGAAGATCCAAGTGACCCCACATATGGAACAGCTCAGAGGGCTTTGTGATGTCACAGCTGTATAGAGTAACACACTGCCTCACATTTTGTAGTAAGAACACAGCGCCGTGACTCTATGTGTAATTCCCGCAATGCAACTCCTGTTTTTTTTTCAGTTGTCGCAGCCATGTGCTAATCAAGACTTTCTGCCTTTGCATGGGAATTCTTTGTATAAGAAAATCTCCAGCTGTTCATAGACAATAAATTCACATTTCTGTTTACTGTGAGTGCATCAGCTGCATTGTTCTGCCAGCCTAATCATTTATTCATGAAGCAACAAAGAGTCCACAACTCCTGAAGCATAGATATGTCCCTTGTAGACAGGTGACGAGGATGCTATGAAAATGAGCCGTAGTATTATTATTCTTATGGTATCCTTGTTTTGGTAACACAATTTCCCAGGGCTTTATATTCTTTATTTAGTAATAAAATGTATTTGTATAGCTGATAAGAAGTAAAAGAATATTTGTAGTTTATATTAGGGTATGTACAGCCAATTTTTTTCAGTTTTAGATTTGGAGTTTGTTGTTGCTTGTAAGCCTTATTAAGAAGGATTTCCCCTACTTACTGTCCTACTAAAAACTGTTTACTGGACGTGACCAGGTAGCTCAGAGGTCCAGCAAAAAACATTTTCCCCTTACATTCCTCTTAGGCTGCAGGTTCTAGGAGGCATTATGATCAAATCACACCAAGGCCTTTCTCTAAATTTGCAAAACCTTGGGCCTGCAGATCATTCCATGACATAGCCACCTGTTCATAACCAGTTGACTTAGAGGACAACACATTATAGATAGGTTCCCCCATTGAACCCCAATATAACCAAAAAAATCAAAACTGCACAATACCATGATTGTGACCAAGCCAACTTCTAAGCTCGCACACAAAGGGCAGGTGGATTGGAGGCGTTCTTCTCAAAAGTCAAACTTCCACTGGCTTTTTTTCCGTCTAATATAGTTTCCCTAATTGGGCTACAAAGCAAGCCCCACACTGCAAGTGAAAATGCACAGTCCAGATTTTGCAGAGAAAGAAGAAGTGCATTGGCTTCCAATGGAGCAAAGGATTAGCTAAGTAAAAGTACTATTTATATCACCCTTGTGCATAAATGATCATTCACCCTTGTAGTGTGGGACTTGCTCTACAGCTCAATTACTCGAACTGTTGGGATTTATCTCACAGCTGAGTAACTCATAGTTTGCCCAAACAGTTATCTAGTGGGGATCTCTCCCTTTGACCGCTATTCCTACAACACTGGTACTGATGTTTTTCACTTAGGTTTATACTGTAGGTTTTGGCATCATCACAATTCTGACAGATACCCCAATCCTTCCTCATTTCATTCAAAAGAGTTTTCCCTAGATATACACATTAAATATTTACCATCCATATTTATCAAACATAAAGAGATGCACATTACAATTTCGGTCCTACCAAAACTTTTATCTAACTTCAAATAGATAAAATCCAAAGAAAGTAAAAGATTAAAAACTGCCCAAAAGAAATTGCACACTCTTCCCTACTTTTTTGTTTCAAAAAAGTCTGTAAATGAAGTTGCCTAATCCCTCTGGCAAACAGGTTTTAATTCTTTCCAATTCCGTCCAAAATGAAAGCAATAAATGAATGAATATAGATAGAGAGTTGGAAACAAAAGGAAACACTAGAAGATTGGCTTAAGGAAGGAAAGTTTTCCTGCCTTGCCCAACAAGACAGGGGTCGTGGTGGTAATGGACAGTGGTGGGGAAACCCACCTTCAGTGTAATGTCCACTAGGGTAAATTGGTATTGAACAGATGGTAAGGATGGGGGACGGTCTAAGGGTAATTGATTTTGGCCACTGAGGCTGTGTAGTGTGGCTGGGGGACAAAAATATACATTTTGCCGATCCCAAAAACATGATATTCTGTGCTTTTATGCGTTCAAGGATCTGCAGCCACAGGAATTAATAAGTTACTTTTTCAGATTTAATGGTGTTTGTATATTGTTTTTCTGATGATATGGGTATTTACAAATACATGTTTTGATGTTTATATAGTAAAAAGTCTGAGTTGGCCAAGTTTATTTCCAATTTGTGGTTGATTGTATTCTTTGAATTAAAATTAGAAGTGCAGGTTGTTGAAGCAGCGGGAGAGAAGATCTGTGGACCTCTGAGCTACCCTTATTATGCATAGAGAAAAAATAAATATAGATAAAAATCACAGCTGGCATGATTATGTTTTAGAATATGGGCCCCTGCCTTCAAGGGATAATATTAAACTTTGCAGTTCTCAAAGGGTAGCTGGGACATACACCAAATCATGTATATAAAAAATTCTGATGGCTGAAACTTTAAATTGGTATATGTTAACATCCCTCACATCTCTGCTTCTAAAGCATCTGTTTACAATCACAAAATTAAGTTAGAAGCACGTGTCTTTGTGGGAAAATACATATGTGAGGCTAAAGGTGAAGCAAGGGGAAAGGAAAACCTGCAGCATATTCTTCCCACGCTGAGAAGACATGTGGTCTTTAAACTGGATTCTTTCCCAAGATGTCATAGTCATTAAAGAAGGAAGAAAAACTGTTCAGTTATATAACATGAAAGTTTGAAATTCTAAACTATTTCTGTATTCGATTACATGCAGGTCAGGTTAAGGGAAGTCCATAAACTGTATTTTAAGTGATTCTGAATATATTTTCCTAGGATGCAAAACTGTAAGCATATATCTCCTATAGTATGGACCTCATGAGAGGTGCAGAAAATGAGGGCATTCAAATTTAAGGCTGAACTCTAGACAGATAAAAGACACAAATTTATTATAAAATAGGTAATAAGCCAACAATTGTAAGCCAAAAAAGAATGTATACATTTAAAGAAATTGCATAGTGCCCCCTTCCCCTGGTTTCATAATGTTGATGTTGTGGAAATAAAGAGAAATGCATGAGCAGTGAGAGTCAATAAACTATCCCAGAATGCATTCTTAGTTAGTTCGTGGCTTACTGAAGCCTTAGGACAATCTATATCCTAAAACCCTTGTGTTTTAGGATACAGACACAGGGAGGATGTGAGCGGGGTCAGGTGAATTGCTTGGTGCTTAGGAATGAGGGAGGAGAAGGTGGGTAGGGCCGTGATCAGTACCACCCTCAGAGAGAGAAGATAGAGTCAGGGGCTATGCATTGTGATTGGAAGCAAGGAAGAAGGTGAGGTCAGGTTTGGCTGTGTAAAGCCTTCTGCTAACAGGAGGTATAGGACAGAGGGTAAGGATGGAAGTACTGTACAGCTCTTTGGGATTCATCTGCCAGTGTAGTTCAGACATCGGCCTCCTATTATCCTGCTTACAAAAATCACCTCCAGGACCCTTGCCTTCTTAGTTCCCCAACTGCCCTGCTCACCCACAACAATTTTTTTTCCTCCCTACATTTCCCAATGTTTTGAATAGGTGGGAACTTTTCAACCTTAAAACTGTTCCCATATCTTCCTATCTAAAGTTTATAATACCTTGCCACTCTTAACTTCAAGCAATCCTGTGCTAATCCCACCTGGACCCCTCCTTCTGCCTAACCCCTCCCTCTCTGATCTCCTCTTCACACCCTGTCATATACAGTAGTAAAAAAGGGGGTGATTTTAATCCTGGAAAATGTATACAGAAGGCATTCGTTGCAGGGGATGCTGCTTATGCTTACTTTGACAACAACAAGCAAGCTCCACCCTAGAAAAAGCCCTCATTTACTTCTCCATGTATAAGTATTGTGGAGAACATTTCTATCTGTAAGTTCACAACACCAGAATTTATTTTTTAATGGAAATCAAATATTGGCAAGCTTCTAGTCCAGAATATAAAAACCAACATTTCAAAAAATTAGAGTTTTCTAATGAAGCAATCAGTTTACATAAATCAGACAGCTTTCCAATGTAAAAGTGATCAGATCATTTCTACAACACAGCCAGCACCCAGGGGTGAAAAGGAAGAAAAACTCTCAGCTGCTGTAGTCAAAGGGTTGAAGCTGTTTAACTGCTTTATAATATGTAAATAGTTTATTGCTCAAAGGCTGGGCTGGTTCACTTTATTATTACCTTTATTCTGCGTAGTAGCATTTAGTTCAGGAGAAGAAGGGATCACTGGGAGCCAATCAGGTTTCATTCCAACAAGGAGATGTTGATGAGAAAGATGATAGTAAGAATGAGCAGTCTGATGATCTTTCACTGTCCAGTAACTAAGTTTGGGGTGAGGAAACATCACCTATGTATTCCTAAAGTGTATGGGTAAAAAAAATAAAATAAAAAAATAAATAAATAAATATATATATATATATATATATATATATATTATATAAAATAGAGCGTATAAAGGGCATATGCATATATAATTGAAAGTCAGATTCACTGTTTTATAGATAAGCTCTTAAAGTTTATATACATTATATGCATTCGCTTCTATAATAATCAATTAAAAAGGTATTCTTTAAGAAATGTCAGGAAGATATTACTGCTACTATCTCACCAATATTTTACAGACCATCCTTAAAAAAAAAATAAGTCTTCAATAGTATTGATGGGAAAGTAACTTTAAGTTTAATATATTTTCCCAAAAAAGGTGTGAACCATAAAAGACATGAGAAATTCCCTTTCAAGAAATTCAATAATCAACATATTTTACGATTTAGTGAATTAGTACTGAACTAGATTCTGCCACCATATTGATAATGTTTGAGAACTACAAAGTCACTTCACTAGTTTAAATCCTGAC
Organism: Pyxicephalus adspersus; assembly: GCF_032062135.1. NCBI lineage: Eukaryota > Metazoa > Chordata > Amphibia > Anura > Pyxicephalidae > Pyxicephalus > Pyxicephalus adspersus. Next base: position 42,926,127 of record NC_092859.1, read on the forward strand.
GCTCGATAAATTACTCCAAAAACCCTGATCAAAGTCTAGAGAAATGTTATCAGAGTAAAAAAGCAAAACTGCTGTTTCCTTACAGCTTGACAAATCTGTTTCATAATTTCATCTGTTTTTTTGGTGTGGGAAGAATTTCCTCTGAGAAGTCACACTGTTTACAGAAGCATATTGCATATAAGGAAGGGGTCGTTTCTCATAGAGGAGAATGTAGAGGCATTTTTAAAATAAAGATGCCTTCTCAGGCTATAAATAGAGAAATTTATTTACTTGGACGTGTGGAATTACTCCGGATGCTGGGAGAATATCAGTTGCATATTTTTATCTCCTCTTAATTCAATCCAGCCCAGGTCCTAGCTTTTATTTAACCATTTCCTTGCTGAAAATCTACTGAAATATATTTTTAGCATGAACCTACCAGGAATACAGGGTAAAGGTAAAAGATTCATACAGAGTGCCTGCAGGGTTAAGCACTAGCACTCACACTGGGGGTCTATAGCAGAGTGTCCATCATTGACTTATATAGATCTGGCATATAGGAACCCTACTGATTTAAAACAAGGTTTTCCAAGCTCCAGTGGCCTTTATGGAGTGATCGCATTTAAATTCAAATACAGTCCACTTAAAGGTTATTTATCGAAATCATAGGTTTCTAAAAATGGGGCATGGCTTTAGCATTAATGCCAGAAGCATTAAATAATTTGCTTTTTTTATATTAGTCTGAGAGATCATTTCTGTTCTTGAAGAAAAATGTATATTTGCAGTCCTATCAGAATACTATTAGGGCACATTTAAAGAAAAATGAGCAAGGAAAATGTCTTGCAACACCCTATTGGATTTATTGCAATTGTTCCAGCAAGGGTTTAGAAAAGAGATGTAGATCTTGATCACCATTGGTAATTAGAACATTTCTCTAATTTGCCTCCAGCTATTATTCAAATTAAAATAAGATTATTTTTGCAAATTGAAATAAAATTTGTCATAAACAAAAATTTGCATACTGAGATGCCTTAGGTGGGGGTGGACATTCCAAAAGTTGTGGGCAAATCAGTATAACAGCAAGAGACCTGACTACCCTGGAAGATGTATACTACTTTGGGAGTTGGGATTAGGATGCTGGGCAGGTCTCACATGCAGATATTTTATTGTGTGATTTGTTCTCTTCAAAGGGAATCTGTATTAATGGTATTTATAGAATGGCATTGTGACATATTCTGTTCCTTATTCTATATATACCAGAACTTATTGGGATATGTTTCAACTGTTGATGTGGACAGTTGTTCCTGTGGAGCTCCCAGCAGCTGGCACCTTGTCCGCCACTAAGCTGCTCGTACCACTGCTGAAGTTTCAGTCTATGCTGATATGTTTTCTTTCACATGCTTTAGTAATGATACAGTATTTCCATAACAGACCCAGTCAGACCTTTCCAGTATCTGGCAGTACATACTGTGAACACAACACATGGGAATTACTGAAGCCCTCCTCTAACTCAGAACTTTGTAGTGTTAAGTATTTTCCCGCGCTGTGTGGGGTCACAGCCTGACCCACAGATCTGTAAGCCTGTGAAACCTTCAAACCATTTCCCATAATTTACAGTGATACATATTTATTTAAACTATTCAAAAGCATGTGAAATTTGATATGTAAGGGTTAAAGCATTTCCCAAGTTAATCTACACAAAGCTTATACTGTTTATTAATGCAGATCCTAAAGAATAGATGAAACTTAAAACACATGTTTTTATATAAAGGCTGATAATTTCAATATAAACATGTAAAAATGTTTCAGAGAATTGGAGGTATTCTAGAAATAATTGTGATTTTTGAGAAGAAGATTGCTACAAATGTGACAGTTATTGTGCAGAAGAATAGCTATGTTAGAGAGGTTATATAATGTAGTAATCAACCATAATATTTAAAATATTCCAGCTAGTGCAGCTTGAATTTCCCAATGCTCAGTTTATTCCAGGTTCAGGAAATATTCTGCATGATGAACCTGGTTTGAATTAAACACAAACTAATATAAAAAATTGCTTTAAGCCCACTGTGCACTTTTAGGAACCCCATAATGCTCTATGGCGTAGGTGTCCAGGAAGTACCATGTAATAAATGGTTATTTTTAAAATTATTATTTTTCATTTTGTAAACAATTAGGAAAGGTTTAAAAAATGTTAGACTTTACAATATAATGATCTGGAATGAGGTTCCACAACTTTTAATATCTTATTAGCAAGAGTATGCTCATTGGAGCAAATTAGGTAGCTGTGTGGTTAATATGATGCAATGATTGGAAAAAATGAAATATGGTCCATAATTGTGCTTTATAGAAAGCATATACAGAAATAAACAATTGGGGTCTTTGTTTTTTACCTGTATCACCCCATGATTATATCTGCCTCATGATTATATCTGTGAGGGTTCTTATTTATCTAGGTCATTGTATATCAAATAGCTGTTAAGATACACTTGTGCTATGTTGAATAGGTTTTAAACTCTCCAAACTGCTTGAAAGTGGTGAAGCAGCTTGGGCATCTTCATCTTCAGCAATTACAAAGTTAGATTTAATGACTAACTACTACTAGATACAGCATGGATAGGTAGTATGTGGTCTAAACATTTAGGTCTTACCAATAATGACAGTCCAATGGAAGTTCACCCAAAGACCCATGTCCACTAAACTTTACTTTTGGCTATTCCAATATTTGACTATTCCAATATTTTAAATGCCCTAAATACTTGTCAAAACAGCAGAAACATTGGACCATGCACTGTGGGTAGGTTTGAAACCATTAACAAGTCCACCAGTGGAAAAGTCCTCTGGGCATGCCTGTACTGTGATCACCTTGGTTTACTTGGAACCAACAAAATTCGAGCTGGACTTCAATTCACATGTGCAGCCTGTCATTTTCCTTTGTGGTCCAGAATCTTTGATTATAGAAAGAACCAGATCCTAAATCTTGCCTTTTTGCAGGTTTTACATAGTCAGGATTTTCTTCTCTAGTTGTTGATGTGTAATTTTTTTCATTGGGTGTTTATTGGTGGGGTCCTCATGGGTCCCGATGACCTCAACAGTAGCATGAGGACATCATAACAAATGAAAATAAGAAGACTGGATTGCAGCAACTATTTGGGAAGCTGATGTCCTCATTAAATCTATTATATGCTGCATCAAACTATTAAACTACACCAAAGGTTTTGCCCTTCTGAGTATTTTGAAAGCCCTCTTTAAGAACCAAAATATTAATGTCTTCTATAGAGGGGTCAGTTTTTAATAAATCATGTCCCATGGGTGTGCCGAAATCATGTTTCTAATTTCTTTTACTGTGAGTCTGTTTAGGTTCATTCTTGTTTGTTATTTCTGGCCTACTTCTCTAACATCCCTGGTTGCATTTGTTGCATTAAATGAACTATACCATATTACTGCAGGTGCAGCTGTAAGATCCAGTAATAATGAATGTTCCATTTTTCTATGTTGCATTTGTTATTGGAATATTGTGGCTGCCCAGTTTAAAAGGTTCCAATTTCTCATAGAGATTTGATTTGAAAAAGTCATAATTAAACTTACATTTCAAAAGTCCTATGAACCGGCCATTCCAACATAACTACACAATCCAAAATAATTGTATTTATTTGAAATATAAAAATCTTTTTACCAGTAGCAAATTTGTAGGTTACATTCAATGGACAGATTCTGGTTTATACACAGTCACATAAAAGAGTTCATAGATCGCTCCATGACGGGGTCTTGTGATACAAGCAGGTTTGTAAGCAAATAAAATGATAGCAAACATAACAGAGCTTTACTCTCCGACATCTCATATCTGTCTGCTTTCCAAATGGCTGCACTATTTCATGTTGTTTGTCAATTCACTGGGACTAATTGGGTGGCTGAGCAAAGACCTAAGCCCTTTCCACCATGGCTGTGCAACTAAATCTTGGATATGCACGGTAGCCCTGAGCTCAAAAAATATGTGACACCATCAGAGGTGACAAGAGATTTAGAGTGTTCCCTCTCGATCAAACTTTTATAACCATCAAAAGCAGCAGATTAGTTTAAAGAGAACCAGTCATGATTGGTTTTAGGCAGGAATTTAAATATTCAATTGTAAAGTGATCCTATCTCTTCATGAAAAAAATGCATATTATATACATAGGAATGCTGCCAAAATGATTAATAGTGCTGTCAAAGCAAATTAGTATTATTTATCTGTCTGGCAGATGGCAATGCCAGTCTTCTTTCTTTAGCAGTGCTACAGGCACTGGTTATTTGCCACTTTCTTTACTGAGTGTTGTGGTTCTACAGGTTTCCTGTTAAGTTACTACAGGACATTGTACATTGATTTTAGTTTCTAAAGGTTAGAAGCATAAAGACATTTCGTCTGCAAATACCTGACCTCATGCACAAAATACAGTAGGCTCAAATAAATAAACTGTTACAGTTTTATGCCAAAAACAGTAAGTGCCAATTCAATCTCAAAATAATAGCCATATGTCTGACAATAATAACTGCTATGGCAATAATATATGGTAAAGCTGTATGAATGAAGCCTGCTGTCTTCTGAGCATGTGTAGCAATATATCACACAGCAGAATCAAAATGAACATCAATGAAAACAACCAAAGGTTTGTGTTTAATTTTGTTATATTTACTATAAAGCTGGATGATAGCATGTGCATGCATCCAGCTGATAATGCAGAATTCAAATTTCATGGGAGACTTTTTATCAGAGCAACTAATAAAAGCTTAAGAAAGGGATACATCCAATTTATAAGAAAGCTAAATTTATGGTAACTAAAGCTATCCTAAACTCTTTAACCCGCTCTGTTCTAGCCATCCCTTTCAAAGAAGTATGCTGTCCACATGCCGATATCTTAAACTCTTAAGCTTTGGGCCTCAGTGTATGTTTTTTAACTTTGGGTCTATAATGGTCACACCCACATAAAAAGGAACACCACATAGGACGATTTATTGGGTAATAAATGATATACAGCATAACCTTCATACCTACTAAGTAAAACGGAGCAATTATAAGAATTAGGCATCCATTTTTTAAAATACTCAAAAATAAAATACCATTTTAAAAGTAGCATATTTTCCTGAGCTAACCCAAAGCTAACAAATTGGGTCTTTGGCTACAAACCTCACATTCTCGCTTTTCATTGTCCCTCCCTAATAAAAGTTTGTAGTATGCATGTAGACCATGTTTCCATGGTGTTACCAGCTTAAAAAGTATTTTTCTAAGCCCTTCTGCTGCACCTAAAATATTCCAGAATGCAAATCTTCCAAACCTGTGGTTTATCTACTCCTTGAACTCACCTTTTTACCTTTCTACAAGAGACTTTTTCTTTGTGTTTATTTTCCTAGCAAAAAGTCACACTCATCCACCTAATGATTACTTGTGCATGGTGTTATTTCAGAAAGAAGTAAATAGAAATAAACTAAAGCAAATGCCAGGCATAGCATATTTTTGTTTTCAGAAATATCTAGCAAATTTCATTTGTAAGCAGCTCAGCCGCCGAACCAGTTATTTATGAATAGTGGTTTTACACATTTCCTGATGATGGACATCCAGCTGTGTTCAAAGCAGTAATAAATCCTCCTCAATACCAATTTAATTATCTTTAGATACTTTTTACTATAATATTTTTACTATACTTTTTATGCTACCTAATGTTTTTTCCAAAACAATTTTTTTACCTTATGCTACCAGGAAATGTCATTTTCAGTATTTCCCCAAATTTCCAATTAGGAAATATGAATAGAAGAAAAACCTGATATTATAGCTGTATATCCTATGATCCTTTTCTTGGGTATCATGCTCCCGATGTGTACTTTATTTAAATAGGCTTTCTACATACAGTGTGTGTTTTCAAACTATGTCTTCTCATCCACGCTCAAATGAAAGCATATGTGTAAAGGTGGCTACAAAGAGCAACCAGGAAATTCTTGCCAGGCAGTGTAGCCCCCTATAGTAGAACATGTTCTATATCACATTATTCCTTTTTTTCTAGATAAGGTTTAATGAAAATCAGGACACCAAGGTTTTCTTACAACATGTAAGTGTGAAATACAGATTAGAAATTATGTATAAAGGGTTTAATACTTTAAACATAATACTGTTCCCTTCATCTTCATATAACCTTTGCATTTTCTGTACTCATTAGGAAACAGTGATAGTGTGGTCCACATAGTGTGATGTGCAACCAGAGCAGGGATAGCCAGGGGCATACATAAAAGATCAAAACTACTATCTTTGTCCATACCAGCAGATTTTGCCACTAAGGGTTTGGGATAAAAATATTCCAAACTAACCCCTGCCGTTAAATAATAAGTAGTATGTCAGAGTAGGCAGACAAGATTAAAATTTTACAGGATTCAGTATCAGAATGTTTGCGTAGATGAAAGTAACAGATCATTATAAATGCAACTGCTGATTTTGGAAAGGAAATAATAAGGGCTTATGTATTTCTGAAATAGCTTTTTAATATGTATATATATATATATATATATATATATATATATATACATATATATACGCAGTTAGGTCCATAAATATTTGGACAGAGACAACTTTTTTCTAATTTTGGTTCTGTACATTACCACAATTAATTTTAAATGAAACAACTCAGATGTAGTTGAACTGCAGACTTTCAGCTTTATTTCAGTGGGTTGAACAAAAAAGATTGCATAAAAATGTGAGGAACATTACACAATCACTTCATTTCAGGGGCTCAAAAGTAATTGGACAAATTAAAAAGCTGAAAATAAAATGTTCATTTCTAATACTTGGTTGAAAACCCTTTGCTGACAATGATAGCCTGTAGTCTTGAACTCATGGACATCACCATATGCTGGGTTTCCTCCTTTTTAATGCTCTGCCAGGCCTTTACTACAGCAGCTTTCAGTTGCTGTTTGTTTGTGGGCCTTTCTGTCCGAAGTTTAGTCTTCAACAAGTGAAATGCATGCTGAACTGGGTTCAGATCAGGTGACTGACTTGGCCATTCAAGAATATTCCACTTCTTTGCTTTATTAAACTCCTGGGTTGCTTTGGCTGTATGTTTTGGGTCACTGTCCATCTGTATTATGAAACACCTTCCAATCAATGTAAATGCATTTAGCTGGATTTGAGCAGACAGTATGTTTCTGAACACCTCAGAATTCATTTGGCTGCTTTGGTAATCGGCAGGAGGCAAACAAAACACATGAAAGGGAACACGCTCTACAAAGCTCTGTTTTGAGAAATGCTGGCATCAGCACAATGGTGGCTCAGCAGTTAGCACTCTGGCCTTTGCAGTGTTAGGTCCCAGGTTCAAATTTTGGCCAGGGCACTATCTGCATGGAATTTGTCTAACATGTCTAACTCCTAAAGGTTTCTATTAAACCCTCCCCCCCAGCACATGTGGCTCAAGAGATCATTTGACACCACTTATTTGGGGCTAAGGGTAAGTTCCTCTTATAAGATCAAATTGATATACTACTTTTAAACAACGGAGTAAACATTAAATATAGATAAACTCTGTGAAATCTGTGTGAGTCCAACTTCACAACTTTATATATCTTATAAGAAATCTTGTGCATATGTACTAATATGTTTATTGTTTGATGATTTGCTAATATTGTAGATTTTTTAGAACTTTTTGTCCTGAAGATGCGGACTCAATCTCCGCGAAACCCATCGACAGCAGGAATATACAATTAGTTGTCCCTGCAGGAGACACATACTGGCTCTTTGTTTTTATGTCTTTTATTAAAAATTGTGTTTTTATGAAAATTGTACCCAAAAAAGATTGTATTATAGCTATTCCCTATATAATTTGTCTTGGCCCTTAAAATCTCATTTTTGGTCCATTTCGTGTTTTTCCTCCCAAATTGATCTTAGACTGTGTTCATGACATATGACTATGGTAGGGACACTAGATTGTGACAGTTAGTGACATGACAATGGACTTTGTTAAGTGTTGTGTAATAAGCTGGCGCTATATAAATACTGGATGATAAAATAATATTATTCCCTGCCACAAAAGGCAGGGGTGTTTGGTTTAGGTTCAGGTAATAAAATGCAGGGGGTGATAGGTTTGGGCTTTCAGAGACATGTTCGTACCCCAAGCATGGGGCTTACATGTCTGAATAAGAATGTAGCCCTGTAAAAGAAAACAGGAAAGAGAAAAGATATTTATATTGTCGGATACAAACAGATAAGATACTTTCATAAAAAAAGGGAACAGTTATAAAAAACTAGTGAGATTTACAGATGCGTGTCTGGCACGTTACAGATCATGACTACTGGCTAGGTTTAGGGGGTCCAATACTACCTGTATATAATGTATTCTTTGTCTGCTGTTTTCTTATAATAGAAGTGGTTGAATATCTTTAGAATGCAATGAAATCCCATGTGAACATGATACTAATAGATCAAGGATACATGTTTTTATATGCATTTTTTTTTAGATTAAGAAAGCATTAGAGTCTGAGCACATTTGTTTAAAAAAGCTTTTAGGTCATTGCCCTGATCCATAATTCAAGTTACTTACAAATGTGAAAAAGGTTAAGGTGAACCACAAGCAGATACAGCAAACAACGACGGATGCATTTGCATATTCATTAAAAATGATGTAGTGTATTTTTACACTTTTAAATGTCTGTGTAATCTATGACCTTGTACTACTCTGTATTCCTACTGTGTACAGATATATACTTGATTTTGCTCTAATATTAGCATTATATAACCATACATATAAAGCAAATCTTACACAAAAAAGCAAGGCCAGCAATAGGATCAGCTTACACTGGTGCAGGGCAAACATGGAGGTGAAAGCAGAACGATTAAACAATGAAATATTAAGAAACAACAATATAAAGGGTTTAAATCAACAGCTAAAGATTTTAGTGCAGTTAAAAAAGGGGAAATACAAAATCCAAAAAAATTGGAGTTAAAAACAAAGTAAATGAGTAGTGAAGAAAAGGAACAAAGCGGTCAATACAATTGGAACTCAAACATTGGATATAGATGACACCATGGTTTCTGAGCTTTCTCTTGGAAAGCAAAGCTAAGCTTTCCATCACTACTCCCTCAATATATAGAGAAACCTTATTCAGCACAAACATAATACCTTGACTGATGTGAGGTTGTGGTTTGTTAATTTAGCTAACTGTTGTTTTGAAGGATATGCATGAATACTTTATCAGCTACATTTATCTAATATGTATACGAGGACAGGATGTTAGCACATCTGACATTTAGACAATTCTCTGCAGGGGAGTGTATGTACTTTAAATGAGAAGAAAGTTTTGTAAAAATACCATTCATTTCTTTATAAATAGACCTTTAAAAGTACAACTGACCAGAGTGGGGTGAGGGAGCACTTGCTATGTTGTGAAACTATGCCCAGGTTGTCCTGTATCACTGATGATTACTCTTTCATTTCATGGATTCTTTCATCACTCTACAACTTCTGATGCCATCTTTATAAATACCTTTTTCTGATTTTGTCTTCTCTCATTATAGTCTATGATACTTGGACTATAGTCCATCTCTCAATATAGTCCATGCAACTCCCTTTTTATTTCTCTTTTAAAAAAACCCTAAAAAGTATAAAACATATGAAAGCAATAAACAAAGAAAATCAGCAGTGATTGTGGTCATTCTTTAACAGTGCTGTCAGTTATGTTGGCTATGGACTGGTTGGCTCTGCACCTCAGGTGTGGTTAGGCTGACATGCCTAGGGTGGGATTTTATTGTTGTTTAACCACTGCATGTGGTGGATGCTGGGGGTATACTTTACCGTGGAAAAACAGATTTTGCAGACCTCTAACCAACCAACCTCATTTCCCATCTTTTACCACATCCAAACAATAAACACTCCATAATTTTGGTTAAATGGCCCGAAGGCTTTTATTACAACGATCTTATCAAATACTGTTTACATATAAATACCATAACAACAAAATACAAATAATTTATACATAAATTAACAATAAATAACAATATTTATCAATAATTTCATATTAAGTAACTTCACAATTCCAAACTCAGACTCCCAACCTAACCGTACTGGTTGCTGGTTGCGTGAAAGCACCCAATTACACTTGTAGTCTTCTTCCACCTGATATGAATTGCCCCCGCCTCCAATTCTCCCAGCTCGGGAACTTCACACCAAAGATTGGTCCCCAACTCCACTGTAATTATCAACACACAACCCTCGAGGGTGTCAAGTGCTCAACCCTACCACACCATCCCATCTGACCCATAATATAACAAGTTTCCTACTCCAAAATAAGGGGCGAGTGGGTGCACCCTTTCTGATCTAATGATCTAGCCACTTTCTGACATTTTAACACCTTAACCCTTCTCTCACCTCCTAAACCCAGCCGCCTCAAACTTCCGAAACTAATTTATTAACCCGATCCTGTCTACTCCCTGTCTGTCCAGTCATGCCGGCCTTTCACTATGCTTTCTTGTCTTGAACGCTCCAAGACTTTACATGTGCAGCTGATTTGTTAGGAAAAAAAATACTTATTTCAAATTTCTGAAATAGAGGGAGTTATTTTTTTCTACTTGAGTGTAGAATTTAAAAGAGTAAGAACTTCCATGGTCAATTCATTATTTTTAAAATGCATAAAGGTTTTTAAACTTTTCAATAGAGTATATATTTTTCAAAAAAGTAAGAAACCCTGTCAGTCATTTGTTTCTTTCTTTCATATTCTGTCCCAGCAAAAACTGAGGGGATATAATCACTATAACAATTACTATAACTAGTGGCCATATTTAAGGATCTTCTCTCTCACTGAGTCAACTGCAAATTTTTGATTTCTCTTTACTATCTATTTTGGAGAAGATGGTCACTGGGACCAAAAGTGAGGCTGAATTTCTCCAGCAGGGAATATTAGAAACCAAGTTAAGTTTCAACTGTTTTACACTCAGTTAAAAAAAAAGAATCTATAGCTTTGCATATAGAAAAGTATTTTTGTGGCATATCCAGGCAATATCACTAGCTTACATATTTTTGTTATTGCTAATGGTGCTCCTACTACATGAGTTTTTCCCAGATCTGGACAGAAGAATGGCTGGTTACAAAGGAAGTTGGAGGTGATGACTTCTGGGCAGGAAAAATACAGGGATGACATGACTTTTTCTACTGGTGGAAGTCACTGATATAAGTCATCTTTCCACTATTGGGCTAATAAATTATTACTTTGAAAGATACTGAAATCAGAATATAGATAGTTGGTAAGTCTGAATGGATATCTTCCAACACTGGAACCTAAAGCTACGTACACATGTGCATTGGTTCTCTTGCGATATTCGGCTCATGATATCTTTCATGTGTACAGTGCATATCGTCCATCGTCTGAACGACTGTCCTGGTGGATCCATGGATGAAGGATGACCAATGATTGTAATAGTGAAGGGGAGAGAGTGCAGCGGGTGCCGCTTCGTCATTCTCCCCTCTGCCCTCCACATAGAGCAGAACGGTGCTGTATGTACAGAACGCATTCATGCATCGTGCAATTGTTTTTCGTTGGAAAGGATCATGAAAGATCCTTTACAATGACAAATATTACATGTGTGTACATAGCCTAAGAAAGAGTGGTGACTACTGGAAACTTAGTGGCCTCCCAAAACTTCAAAGGGTAGGAGCTCAAGAGGAAAATGCTTTGGAGTCAGCCATCAGCTTTTTGGTAATGCAACAGCACTTCTGTTGTACTATTAGTAGCCAGAGAGGAAACTGCCAAAGTGGTAGTGACCCAGTCAGCTAGGATGTTTTTTGTTGTTTTTTGTTTTGGTAACATTGTGTTAACCTGATTTCTTGTGATACAATAAAGCACCTAGGCAGGAGTCTGAACTTTGTTTTCTTCAAAAAACTGTGTGATGGCTCATTGATCTGCTGCAAACTTGTTGTTACGAGCAATGCCCCACAGCAAGCTCATGGAGTGCAGTAGTCAGGACAATGCAATGTACAATACAGTTTGTCAATATTTCGAAATATTAATAAATCTATCAAAGGACCCATTACGTTGCTAGTGAGTAAAAGGAAAAAGCTCTCCAGTGTCTATTGTGAGCATAATATAGCCTGTGGTAATTGGAGGGGGAAGATAGAAATAGTTGCAGAGTCAGTGGTCCCTGGGAGCACAAAAATGACATACAATCAGTGGAACAAAAAAAGTGTTTGTGTTCAGGAGAATAAAAAAATACCCGGTGTGGTAGAAGGAAACAATTCCAAGTGTGGGTGGTCAGTAAAGAAAAAATGCCTGTAGTTGGTGGTCAATAGGAAGGCAAAAATGTGTAAGGTTAAAAAAAAAAAACACCCAGTGTTGGTGTCTGTGGGAGGAAGAATGACCTGACATCAGTGGTCCATGGGGGACTATTGAAACAATAGTGGTCAGGAGGAGCTGGGGAAAAATATTGTCTTTAGGGGACTTTCCCAATAGTAATTTTTTTTTTTACTTTTTCTACTTTCTGTGGCGATTATTCAATAGGGCCTTTTTTTACTTTCAGATGTGTCTAAAGAACAGGAAGTTAGGACAATTTTTACAATGTGACTTATAAAACAAGAAAAGCACACAAAAAAGTTTGACTTTAGCCTGACATTTCGTCAAAAACCACTTAAAGAATTTGTGCGGTGATATATTCATAAGCAGAAAAGAAAAATTTAGCTTGATAATATAATGAGGAAGGTGTTCTCTGTCTTCTCCATTAGAGCACACTTTACACATCAGAGACAGGACAGCCGCATATTGATCAGAAGGCTGTATATTCTCAGAACTTCTCTTTATGACTGGAAACTTCTTGTGATATTTCCAATCTTCATTAATGCAGAGCTGCCATTGAGTGGGGGGAAGAAGATTCTAGACTGGAAGCTCAGGCTGATCCCACAAATGTACTTTATGTCTTGACCTTAGAGATCCTGTTGAGAAAATAAGGCTGGCAACCTGTAAATGGTGTTATGGAGGGAAATGATCAAGTCAGAAGTCTGTATTACGGAATGGAATATAACAAGGAGCTGCATGTGATGTGATGAACCAATAATGTGCGTGAAGCTTAGGTTCACCTACCTTTTTGACTAATTCATCCCTGTACTAAAGTCTTGTAGTGTGGGAGTCTTGGTTAGAGTCTTGGTCAAGTTTTTATTGAAAATAGTAAAGACCTAATTAGACCTAATATTTGCACACCTCTTCTTATTCCTTAATTGCACAAAGTCAGGTACTTCCACAAGACGAGGCTTTGCAAGCAGTGAACTAAGTACTTAGAATTTCGGAAAGCTATGATATCCCATGCTCTCACTGGTAACACACCTAAGCCAAAAGGTATGGTTTAATGATTAATACCATTTAAAATGAGTTCTTTATAATAGTTTTCAAAGAAGAGAACTTGAAGATGGCTTGCATGTAGCACTTTGGAAAAAAGGGTTTGAAATAACCATCTCTTACACTCAAAGAACCAAGTCAGATTCTTCCTTTTAAAAGCAATACCAGGCAGCTAATGGAAACAATCCGTTAGCTACTAGCTAATGCTATCGAACAACATCTGCAATTGCACTAAATCAGATAGTTCTCTGAATTTACCTAATCTATGTACTGTGTAACCATTTCATGGAACTAAACATCTCACATCCAGCTGGTTGATAAAGGATCATAACGTTTTCTTTTAAAAATATTGATAAACAGAAGTCTGTTAGGGGCAATTTATAAATTGCAAAATGGTAGGCTAATCAAATATTCTCAGTATACTCATCTGATTTATAAGGTACATTTACCAATGTCAGTCATCCTTTCAAATGTAAACCCTAGGTTTAAACCTGAAGCTGATAACTTAAAGCTGATAACTTTCTATGCACACTGCATGTGCTGCACTATTATCAATATAATAGTGCAATAGATAATAGCTCAAAATGGATGTTGGACTGGTTGATGAAACCATGACAGGTATTGGAATCACCAGAGAACCATTGTGGGGGTGGTAAGTGAAGCACAGAAACCAGTGGGATGGCAGAAGACTGGGCCTGGACTGGAGGTTCAGCAGGTGCAGCAGAGGAGGCCAGAAACAGATTCAGGTGAGTGGCAAGAGTATTAGGCTGGATTTGGGTAGCTTCCTGGGTGTCTAGCCTCAGGGTAAAGAATTGGTTGGGGTCAGCTGAGGTCTGGGAGAGTGCCATCATGGTTCCTGCAAACTGTCACGCTTAGGGACCTCTAGGGTGCACTACACCTTGCACAGAAACGGTGTAAGCCCTAGGAAGGGCCAAGGTGCAGCATCTAAACAGTAACCAGGTCTTCTCTAGAGCCTCTAGTGGTGAGGATGTTGCACTGTGGGTTACTGCCAGGTTGCGGTCTTTGGGCACAGCAGGGTGGGCAGGAGGATGTATGGTAGAAAATTACTAGGCAGGATAATTGTCAAGGAAGGCCAGGGTCAAGGCAGGCAGCAAGCAACAAAAGTCAGGAACAAGCCAGGGGTCAAGGAAATAGACACAGGTGACACTGGTCACCACCTTATGGCAGGTGGTAAGTGGTACAAAAATCATGAGGTTGCAGTTCCTTAATAGGTGCACCATAACACTGCAACAGGGCATTTGTTTGCTTAAAACTGACAGTTTATACCAACATTGCAAAAGTTGTTGGGTAGGGGAGAGACAGAGAAAAAGTACTATTTCTGTGAATGTAACTTGAGCTAGAGTTTGCCTCATTTCTGTTCTAGGGTCAATTGGTCTTAAGCTGACTGATCCAAAAAAATCTCAATTCAGGATGCCCCCAATCTAAACTCCACTGAATTCACTGGAATGTAACTACAGCAGCCAAATGCACCAAAGTGGTATAGGAACGCCACAAAATGTCGGTATGGTAATTAAAAAAAGTGGAAAATATGGGAACAACACAGGTTTACAGCATAATGGAGACCCCTAGTGACACAAAGTAATTGTGAAAACAATAATTATTTTCAACCTTTTCCACAATTTTTAAATTAAAAAATTGAAATACAATTACAAAGCTAACTACATAGTTGAAATGTGTGCTCTATATGTGAACGATTTTAACTAATAAATATTTCATGGGCCAATTATGCAATTAATACAGCTCTACCAGACAGTCCTACCAGATTGGTGACCTACATTTTTCTCTACTATTATGCTTTAAAGCGTCATCACTTCCCTGCCTTCAATTAGTGGTAAGCAGAAAGACGTTTTCCTCATGTTAGAAAGTTCCATGTCAGTAAATGGGCAAGCGGCACTTGTTATTGGCTCCTAGTCCAACATCTTCCTTTCCCATTCCAGCGTTCTACTGGTCAGGGATAAATAGGAATGACTGAAATCAGAGGTTTGGTAATTACACCAGTTGTAATAAAAAATTCTTCCAACTGAATTTAATAAACACAAAACTGTTTTTAATCTGCCTGGTGCTGAGTTTAAAATGCTTTGCAGATATTTACATTTGACTCTAAATTTAGAAACTTTTAATGCATCCAAAGTTTTACAAAATTAAATCACATATATAATATAGATTGCCTGCTGGCAGACACTGTGCTAAAGTTTTAGTATTAGTCACCAAATGGCAAAGAACACAGATTGTTACAAATAGAAATGACTTCATCCAGAGTAAAAAAGAAATCACAGTACGATGGTAAATTTACCACACTGTATTTCTTGTCTACAATAAAGTCCTTCATTATATTTTATCACTTTAGACATTTATTCTGGTATTTTGTGGGTGGTGATTTTTATTTTCATCTATCTTCAGATGATTAATAAATTATCTTCAGGCTTCCCCGATTGGACTTGGTGTTGAGGATGTGAGCTGCGCTATGTCAGACATGCAACAAAGTAGAAGACTGAATCCTAAACCTTTTCTGTTCCTTTGTACGTATGTATGTCCTGATTTACATATGTAAACAGATTATCTTTAGCAACCAATAAAATGTGAAGAGATAGTAGCATCCAGTAAAGTGCACTAAAATTTCAAGAGAACAGTAATAAAGGAAAAAAGCACCAAAAAAATAAAAAGGTAGTAAATGTGTAAAAAGCCATCCTTTCGTAATGCCACCTTTGACCTATGCTGAGCACTTTTGTTTTATTTTGAGCTAGCAGGGTACTACGGATGTGTAGACATATCTTCATAGTTTCTAATGAAAAGGGCTGGCGAGTGGATGGCCTATAGCGATAAGTAAAGCATGTCTGTCATTCACAGAGATAAGTAAAAGGAAGTAAATGTGTATGTACAATTGAAGGGGTGAAAGGGTAATATAGGTTAGGTTCCTCAAAAATATAGTATACCTTTAAAACATACATAATATATCATTTTCCTTTAAAGCCAACTTTTAGACAAAAAATTTTTTTTGTTATGTTAGTTTTTAAAAGCTTAGACTAGGGGTCAGCAAACTCCGGCCTTTAGGCCAGATACGGCCTAGCCGGTAGTTCGTTCAAGCCTAACGCCCCCTGGCCAATCCGGCATAATGCTCCTGAGCCGCAGGTTGCCAGGGAGCGTTAGGAACTACCGGAGCTCCAGTGCTACCTCCTTGCTGTGGCTCCCCTATTTACCGTGGCAGGCCTGATACTTCCACCACCTCGGTAAATAGGGAAGGCACCCGGAAGGTAAATTCCTCTCCTCCGCAATGCATATGGAGGAGAGGGATTTCACTTCAGGGGGCGTTCCCTGGTGGGGCGTAGCCATTAGGGCGGGACTCAGAGTCCGGCCTAGTGTGCTCCCGCCCACCCCTGAAATGGCCTAGTGGTTGTAAAAGTTTGCTGACCTCTGGCTTAGACCATTGGAACTAGGGTTCCATGGAAACCTTGGTTCCTCCAGATGTTGCTAGGGTTCTTACAGCAATGAGCAGTTTGTGCCTTTTGGATCAGTTACCACTGATACCAGTAAACTGGGGAACAATTTTGAACAAATTTTTTGTTGACTTCAATTTTTAAGCTTATTTACACTAAAATAGGTATGCTAATTCTGAAAGTGCAGTTAGTTTTCTTCTATCACGTCAGGTTTTTTCTCTACTGCTTATATTAATGTGGTTACTGTAGCGTGAATTTGTATCGGCTATTCATTTACACGCAAGACTGTGTGGTCAAAGGTTGTGCGATGCTCTAGGTAGTGAATAGGCAAAATGTATTTTTATACTTACACACATATTTCCTTTCTTTCAGATCATGTCTGGCTCTGCTGTTTCTCATTGTAAGTAAACCTGTTTCTCACCTAAACAACCCTGATTCATTTTGTTATATCTGTGGCAGTTTCACCATTCCCAGTCAAAGGGCGAACACCAGCACATTTGTAGAGCAAGCCTATTTGGCATATTTCAAAGTTCAACTTGGTGATCAAGCTAAGTCTTGGGCCCCTCATAAGCAGTGAAATCAGTGTGTCGAGGGTTTACGAATGCGGACAAAGAGAACACGTGATAAGATGCCATTTGGTAAACCTATGGTTTGGTGGGAGGTCAGGAGATAATTTTAGTGTCTGTTAATTTTGTATAGTGAAAACTTCAGGATATAACAAGAAATATAAATGTAATATAGAGTATCCTAGTCTACCATCGGCTATACGCTCAGTGGCTCATTCAGATGAAATCCCAGTGCCGGTTTTCGTTACACCACCCTCTCTTGAAGAGCATGATTATGGTGATGAACTAGGTGACAACAATGATAAAGAGTTTGAAATTGAAGAGGACTCTCGTAAGGGATTTGATCAGCATGACTTGAGTGATTTGGCACGTGATTTGGGACTATCCAACTCCTAGCATCAAAAGTGCATGGGGAAAACTTACTTGAAAAAGGAACAAAGGTATCATACTTTCGAAACAGAGAAATTGCATTTCTGTAGTACTTTAGAACTGACAGTGGCTTTGTGTATTGCCATAACATACCTGGTTTATTGAAGGAATTGGGAATTCCAATCTATACCTCAACTGAATGGTGACTATTCATCGATAGCTCAAAGCAGAGCTTAAAGTGTGTCCTCCTTCACAATGGCAACAAATTTGGGTCAGTCCCAATTGACCATTCAGTTTCTCTTTGTGAAGAATATGCAGACATAAAGAGAGTAATTGAGTTGTTGCTATATATCGCCAACACAATTGGGTCATCTGAGTTGACCTTAAAATGGTATGCTTCCTTCTTCTTTACAATGCGGATACACCAAGCAACCCTTTTATCTATGCATGTGGGACAGCAGAGGTCGTGAGAGGCATTGGGTGGAAAGGAATTGGCCTCCAAGATCTGCCCTAAAACCAAGTGATCCAAACATTCTACATGAGCTACTTGTTGATAGAAAGAATATTATATTCCCACCTCTGCACATGAAACTGGGTCTGATGAAGCAGTTCTTTAAAGTTTTGCCAACTGAAGGAGACTGTTTCAAGTACCTCATTTTTGCATTTCCTAGCCTGTCATTTAAAAAAATAAAGGCTGGTGTGTTTGACGGTCCACAGATTCGGCAGCTCAAAGATGAACATTTCATCAGGACAATGTCAGAAGTCGAAAAGAATGCTTGGTTATCGTTCAACCCCATTGTCAAGGACTTTCTTGGAAACACACGAGCAAATAATTACATAGAAATTGTCCAGAAACTCTTGGAGAGCTATAAAATGCTTGAATGCAATATGAGCATCAAGGTGCATTTTCTGCAAAGCCATCTTTCTAACTTCCCGGAAAACCTTGGTGCAGTCAGTGATGAGCAAGGTGAATGATTCCACTAAGATTTGAAGGTCATGGAAGAACGGTATAAGAGTAGATGGGATGTACATATGATGGCTTACTATTGTTGGAGCATCCGGCGGGATTGTCCTAAAACTAACACTCCAGGAAAAGCTATAGGTGTAAATTTTTACCTTAGCCGCTTACCCGATTAATTTTCAAATGTTTGACTGTAAAAAAAAAATGTCATAGAGTAACAATAAATCCTTTGTATAAACACAAATTTAAATAAACAGTACATTCAAGTTATTATTTCATTATTTTTTCACTGTATGAAAAATTTGTATGTTTTTTGACAAAAATGGATGGTACCCTGTATCTTAAAACTGGATGCGATAGCAAAAAACTGGGGTCATTTCTGGATTCACCACCCAAAAATTAATAAAAAACAAGTGTAAGAACTAAGTCAACAAAAAATGCGTTCTCCGTTGTAATTCTTTTTGGCTATCTGTAATAGTGATATTCTTTCTACTACCCAATATTGTAAAAACATTGTTCCTATTGACCACTATACTAAAGCACTGTGAGCTGTGAATATTGGTATTATTGTCAGGGGTTCTCTAAGACCTGAAAGTGTTGTCAAGGGTTTCCCTATGTTAGAAAGGTTAAAAAACACTGGCTTTGATTTCTGGAAGCCTAAAGCCAAGCGTCTGGCTTTCCGACAACAATAACAGATCATAGTAGACCCCATGCACTGCATTGAAACCCAATATAAATTTGGACAGCATTTGTAGTGTACATGTGTGTTGGGGGCATTCCACCAGTTGGGCTGCCTAAGTTGATAGGTGTCCTACACAATGCCCCTTTTTTCTTAAAGCTCTCCAAGACTGGAGAAGATGGACTATCATAGGAGAACCTGGGTGATTTAGGAAACCTGGAATGGATATGGTCCAGGATCAAAAACATTTGGCAACTCACAGCAAAAAATTTTAAGAAACCCATTCCAGGTTTTCTGAAATTTGCCATGAAGTTCTGTCTGAAGTTCACCCATGATAGTCTATCTTCTCCATTCATGGAGAGCATGATAAATCAGGCACATTGTGTCCTCTGTTTTTGGTGAGGTGTGCTAAAGAAAGAATACATCTAGCGCTTTAATGCTTTTTAAATAGAAAATTAGAGTTAAGTGGAAACTCCTAAACCTAGGTCATTCAAAAGCTGTATGTACCAAAAGGCACCTTGTGTTAGTACCTAAAGCAGCAAGATTAGAGGAAACTTTACAGTTACAGACTGTACCCTCTTTTTCTTCATTGGATTCATCAAAAGGAATCTTGCGGTTAGGGGATGTTAGGTGGATTCAAAAGAACCCTTACAGTTCAGGAAACTTTAAAATGTTTCTTCTTTCACTTGTCTGAAGGTCTGCCCAGTTAAAACATATTACATAGACATTAGTATCCCACTATAGCAGTCAACTTTGGTAAAGTATTCACAAATAATAAAAGGGTTAAATGTATCATTATTATTAGCATGTATTTATGTAGCACTCAACATATAATATAGTTATATATTACTCAATATATTGCTTTATAGAATATATAGTCAGGCCATTACATGTTGAAAAGGGCTTCATCATTGAGGAATGTCTAGGACACCTACCTATGGCCTTGGATGAGTAACTGAGATAGTGCTGAAGTTACTGTATTGACATAAAAACCAGGTGGAATTTTTTGAGAAGCAACGGTCAAATATGGCAGCTTCCATAGCTGCTGGTAAAGGTTTCCTTTTAAGGGAGAATATTCTATACAAATGTTGTTCCTATCTATTAAAGTCTAAGGAGTTGTGGAGTCATATAATATGATATTGTGTACTTTATCCTATTAATCATCTTATTTATGTGAGTGTTTGCTCCAAGACTTTCAATCTTTCTTTCTTCCCTCATTGGCAGCTTTTTTTTCTTTTTCTTCTGTTTCTGTAGTGCTGGTACAGTATGTTCACAATGTCCTTTCATCAATCATTTTCTTTTCTCTACTTTCAATCACTTCCTGTCATCTTGTCCCTTCTCAGGCTCCATCCTTGTGCTCCTTTTTTTCTTCTCCTTCTTCCTTTTTAAACATTTTCCATATTGAGTTATTATTCCATCTTTTATCTCCAGCTAGTTTATTATTTGGCGAACACCTGTTATCTTCCTATTTTCTATGTGCTATATGCTGTCCATGAAAATGATACTTTTTCTGTAAAGTGCATGGGGCAGTGCCGTTTGTGCGTGCCTGTGTGTCTGTCAGTCTGTAGCAGAGAGCAGTAGGAGGCTGACACATCAATCTGAGTTCTGCTTCTGGATTTAATGAGTGCACCGCAGGTTTGAGCTGCCATTCATTCAAGTTTCATTTTGCTGTCTCCATATGGCACCAAGCCTGATATTCACACTTTCTGTTCCCGTGACAATTAAACACTCTTTGCTCCTAATCGACTGCAATGATGCTCAGAATCTCATTAGATTAACCATTTCCCAGTTTCAATCTCCTGAGAGCTGTGTTGTTAGAAAGAGTTAAAAGTAAAAAAAGTGCAATCAATTATTCACATGGAGGACCTTATTTTCAGCATTCCCAACTGAACTATATGTCTACTTCAATGACAAATCTGATACTGTAAATCAGGATCATAAAACATAATGTAACATTGTTGTTGTGTGTTTTGTTTGTCTAAAGGATCCAGACATACCTTTACTGAGTTTTACCTTTTTTTTTTTTGTTTAGTATAAATATACATTATGCATCTTTTGTGAAGGAACTTTCCTTCACCACGTATTAGGGTTTATTTATCTCTTTTATTGAAAATCGAAGTAGCACTCTTGCCTTTGCAGCGCCAGGTCCCAGGTTCGAATCTCGGTCAGGACACTATTTGCATGGAGTTTGCAGGTTCTCCCTGTGTCTGCTTGGTTTTCCTCCGGGTACTCTGGTTTCCTCCCACATCCCAAAAACATGCAGTAATATTAATTGGCTTCCCCTCAAAAACAATTGACCTTAAACTATATTAATGACCTATGACTATGGTAGGGACATTAGATTGTGAGCTCCTTTGAGGGACAGTTAGTGACACGACTATCAACTTTGTACAGCACTGCGAAATATAACGGCACTATATAAATACTGTGTAATAATAATAATTGAATACTAACCTCAACACCATGATCTGCCTGAAGAAATATTTTCTACAAGCTTCCCTCCAGGTTGCAGATTCCTAATCTAATACTCCTTCTAAATGCCAGTCATGGTCCTTTTACATGTTAAAAGTCTCTTTGTATGTGGAGATTTCATACTGACAAATTTAGAAAACAACAAAAACAATGAATGCTTCTACTGTCATTTTTGGGGATGAATTAATCTATATTGCTTGCAGCTAGTCAGTGATTGCTTTATCAGTAATATGTAAATTAAATTCTGAAAGAAGAATCTCCAGTCCTTTGTAATGCATGTTTTCAGGATATTTTATTTGCTCGGCATTCCAAGGGATTTTTTCCAGGAAAGATTTTCACCACTTTGGCCATGTCATTGCTCGCAGATGACATGGGTAAGATTAGTATAATTTTAACTTTCTTTATAGGTGTATCCAGGTTGATTTCTTCACTATTGTTACTTTAAAAATAAACTTTTGGGGGAAAAAAAAACTTTTTGGGAAAATGTATGAATATGGTATTAGCCAAACATTGGATGTTTCCCTACTGTAATGCATTTATAGTTTCCTGTTGAATGTACAACTGTATAAGTCGATAGGGTTATGTCAGGTGCTTTTTACTCTGTATCTGATTTAATTGGATGTGTGGTGTTAGATAAGCAAACTGGTGTTTACACGCTACAAAAAAATGCACCAAGCAGAGAGTTCATTTCTCACTGTCATTTACCTGGGGGATAACTGAACATAGATATACTGATACTTTCCAAGGTGTGACATGGGTCAGGACAGGCAGCAGCAAGTATGAATTAGCACATGAACCAAGGTTGGGGCTGAAGGCAGACATTAAAAATCAAGGACAAAAGCTACGGTCAAGAAGGTATGAGGTTGTAACAGTGAGAGCGTACAAATATGAATGATTGGTAATCTCAAAGTAATCTTGCTCTCAATTTAAATATATATAGTGTGTGTAAATGACACAGACATAGAGATGAGGCTACAAAGCTTCTACATGAATTGGGAGGTCAGTACCAACTCCTATGACTTTTTCACCTCCAACTGCCAACTCCAACTACCTCTTTTAGGTATTCAGATCCTTGTCTTGGGCAACTGTTATCACATATAAATCAACTGTTATCAAAATCACATTATCCAATCAAACATATAAATCAACTTTTAATGTACTTTACATGTTTCTGCCATGTACTATCATAAAATGAAAAAAATCCTTATTATATATAAAATTATCTGAAAGCCTACCCTTGTCTAACCAGACTGCAGGATCCTTCCTTCTAAGTTCTTTTAGTGCTAAAATGTATAATTTTTCAGGTTAAAGGGTAAGACTGAAGGTAAGGCTGTAGAGTTTATTTTTAGGCTTTAATAACTAACTTTACAGTGTGAGAACAAGCACAATTTTTAGCATAATCATCATGTATAGTCAATAGGCATCATCAGGCAAATCTCATTTCTCTCCTACCGTTTTCCAAAGTTTTAAAACTGAAGTAGAGATGTAGTTATGTTCATAACCCTGTGGCTCTCCAACATGCTGTAAACTTGTAAGCCCTATGGAGGCACCCGAAATGGACATGTTTGTTTGGTGGGTTGCAGCACATGTTTATTCACATGACATGGGATAGCTATAAGGGCATAATTACTGTTACTAGGCCCTCTATATTGTCTCTATTTGATATGTTTGCTTTTTTAAAAATAATTTAATAGAAAAGAAAGAGGATTCAGAACACTCAACACTTACCCATTAATTTTCGAAAAATAGGCTCAGAAGGCAAAAGAAAAAGTATTTAGTTACCTGGTACAATAATACAGAGAAAAGTGAATGTAATTTTATAGATTTTTCCCCATACAAGTAAATCTATACATCACAAGGGAAAATCAAACATCACAAAGCTAACAGACTAAAATTGTTTCACCTGAAACGTGGACAGCACTCTATTGTAAATGGTAAATGCTATTTATTAAGCTATCCTTTGACACTTTAGGACCATCAATGCTTCGGAAACAGAGAAAAGATAATGGACCTGTGGAGAGGAAAAGTATCTCTTACCTGATTGCATGAATTATTTACTTTTTTACACAATGCACAGTAAAGTATTCAGAAAGCTAAATGAAAAAAAAGTTTTTTTCTGTACATTTTGTTGATTTTCAGTTTTAGATGAGAACTTTTGGAAACTTTCAGCAAGAGTAGGATTTTATACGAGAAATTGTCAACAATCCAGGAAATTTTAGAGTTCAACAATCAGCTTGGTAAAGCAAAATATAGTAGAAAAAAAAGATGCCAAGTAAAATATTCAGAAGGATTTGGCCACCTACCAGTTGTCTGTCATTCCTTCGCATCCGTTTACCTGTCACTATATTTTGCACATTTTTATTTGGCTTTCCAGCCTGCGTTGGTGAGGAACCTTCTGCTCATGCTAAGTGCCCCCTTCATAACTGGTATCTGAATTGCACAGATGTTAAAGCAAGTTTTTTTTAGCTTATCAGTCAACATGACTTTATTCTGTTTACTTTTACAATATACACTTTTGTCTTATTTTGAGAGATAGATAAAGAGTGAAGGAAAGTGAAATCATGAAGGTTTTTAAGAAAGTGAACAAAATAAATCAAAAAGCCCTCCACTAAACTTGTGTGTAGCACAGTATTTTCTTAGGAAAAAAAAGATATTTTGACAAAAGGGGCCGTGATGCACCTAAAGCAAGCCAACCCAGCTGTCAGATCTTTATTACTATAGCTCAAAGGAGTGTGAGCCCCCTCTAAAATGGTTGAGAACAACATACTCTACCATATATATCCTTATCTCAGTATCCCACAATTAATTATAGACTTAACTTGTAGAAATACCAGGCTGCTGCTCTTGGAAACACTAGTGCAGACAACAATGGAAGGAAAAACAATAGCTAGGTCATACATGCTCAGGGGTTGCAGGATCACAGGTGAACAGGTTTGCAGGTACACATGAATAAGTGGATCAATGAAGTAATGAGTCATCGGAGGTCATGAGATCACTGGAACATAGGGCACAAAAAACCCAGGAACACAAGGGTCTCAGGAGCACAATGATAGGTAAAAACTTCCACAGGAGACTTTGCATTTGCATAGCTGCACATTGTTCATTCACCAAGAAATGCTTTGTTACATCTTAAGTGGTCAAATCAAAAAAACTGTCCCGTAATTGGTTGTAGGACTGGTTTGGCCTAAACCCTCAAGTTTTAGTTGCTATGCATTGGAGGTAAATATAGTGTTTGATAATAAGAAAAGTAAGTATGCCACACATCCCTTAAGTCACGATAGTGGGCTAAGCCATGAAAACATTCCTAGTGGATAACTGCATACTAAAATACGTACTACTAATATAAAACTTTTTTTTTTCCACCTGCATATAGCTGTACTACAGAAACATTTTTGGAACTAACTATGAAAGTTTTTCTTTAACAGGAGAACTAAATTACAAGAGTACTTATGTTTACAATAAAAATGAAAAATAGATAGCAGGACCCAGACAGACAAAGGTTAGGCAAACATCTTGTTCTTCAAGAATACTTGTTCAAGGCTGATGTACATTGATTTATAGCAGAGGTTGGACTAAGTCTTCACCCTCCAAGTCCAAGTCCAGTCCCAAGTCATCCCTCCTCATCCCCTTCAGCTGTTAGCAGAGAAAGCAAGTTGCAAGTTGAGTTGCAAGTCGCTGGGCAAAACCCCCAAGTCGAGTTGCAAGTCATTCATTAGGCGACTTAAGTTTAAATCGAACTCAAGTCCAAGTCGCGCGACTCCAGTTCCAACCTCTGATTTACTGACACTACTGAAAGACAGATTGGGGCACTATTATCTCAACAATATGTAGTCGGAGATACTGCACATATTTAAAACTTGACTGAAGGCAAACAGCAAAATACACAAAGGAAATACATATGGGAAAGCTGTGTTACCTGCCAAATTATTTATGTCCTTCTAATCTTACACTTGACATATCCATTCCAAACAGAATGGGAAACCTGAGTTTGTTTTCTGTTTTCAGGAACATTTACAGGTTTTGTCTCCCCCTTCTTCAGCTTAACATTGCACAGTAATAGAAGAGACAGCATACTAATGAGATCATCTACTGTTTTCTTCTTCTATCTGCATATACCAGGTGTCTGAATTTTCCTGTACAGGAACTGAAAGACGTC
The DNA here is from genome assembly GCF_032062135.1 of Pyxicephalus adspersus. Classification (NCBI taxonomy): domain Eukaryota; kingdom Metazoa; phylum Chordata; class Amphibia; order Anura; family Pyxicephalidae; genus Pyxicephalus; species Pyxicephalus adspersus. The sequence continues at coordinate 42,952,090 of NC_092859.1, forward strand.
AACACCAAGTCACATTCAGGTACTCATATTGCTTGCATTTAAAAATACATTTAATAAAATATTATTTAATACATAGTTACATTTTTGTGTCCTTTACATCTGCTTGATGTTCAGCTTTACAGCACAACTAAACTTCTGCAATTAAACAAACTTACCTACTTGATCACAAGTCAAAAGTATACACACCTCTCCTCATGCCATTCTCACCCGTTCTGCCAAGGTTGGAATTATTATTAACTAGTAATTATTTAGCGCTGCACCACTTTACAAAATCCATAGTCATGTCAATAGCTGTCTATTAAATGGGCTCACAATCTAATGTCCCTACCATGGTTATATGTCATTACTACAGTCTAAGGTCAATTTGGGGGAATCCAATTTACCTAACTGCATGTTTTTTGGAAAGTAGGCCCAAGAGCCAGCGAGAAAGGGAGCTAGGAGAGGGGCCAGCATGACTGAGGGGAATGTAAATAAAGCAGTCACTGATGTATATGGTTAAATCGTCCAAAGTATTAAACGGCCGTAGGGCCATTTCACCATACCCACAGGTTTTTTTGTTTAGGAAGAAGGGGTGGTTTTGATGTGAAATGGTTCTGGGTGAAAAAGGGCTTTTGCATACCGCAGTCATGTGGGAGGAAAATGGAGAACCCGGAGGAAACCCACGCAAACTCAGGGATAAGTTATATAATATAATTTCCACTAATTGCTTATACATTGTTTTTAAAGTTTCATTGTTTTTGGAGTTAGAACTTAGACTGGATAAAGAATCAAGACACTGTTCAGGCAGAATGAAACAAAATAAAATAATTTGTTTGCTCCCTTCATAAAAGAAAGTTCCTAAAAGCCTGAATGGGGTGAAAACATACTGTGCACGATTTAGCATACTTTCAACTAGCAAACTTTTTTCTCTTCAAAGGTTTAACCCATACAATATTAGTGAAGCCTGGTGGCCCGAACCATTCTTTGGTTCTTTTTGTCATGTACTCCCGGATCTCCCGGACGAAATTCTAAACTCCTGTTCACCTCGGCATTTTGGGTGTACCTGGCCTACACATTAAATAACATAACATAAAATCCATGGAGAATGGGCTTATAATGATCACATTAAATGTGCAAATCCAGGGACTGAAATGCAGAGATCTCCTCGACAGAGTCTGTAAGAAGTCTATTTATAAAACAGTGAACCTCACCTAAACATTCTCTGGTGGAGAATCTTTCAGCTCTATGTGTCTCAATAGCAGTATTGATTCTCCACCAGGGAATGTTTCAGTGAATGTCATATTTACTGCTTAATATATAGACCTTAAGAGATATAATAGATGATCTGCTTTTCTAGCATTTACTAGATATTGAAAAAATACTTTCAAGTGAACTGAGCCTTTAACTCTAAAAATCCCACAAAAATGCTTATAACTGCCACAACAGTTTTTAAAATAATAGTTAAGGAAGAATAGAAAATGTTTTATTTGTAAATGTTGCACAAGGACACAAAACAATTGAATACAGTCATTGACAGCACTGAAACAGCTAAATATATTGAACCATCTAACATAACAGTACTATTAATAAATGGGTAAACAGAGAGAAGTTGTTTTTCTTGGTGACATAAACAGCTTCAACGTTCATCTTCATCTGTGTACTGACAGGAAATCATAACAAGGTTATTAATTAAAGGAAACCCATGCCCTCCCGGGGGACTCCACAATGAGTATTATGACAGATTGGCAGATGATAGAGCATGAAGTTGGACCCGTATAAACGATGATAGGGTCACATATGTTTTATCCAACCTACTAGCTACTGTGCGAACAGCATTTATTTTATTTTTTCTAACACTATAACTTTCTAAGATTTAATCTTATTTTGTCCTTGGTCTTTTTTAGTTATATGGCCTACTGTGAACATCATTGAAAAAGAATTGTCAAAAAATCACTTAATCTTTAAACCTCACTTGTTGCAACATTCATCATGCCTTGCCCATCTGAACTCTACTTCAGTTGCAACTGTTTTAAAGATTATAGAGAACAGTAAATTGGTGGGGTATTTGCTTTTTTTCTACAACTCTTTCAACAGTAACATTTGTTAGAGTATATCTGGTATTAATACTTTCAAATGAGAAATGAAAAACTCCAATTTCACTTTTAAAAAGGATAAATAAATTAAATACATTGCTAACAAGTGGTATAACATAAAATGTAATATAATATTATAGAGGATAAAAAATGAGGGATGAGCAGGAAATTTCGGAGAAACCGATTTCGCAAAACCATTGGAAGATTGAGGAAATCATTACTGGAGGATTCTCAGGGCTGAATTCCTTACAATTACAATTTTGGTAAGCGAGAACGTCCGAATTCACTGCAAGATCGAGTTTAAAAAGTCACTCACTCATCCCTAATAATAATATAATTTATACCACCTATGGGTTGAAAGATGTCCAGTATCATACATCTCATTTCCTGAGATGAGCTTGGGCTATCATGGACCTTGGGCTCATGGTAGTCCTGAAAAGAATGGGGATGACACATTCTTATATATCTGTGCAGGAAGAACGACCACCCTCTTCTTATGCCAGACAGGAAGAGGAAAGAAACATGGTGAATCATAACTGTTTAGAAGAATGTTGGATTAATATTATGTATTAATTTTTGTATTTCTGGCAAGAGGTGATGGATGGTGTTAAAACACAACATTTAGCTTTAAATAAACATTTCCTAGGGGATATATCATAATATAGGGATTTGCAGATAATGTTAACTTTAAAAGCAACTGGAAGAGAAGCTTCTTAATATCTCTCTGGAAGCAGTAGATCATAGCTCTGCCTTCTTCAAGAGTTTCAATTGAAGAATTCTCAGCGTATGAAATGCTTTTATATGATCTTAAAAGACACAGCACAGTAGACACTGCCAGCCTATTGGCATTGTCATTGAAAAAAGTTTACATAAAGGATTAGTCACTGTAATGAGTCACTGACTTGTCTGAACTTTAGCTATAGAATTTGGTAAATAACAGACTATTTTCATCAAGTGGTTAGTGAAACTTGTAAACATGTGAAACGGAACTAAGGGATCTACCTGCTGGCTAAAAAAAATATAAATACCAATATCTAAATTTGGATACCTTCCTTTTTATTGTATTATTTAGTTATGATTAGAATAACTAAAGAAGGAAAATATGAACAACACCACTTTACATTCTCTATAGGATGTTCATTGCCAACACAGATTCACTTCAAAATAACTGAAGACATCATCACTATGAACAAGATCGGAAAACAAAGTTAAAAGCAGAGTTTGAAACATTTAATTACCACCACAGTCTTGTTCTTTTCTCTTTAGCTCTGACAAGTTGTAATAGGTTGTCTGTATGCCCCAGGGATTAGGAACCAGCGTAAAAGGCCATTATAAATAGCAAAATAAATTTGGGACAAGTGAAAAAGTTAGACAAGACCAAACTGTATTATACTTTAACACCAATGTCTGATTTTCCATTTAGCTCTTGCAAACTTTGTTTTCGATTGGGGTACAATGATACAGAAAATTACCTAATCAAAGTTTTGAACATTTACGTTTGTTGTGGTCGATAGTTCATGTTCATCTAGTTTTGTGTTGCAATCTATTAGGAAGAACATGACTATAATTATTAGAGTAGTGTCTGAGATATCTCAGCTATGGGCTTGACAGTTTTCATGCTGGTAAAGAAATTGTTTGTTTAATCCAAACCACTTGTGAGTGCCGAAGAAAACCTTTACAGTTATATGTTCAGAGTTATGGACACTATGGCAACCAATTAGAATTAATCTTTTAGTGAGATGACTACAATAAACTGAAATCCAATTCGATAATTGCATTTTGTACAACATTGCTGCTCTTTGTACTTTGTAAAAGAACATCAGTCTGTTCAAAAAGCAGACTATTGGATTTAAAGGTGAGCTTGTTAAAATCATTAAACATATAAAACAAACAAACATTTGTTTACTGTAGTGTAAAAGAAGCTATACAAAGAACAAGATGACAATTTCACCCTATTGTATATCTAAGTATGAAAGTTAGACAAAAGTCTCTGAACTCAAAGAAATCCTCTTTTAGACAGTTGCATTTACAAAAAGTACCCCATTGTTTGATTTCTCCTCTACTCCGGGAGATAACAATTCTGGATTTCTAATCATTTTCATCCCCAGTGACAGTTCCAATGTTCGCCAGGACAAATGTAAAGTAACAAGCATTTTAAAATAAGTCCATCACCACATGCTCCTTGCTGGAGACTCTTCCATGAGTGCATACTGATGATCCAGCCCTGCAGTCAGTGCTCAACCAGACTTCGGGACTTTAGAGAACCAATAGGAAGAGTAAATGTCAACCAAATAATAAAGCATTCCAAAGAAGGAACTTCTCAATCTGCAATAAGGAAAACAAAAGACTCTGGACCCAGCTTGTCACATGACCCACAAATTTGGAAAGAAAAATTGTATTTGGATAAGAGTTTTTGAAAACAATCATGTTTTTTTTTTCTTGTTACAAAATACTAATGAGATTTTAGGGGTGGTCAATATTCATGTGTGACTTTAATGAAATTCACTAATAATGTTCATGTTTTCTTGGAATATACATTTAAAACTGACAAAATCAGATTTTTTTTCAGCAGATCCCTTTTTTTCGCTCCGTTTTCTGAAGTATTACAGCTCCCTGCACTGCTAACCTATTAATTTATACTTATAGCTTAGTTAGGTTCCTTTCTTTGGTGTATTTCTTCCTTCTGTACAATTTCACCTACTGTTGACTTTCAGTAAAACTCAATTATTTTATTGTCATTGGTCAATACTTGGTCAAGACACATCAGTATATATCCATTTTGCAGGACAAGACAGTTTTCCTTTTGTTGAAAGAATAAATCCTCTATGGTCTGAAGATTTAAAACAGACACCAAATTGGCAAGCTGTGTAAAACTGTTTTACAGGGGGTCTGCCAGAAATTTAAACACATGGGTGAGAAGGCCCTGATGGAAGCAATCAATAATCAAGTAACTTCTAAATCCTTCTTTTTAAAGCATATCCCTCTGTACCATTTCTTCTTTAGTTGTTCCTCCTTATCATTTAATGTTATGTGTCTGAAAAAGGTAATTGTTTACTCACCAATGTAAGGGTACAATTCTCAATTGACTACTGATGTAAGGAGGCACTTCTGCTCTGACACCAATGTAAGGGTACACTTCTTCTCTCACCACCAATATATGAAGGAACTTTCCCACTGACCACTGATGTAGACTTCAGCTTAAGTTTAGGGCCAGTTCTTGGCAAAAGCACCAGTAAATCAGATTATGTAATCACTTTTACAATAATTTTAATACTAATACCATGTTTACAGAAGTACAAGACTGATTATACTGTGCAATCATCAAGGTGGAGTAGGGAAGTAAGATCACTATATTTTTTAGCTGCAAAAAGGCTGCAAAAGTGGTTTCACCCTCTTGGAAGTTTCACCCACCTGTGTTATTAATTGTTCCAAATAAGTAATTTGTCAGGGGTGAAACCAAGAACAACACAACATTCCAACTGACCACCAGTATAAGGCAAATCTTTACTTGACAATGAAAAAAATCACGTGACCAAGGGATGCAAAAGATAGCATCTAAAGAATGCACTCTGCATTTGAGGATCTGTATTTCCTAAATCCTAATTAGATGTGTTTTTTATTAGGGAATATTGCAGTAAGGGGGTAGTAAAGAAGAGATAATAAAAGTGAACATTGTTTAGGCGGATAAAGGAAGCAAGACCTGGCCCAAGTTTACATTGGAGTCCACACTTACGTAACCTTACCACTGTTCCTAATTTTTTTCAGTGCAGCTTGCATTATTAGCCTCCTGCATCCCTGGTAGTTTTTAGTATTCTGTGACAGGTACACTTGAAAACAAACTAGAAATTTCATAGTGATTCAAAGAGCGCTACATTAGCTTAACCCTGGTTCACTTTGTTGTTAGATGCAGTGTACGTTTTAGCTCTCCAACTACAAACACTAGACTTCATTCTTTTTCTATCATCCATTGATTTACCCAATAATCCATCTTCTGTGAGCTGTACGTCTCTCCATCTCCACGTTTGCTTTTTTCTGAACTCCCTAACTTATTTTATGCCTTCCTGAGGAATTTTTCTTTCAAGTCCCTTTCAGCTTGGCGTGTTCTGTGGAGGCATTTGTCTCCATTCCGTCTCTCTCAGTGCCCGTATATTTCTTTCTCTCTATTTGTCTCTCTCTCTTTTATGCTATCCATCTTTTTAATCATTCTTTCCCATTTTTATTTTCCTTCCTTGCTCCCTCTTCAGCTACCTGCCATGCTGCTTTGCTCAGGAGGTTTGTTTGTGTACCTGTTACTCTCATGTGGCTCACTTTTCCCATGACAGTTGCGGCTTTCAGCTTGGAGATTTGTATGGCATATTGCCTATTCCCCTAGAATTTACAATTTTGTGTATTTAGCTGAAATGACATTTTCACTCAACTGTGGAAATGTTAACAAACACATCAATATGTCAAGTCGGTTATATTCTGAATGATTTTTGAAAATAAGGAAACAGATAAGAGCATTGCTTTCTGTCCTTCAGTGGTATAGGTATTCCATTTAGAGAGGTAATGGGCACTTACAACCACCAAAGTGTGTTAGTTTTTTAAATTTGAGAGACTAGCTTGTTGGATTATCTTTGTGTTAAATGGGTTGTTCAATTTTTGCCATGAATTTTAGTCTTTAGTTATTCGAATGCCAATAGTGTTCGATACAAGGGGTTTTGGTAAAAAAAAAAAAAAAAATTAAATAGTCCTTCATGTGTCCTGACCACTAACCTAAACTGTACATTGACTAGTTTTGAATAAGGTAATGTAGAGTTTAAACCCCCTTCGCCATATGTATCCTGCTGGGGGTATTTCCTAATTTCCAATCTCCGAAAAAGCAGGAAATTAAAGGAAATATATACAAAGGGCAGGGAATTTCACTTTTAAGCTGTTAGTATCGTACCAGTGTATATCTTTGGGACTTCTTCACCACTTGTTCTGGTAACACTGCTAAAATGTGAATTTTTGTGAATCATTTCTGTCTCAGGATCTCATTTCTGTCTTATTTCTGTCTGGAGGATCAAAAAAATATATACCCCTGCATAACATATTCTAAACCCTTTGTTATTCAGAACCATTCCATAACAGAACTTTACCCACAACCTAACAAACTTTTATCTCTTAAAGCAATGCTCACATTAGGATTCACTGTAACCCTAATCCTCACCTAATCACATTTAATCAAGGGCTCCTTGAAAATGTTTCCTCTTTATTTTTTGGCAGATGTTAAATAGAATTGCTGCTTTTCTAGGAATTTACAAATGTCAAAGTTTTTTTCCAGCATCCAACGCCAGTCATTTTGATATGAGACAATGACCTGGAACAAGCATGCAGCCAGAAAAATTTGAACACTCAGTTTACTTGGCCCAGGTTAGTAGATTGGTAACATCATTTTAATGTGTAATTTAAAAAAATATTCAGATACAAATTTGACAGTGAAAAAGCAGTTGCATTATATAATACTCCCAACTGCAGCAGCATACATGACTAGGGTAGCTCAGGGGCCTCCTTTCCTGTTTCCCCTCCCATGACTGCCAACCACCTCCCTGCTACGTCGATGACCACATATACAACTATCTCTTGGAGCCATATGGCTGATACAGCTGTTTTATTATACCATATAAAAAACTTGAAACATACAAATCCCAACATATAAAACAAGTCAACCCAACAAATAACAATTTTCACTCTAATAACTATGTTACCTGTATATCTCAGAATTACACTTCCTAGTTGCTGATCCTGAAAAACCCAAACGTCCAAAATTTCCAACTTTTGCTTGCAGCAGATTTTTGGCCCCCAGACGCACTATCATGCCTCAGGTGCCAATATCATCCAACTGAAGCTCCCCGATATCTGTATCAGTCTCTGTTCACAATCATTTTCCTAATTCAAAAACAGGAAACTCATACCTGACAGGTCTCCCAATCACTTTCCATCACCACTAACACAACTGCCTTACAGGACCCCAACTACCACCCCCAACATCCTAAGAACCATCGACAAGAGAGACGGGTGAGCGTCTTTCTTGTTGCCTTCTGGATGGTTCTTCAACTTTTTCTTGTCCTTTTAACCCTTCTGCTTCCTGCCCTTTTCCACCTTTTGCTCCCCGCCTTTCGTCACAATGCCCCCTTCATCATTTTCATCCCCTCCCTTTCTTGAATAACCCATTCTTGTCAAGGCCCCCTTTCACACCCTGTCCTGCTACATGTTCCTCTTTCTGGCTCCAGGGCTTACCTTTAACATTTTTAGCAAATCTTTCATTACAAATGACTGTAGAAAGTCTCAATGTTATACAGATTTTTTTTAATATGTAAAAAACTAATGAACAAATATCAGTATGTGCCTTGACCAAGAAGAGATAGCAAGCCCGTTTCCCATGCTTTCTCAACAGTAGGAGGACATATAGTTGAAGTACAGGGCCAGATTTCCATAACATGTCCCCCAAATGGTTGCAGAGCCCAGTCTTCATTCTTTTCTTCTTTCAGCTTACTATCATCAGCCATCTTGATTGGGCATTCAGGGATGATCGGCATTCTTGGTACGTGCAAGAGAAGCTTGGATTTGCAGGTTTTGGATTGACAGGCTAGAGCCACGGACCACCAAAGACTTTGTAAAAAAAAGTGAGAGCAAAGCATTCCCACCCATGCCCACCACACTACACCCCTGTATGATGGATTATTGCAGCATCACCTGTCCCTTTCTACAATAACCACCTGGCTGATCCTGTATTTTGCAAAGTGGAACCTAAGTTAGGGAATTATATATTTTATTGGAATTGGTAGCAAAAAAAAATGCTCTTTCATCAATTATAGTTTTAGGCTAATTAAAAGTGATTAATTTTAAAAGTAAAAATTACCCATGCATGACAATGCATGACAGTACTACTTTACATGTATGAAAACCATATACAGAGTGATGTCTGTATTTTAGTCTGAATTTAAAGCTATTCTTACCATGAAGTGAGAAGGAAATACATTATGATCATGCTAACAGTTAAAGGGAAATCTACACCAGAGACTTGATCCTCTGTAGCTAAAGTAAATTCAGCTTTTATTAAATTCCATTAAAACAGACTGTACTAAACTGACATGTTTCAGAAGAACTGGTAATTGAAGTCAATTAAGGGCTCTCCCCAAACACATCAATCTCTAACAGTCTGTTTTAGAACTTTCACAGACCTAATGCAGTTTAATGAAAGTTGATTTTACTTTTGCTATAGGCAGTTGAGTCCTAGGTACTGTGTTTTTTTTAATTTTATTGGTTAGACTTGGACTGTTCTTTTTCTGCTGTTTGTAAATCATCAACAGGAATACTTAATAATAACGGGATTGCAGGCTGTAGATATGACTCAAACCATTTGTTGGAAAGAATATGTATTTTGTTTTTTTTTTCTAACTTTGCTTGTACATAAATATATTTTAGCCAGAATAACTAACAACATATTGAGATGTTTACATGCACCCTTAACTTGTACATAGAGTTTGGAAAATTTCTGCTTATGTTAAAATGATGTGAAGTTTGCTTGGTTGCAAATATATTCACATACAAACTGTGCATAATTTTGAGCAGAAATGCCAGAAAACACTTAAAGTCAAATAATAAGGAAAAAAGGTTCCTGGAGGGTGATTGCTATCTTGTAAGCAGCTATGAACATTATTGGGAGCCCTAGCAATAAAATTGGGCTGGGAAAAGGAGTATTTTCCTTCTAGGTTTCTGCTAATAAAATATACTTGACTGAATGTTCACCATTCAGACATTCATTCAAGCCAAACCTGTAGTCATTGGCACAAGGTGAGCATTATATTGCTACCTGCTTCCTGTTCAAACTGCTGATTACGTATATATATATATATATATATATATATACCAGAGGGTCTTCCTATATGGTTATAAATCATGTAACCAAAGTCCAACAACTACAAAGAAAGCTAGGGCTGGAATATTGAGAAAACTAAAACATTTCACAGTAAACCATAGACTTTAGGAACACCCACCTTTCACAATGCTGACCAATCACACCTTCTATGGTATACTTTTTTAGCTCCCAGAAATCTGAAACTGCCATCAGAGGGCTCACCTTCATGGTTCCCAATGGTTTTGCGTGTTCTGCAAGACCTACCAAATTAAGCACTAAATTATAAAATAGAATAAATAATGGAACAAGTGAATGAAAAAGTAAAGTAGTTAAACAAATATAAAAATGAAATAAAATGCAACATGTAGCTTAACAAAACGTCTGTTCCATCCTGCAAAGGCAAACTAGTTTAGTGTGTGCCACATTTTATATACTTACCTTTCATTTGACTCATTTCACCTAAAGCCCCTTCTGTACTTTTGTCCCACTTCTATAAATATTTTCCAATCAGGTCCAAGTTTGACTACATGACTACCTGTTTTCTTCCCCACTTGCTGTAGTGTTATGTAAGATGAGACTAAAGTCAAAATATTTGTCCTCACCACCAAATGATACATATTGTGGAAAGCCAACACAGCTCTACAATGCAACTATTAAAGGAGGCCTGCACAACTGTGCATGACTGAAGGTAAGGCCAGAGTTGACCTTTAACACCTGAAACTCATAGTGAATCTATCTCAAAATGCACACGGGATATGTCCACTTAACTAGTTGGCAAACACAAACTTTTGAGCATCCTATGGATTTGATGAAGGTTACACATTTTAGTGAATCAAGCTTATTTAAAAACAATGTTTAGCATGCAAACAGAGGTCAAAATAGGATTTCCAAGCTCATTTTTGTAAATTGCACATTTTTTATAAGCTGGCTATTGACATAGAGGCTGTTGACAGAGGATTGAGACCAGTAGGTTTTGGAAACTGCCTTTAAGGGAGGGAGGAAGTGAGTATCAAACAGGTACCAACACCTATTCCAATGGCCCATGTTTTCCATCTATATAGATATAAACAATAACACACTGCTAAGCCAGGAGTTTATTCAAAATCTATCTCAATGAGATACTCAGAGGGTAGCTATGGTAATGTTGCTCATTTGCCGATCTCTTGACTTTAGTTGTTTCAATGTCCAGTAAACTCAAACCACTAATTTATACAATGTTTAAGATCTTCTGCTATCACAGACTTAATTAGTATTAACAACCCAGCCATAAACCTAGGCCAATACCTATGCTGCTGCTGCTAATAAGCATACAAACTGGCCATGTTTACAATTAAATGTGCAAGCTTCATAATTATTAATTCACTGACAAGTTCTAGCCTAGATCTTATTGTGCTATCTATACACTAGAATGCTTTTAATTGAACTTGTCAGTCTTCTATAATGAGTCCTAAAGCACACCTAAAATCAAAATAGTTACTTTACATGAAAGGGTAGACAACCTTTTTATATAAAGTAGGCCCGAAACTGTAAGAATATAAGTGAAGGACCGCATGACAGGATGAGGGGGGAAGGCATGGAGGGGTTATGGGAAAAATGGGTTGGAAGATTATATGGGGTGATATGGTGTGGCTGAGTGGTAGGAGGGGTCAAGGGACAAGATTTAAAAAGGGGGCAGGAGGGGGGAGAAATCATTACTATTGGCAAGGTGCCAGGAAATTTTTTTCCCACAGGCCCTTTCCTTTTTTCTGTATGTGGTTGGTAGTTGTTTGTCATGGCAGCTAGGCGGTTTTGCTTGTCCATGAGGGTAGGGTTCAATGCATTCAAGGCAGCAGGGGTGGGAACCCATCAGGGTATGGGTTTTCTAGATAAGTGGGTCCCATAGTACACTGGGTTGTAGTGAGGCCCGGTAGGAGCGAAGGGATACCTGTAAACTGTTCCCGAGGCGGTGTGGTAGTGGCTGGGGAAGTAGTGAATGAGTGTTACTTTCATGTGCCTTTACAAAACCTGCAAAATTGTTAAGATATACATAAATATTTTTTGATAATGTTGTTGGATAATGTTTTCTCATTGGTCTCCGAATTAAAATTATTTGGTAATGTAATAAATAGCAAGGCCACTTTAACCCAAACATGGTTTCATGTGATTTTATTAGGGGGTGGTAAGGTGGAAGCAGAAGGCAATGACTTCACCTTCTCTACCTTGGTCAAGTAAAACTTCTTTTTTATTAAGTGCAACACCACAATATCGGAAGAAAACTGAGGAAGAGGGTGGCAAAGAAAGATACCGGGATGACGTGGGACTTGATCAAAGAAACTTTCTGATGGATCAACAGATCTGCATGTAAGTGTGTTTTTTTTATTTTTACTTTAGTTCTGCTTTGAGTGTGTTTTTTCAACATGTCTAAAAAAACAAAACAAAACAAAATAACAACAGTGATAATAGTACAAGTATAAAAGTGCAGCTTTGCCTCCAATATCCACTTTTATTCCAGCACAGAAAGTCCACCCATTCTACAAGCCACATCTATTCCAAAGAAAAATTATGCCCATCATCATTGGAAAACCTGGAGCTAGGTTTTAGTTTTATTCTGCATCAAACCTCTCTTACCTTGTCCTGAGAACCTGTTCCAAAAGCATTCCATTCCAAAAGCATGCAGAACAAAGATCTGCTTTTCAACAGTGTGTGCTAATATTTTCATGATATGGTAACGCTGCTTTTATGACTACCTTGTAAAAATACTGTTTGGATCCTAGGATTTAAATGCTGCAAAGGTTTGCATTGGTCACAATCTCAGATGTATGAATCAAGAGTCATTAGCCAGAAATGTTGGCATTAGAAGGGTTTCAGTGTTTAAAATTAGTGAAGGTCTGCACTTATCTCACAGTGAGAGGCCAAGAACAAGTGGTACTATTTGGTCATTGTTACGCAGCAACCCGCCCACACCAAACTGAACTGAAATCTAAATTATAAAAAAATAAATCCCTTTATTGTATGTATTACTGTAATTTGTGAAAGGTCAATCAGAATTTAAAAGGAAAAAACTGCAAATGAAATAATGCCTACGGAAAGTAAAGGTTTAGAATTTGTTGTGGGTTTCACTCTGGTACACCTCAACAATCCCATTATGAGAGAAAACCTACTGGTAAATTCAGTGCACCAATACCCTCTGCTTGACATAGAACTGAACTAAACAACTTTAATGGCACTTTAATTCACAGGAGATTTATAAATAGTTTGAAATACTTTCAACATGAAACAAGGTGAGTTTACTTAAAAATGTATGAGTGTCAGCAGTAGTTGTTTTATGATTCTGACCTTGTATTTTAGGCTTACATTTACAGCTCTTTTGGTAAGATTGACACTTTTAAAAAACAAACACAAGTCGCTTAGTCAGAACTGCTAGAGCCTCTTTTACATTAATACCAGGTACATTGCTCGCGTTCAATAGGCACCTTGGACATAGCTAGATGGCAGGCAAATTTTTTGCAATCTCAACTAAAAGTGATTAAAAACTTAGAATCTATTTTTTTTTAGCCTGCAGGTAGTTAGTGGAAGCCAGAGAATATTGTGGGAGGGGGGTTTAGTCCTGGAGATCAGCTTTGACCCCTGTAAAAGTTCAACTTTAAGCATTGAAGGGAGAACCGTATAACCCCCAAAACATGTTGGCTTGTTATCCTTTGACTGTTATGATGGAATAAATAATCTTGGTCCCTTAGTGCCCCCTTTGTGTTAGAAAGTTGCCCAACCAGCATCATTGTACTTTATGCTCAGGAACTGTTAAAGACAAAATGGGCTCAAGTGGGTGCCCTGCATCCACAACATTCGAGCTCCCTGCACCTTGACATTTTGTTAATTGGTGTCCTAGAGAAGGCGGGGGCGCTAGGCAATTGCCCAGGTTGCCCTACCCTAAAATCGGCTGTTTACAGTATAGACTTATCTTCCAACTGAGAAACCTAACCTACCTTATAACCTCCAGCTCCCAGCTATTTTTTTAGGATTTTCTTGCTTTCTGCTCACTTCCTATGTAGGGACTGGGAATCAGATTGAACAGTGGGTAAGGGAAAATCTTCTTAGGATACACAAACAGCATTTGAAATCTCACTATGTTTCTTACATATTCTGTCCCTATTTAAATGAAATAAAACACTTTATCTGAATCAGGGCTTTAAATGCACCTGAGGCTGGAAGTGAGCGCAGATAGAAATTGAGAATGTATGGGCATGGAAGGCAACATAAAGGGCCTGGGAAAGGATTAACGTCTATGAAAAACAAAAGAAGTATGAACTTTTCTGCATGGCCTGGTAAACATTCTTTCACGTACAGTATTTGTGTCATTTGTTCATTTGTTAACAAGATTAATTTCAGATTTTTAATGCAAACTTCAAATTGCTTTACTAAATGTTTAGCTGGAATTATTTTTGTATATGTATATGAAAGGTGCCTAAAAAAAGATATACCTTGTACATCTATTAAAGACACACTTTGTTTAGGGGGTCATGCTTAGGAGTTATGCTTAGTTTATCTGTCATTTTATCAGATTACTGTCCTCATAAAACAGCTCTCTTCTCAGTTCCTTGACTTTGCAGGTTCTTGATAGGCCTTTGATGTGTTCACTAACTGCTGGTCCTGCATTGTATATGATGTTGTCACAGGAACTCTGAAAGACAGATTGATGATGAGAACCTTCATTGGGGGAATGTTTGTGTAGTTGGGAGGAAGCCTGCAGGAATGAGGAATAAAGTAATAAGAAAAGCTTTCGCAGTTCAGGGAGAACCACACAACAAGAGTAACTTTTTTTTCAACCTGCATTTCAGATTCCAGCGAGAGATTTTACAAATACAAAGTAAGTCCCTTTACTGTTGGCACTGTTTCACTGATAAGACTGTGACCTCTTTATTACGTAATATGGAGATATATAATTTTTTTCATGACTACAGCTAGTGCTTGAAACATTTTTTTCTAGCTTTTAACAAGGTTTCAAGTAATTTTTTGAGGAGCTTTGTGGAGTTAGTCTTACCCTGTAGTTTTCTGTGCTCCCAGCCCACCTATCAGTCTTATACTCTAGTGTTCATATCTCCCACACAGCTTTAGAGCTAATTGCCAAAATCTTCTGAACTGCTTTATTGGTTGCCTCTTTATTTAATTCTTTATAGACTTTGTACTCCAGCAGAGTAGGAACTCCTGTAAGGCAGAGTAGAAAATGCACTGCAGGTCAAATCTAAATATGAATTCATTTAAAAGATCTCAGAAACATCTTAGACTGATGTCAAGTTGATGCCATTGACATAAACACAAAACCTGTCTACAAAGGCCCAAACTTTAGTGAACAATTTCCTGTTGTATCTGGGACGAGTAAAATGCACAGGAACTGAAACCAATGGTCCACGGTCATACTCGGACTCACCTTCTGACACCTCTATGTCAAGTTATTGACCAGTGATGTTATGTAATACACTTTCTGGCCAAAAAGAAAGTGCAGGGGGTGTGGGAAGAGTTGGGCCAGAGTGTGAACAAGTACATTCTTGCAATTTGCAAACCAGGGGGTCCTAAGGTTTGGGACAATCAGAGTCAAACGAAAGAATGTAGATATATGCATTTTGAGATTTTTTTTTCTATAATTTGTGTTATTTTAATATTATTAAGGATGGGGTTACAAAAACAAGCCATGTTACTGCATAATTCACTTCTTTCTAAGGGCCTGATTTATTAAAGCTCTCTAGAGCTGGAGAGGATATACTTTCATCAGTGAAGCGGAGTGATTTAGCAAAACTAGAATGGATTTCTTCACAGTAATTTTCTATTAGTTAGAAAATGTTTTGAATCCTGACCCAGATCAGGTCCAGGTTTGCTGGATCACCCAGCTTAACTGATGAAAGTGTATTCTCTCCAGCCTTGGAGAGCTTTAATAAATCAGGCCCTAAGTTTGCACTTTACTGAGAAGACACGTATGGCTTAAGATTTATGTGATCACACAGATAGTCTAAAAATTTCAAGCTCATGACAGTTCTTTAGTAAAGACAAATTATGAGATGTCTGCCTTCCTAGGACCAGTTACAGTCTTCCCCAGGGACCCTAATAGTTCCATGTCTTGGCTGCTAGATGACACCTCCAGCGAAGGGTGCTGAGTTATTGCCAGGTTAAAAGCTTATGATGGTGTCAGTATCGGAAGATGTGTTATTGTGTTATGAAAGTTCTGCCGCCCGGACGTATTAGCCCTGCGATCAATCACAGCTGACAGGGGCTCTTTAGCCTGTCACACTTGGTATGTCTTGAAATCTTCAGACGGCCACTGACTGGCAAATTGCTAATTTAATTCCTGCCTAACGTGGTTAGAAGATGCATTAGTTCCAAATGGGGCCAGAGGTCCATGCTGTCTCTGCGTTACAATGTCTGCCTATGGTGGGAGTGCAAATTTGATGGGCAAAAGGTCCTTAATGATTCTCTGACCACTTTCTCCGCGTCATTATTTCTGTCTGTGTACAGGACACCAGCATGCAGCCAGCTTAAATCAATCCACGCTTTAAATTTATGTTCACATTTATGTTTTTTGAAGTGTTATAGATCTGTGTGACACATCTCTCCTTGTTTACTAGCCTATGCACACTCCTAAGCACTGAATGCATAATCACAGCAGTGCTCATGCAGCATCTGTGACCACATTGATACCTTTCTGGCACGGCCCTCTGGGGCTTCCATAGAGAATACCAAGGACTGCAGCTTTAATGCAGGCAGACACTGCAGTGTGTGTTTAGTGTGTAGAACACGGCAAAGCTCATCTAGCTCAACACAAATTCTGTATGCTGGAAAGAACTCCCTAGGACCATGTGTGGACAATTTTTCTATATCTTAGCCATTTATTTCATTAGAGAAGGTTAAGTCTAGTGGGCTATGGAACCAGGGTGAATGTTGCCACCCTGAAATGCTTCTCTCACATGTTTTACGGTCTCTTTTAGAGAACCAATTGTTTTCCACCCACAAAATCCTTCCCCTAGTGGCTTATCTTACCCCTCAATTGCAATAATGGATGTAAAAAAAAGTTTTTCCCTGTTCTGGACAATTCTATAAGGGAGTTTTCTAATACTTAATTTCTTTTTTTTATATATATAATTGGGGCTCATTAATTGGCTAAATCACCCATTGGCTTTGTAATTACACAGGGAAAAAGTCAGGTTTGTTCTACCGTTATTCTTGTTCTTTTCCTAACATATTTTGGTTGTGTAAAAAATATAATAATGAGACTCTGTACACAAGTAGCATCAAAGACAAAAATGGAAAAAATTAACTGATCCTAGCTACATTTAATCTAAATATTAAACTGGGTTAACTGACCTTTTAAAGCCCAACTGAACCCAAAACGGGGTTGAAAAAGGAAAACCATCAAAGTAATCATGTAGATTATTATAAATATAAGTATTACCTTTAGAACTAAAAAGAAGGACAGTCCTTCTACATCAGGAACATTTAGGAGTTAGGAACAATGATGTTATCCACATAAACGATCTCCGGGAATACAGCTTGCCCCGGATGAGCTTCTGTAACAGCGATAAAGGAACAAAAGAACAAGTGTCCTATACAAGAAGGGCTCAGATGGTTAGCACTAAAACCTAGAACCCACCTATATCCAGTCCACCCATGTGCCCATGGACCTCTGGGTCTTTTTTAAAGATACTTTGACCTTTTGGGCCTCTAGGCAGTTTCACTGGACATATTGAGAAGCTATTGGAGAAGGACAAACACTATTTGTGCTGTGTTGTAGCACATTTGACTGACATTTACCTACCTATGAGGTATTGCACTTGGGGATAACAGGTTGCCTAGTAAAAGCTGCTGAAAATAAAGAACATAATCCCCTCTCCTTTACAACATTTTAAAATGCAAATCCATCCATGTCTGCTGTGCATTGTATTGATGTAATGCTGTGTGTTTTCATTCTGTTTTGGTGTGTACACTGTTTTATCAATAATCCCTACTATGCTATGTACATGATTTGTTCTATGAACATTCTTAGCAGTTTTCATGGTCAGAATGGTTAATTACTTGTACTAACAGAAACAGAAGTTCACAGTACTGGCACGTGGTTTATTAGATTTTTTTTTTATTATTAAAGGTTGCTTTAAACCATGGCCAACAAGCATTGAATATATACTTGTAAGAAGATTTGTATATTTTTACAAATATTGGGTTCCTCAGACTCAGAGAGGTGGCCTAACATTGGGGCAAAGTTTATTTTCCTCAAGCCGCTGATACTGCAATGACAAGTCCAGCTTGGCTGGGTGTTCATAACAAGTGATACATGCCCCCGAAACAAAAAAAAATATGGTTAAACCCTGCTGATTACATCAGGAGAGCCACTCAACAGGGGTAATCTGCAGGGCAGGATGGTCAGTTTATCGGCCAGTATCAGCTTCAGTGCCTCTACCCATGATGCCAATTCCAGCATGTCACAATTGTAAAACAAACATATAAACAAAGGATTTTCATTCATAACATTTATTGTTAGGTAATTGTTTATTCAGTGATGGGCCCCTAGGCAAGGTAGCAGCTTTGGCTTTCCATCCTTTTGACTGATATTGATAAGGATTGCAAAATAAGAAGAACCCCTATTTGTATTGTGTATACTGGTAGGGATCATTCCCATCAGACACTAAGGTTATGTACACATGTGCAGTCATTGTCGTTGGAAAGGATCTTTCATGATGCATGAACGAGTGTTGTACATACAGCACCGTTCTGCACTATGGAGAGGGGAGGGGGAGAGTGACGGAGCTGCACCCTGCTGTGCTCTCTCTTCTTTACTTGCATTATGATTGTTCGTTGTCCGTCGTCCGTGGATCCACCAGGACAGTCATTTGGACGATGGATGACGATGGAGCTGTACACATGCAAAACTCTCTTCCAATATCAGCCCTGAGCTGATTATCAGACGAGAACTATTGCACGTGTGTACCCAGCCAAACTGTCTACAAATGTATTCTTGTAACCAGGCAGCTATATCCCTAGTTTACTTTAACAACATGAGGGTTGCAAGTGGGCCCCTGGCCCTAGGATTGCATTGTAGGTGATCTGACTCAAAAACCTGACAGGGTTTTTAATGTGTTTTGCTGCTGCTCATATCAATCCTGGGGGTAATACTGAGACTGTTATTTGGGGAGGGCAAAGGTATTATTGAAACTTGTGAAACAATTCTAAGGGAGGTTAATTGCTGCAAGTGTCTTGGGTTTATTTTCTGCCCTTGACACCATTTCTTGGGGAGGAGGAATTAATGGCATGGCCACTGACATTGCTCCTGAGTGGTTAAAACTGAGGCTACTGACTGCTTCTGGGGTTAATATCACTACCAATGACACCGCTTCCAGGGAGGGAGACTTAATATTATAGCCACTGACACTAGTCCTGGGGGTTTAATTGCTACCACCACCCTTTGGAGGGATTATTTGCTACCACTGACACCATTCTCAGGGTGCGTGAGGTTAAAAATTTGGCCACTGACCCCACTCCTAGGGGAATAAAATTGCTGCCACTGACAATGTTCGTGGGATTTTAATTGCTGCCACTGATACCACTAGTAGGGAGTTAATACTTGTGCCACCAACACTGAAACTGGCACACAGAACCTGGCCATGGTAGTATACAAAGTTCACTGCACTTTTTTCATTTTCTGATCTGTAATTTATTGAAACGCTGTTACGTAGTCCTGACCAGTTCATTATGTTACACAGTCCTAACCAAAGTGTTCCATTTATTTTGCCCAAATATACAGTTTACATTGTCAGCTGCTGAAATGCGTCAAAACAGCACAAGTTAATCTCAGGGGGTATTAGAATTAGTAATGCCCCATGCCCAAATGACATAAATACCAGTGATGATCAGTACATCCATTTCATTAAAATCTTTCTTTTTCAGTAAAAACACAGCATAACCACTCCACAATCCAAATAGATATAGGATGCACAGTGGTTGGTAGTGAGTTGGTTACTACTATAAGATATTCAACTGTAGCAAAGGTGAGTTGGTTGTTTTATTTGCCAGCCTATCTGAATTAGCCATTAGGTTATAAGGCAATTATTATTAGTAAATTACTATTATAAATTACTAAGGCAATTATCTGAACGACTCTGTTTCAATAAACACTGCAAAATATATTTGTATCAAATGTAACTGTTCCCTAAAATAACTTTTATTAACTGTATACTGATGTCACAGTCTTCTTAACTTGTGTTTTCTATGTTCTAGTTTTCAGCCACATTGTTGAATAATACAATAGTCACTAATTGCCTTGTGATTGACGTAACACTGACAGCAAAGCTACAGAAAGTGATGGTCAGGCAGTTATGGGAATATACAGCAAGGGTCTTACTCCCAGAAAAAATACAAAACTCTATCTGGAAGTGGATTTTGAGATTACCATGATCCAGAATAAGAGTGTCAGAGGAATGAGTAATATTCTTTATAAGTGAGACTTGACATCTGACTGTGAGTAGAATAGGAAAGACAGAACATAGAGGGAGATTGTGACTACAGACAGAAATCCTGGGGAGGTTAATTTCCACCATTACTCTGGGCAGGGAGGGGGTTGATAACCTGGTCACTGATACTGCTTTTGGGGGGGGCAGTTATTATTACAACCTCTAACTGCGTTCTTGGGGGTTTAAATGCTGCCAGTGACATCACTTTTGGTGAATAATATTGGCGCCACTAATAGCTGAAACACTTTTTCACTTGCTAAAATCCTGCCCACTACATTATGTTTCACAGTCCTGACCAAAGTGTTCCTTCTATCAACAGTTGATGGTCACTAAATGGTCTCCCAAATGTTTAATATCTCTTTTAAAGTAGGCCTAAACAAGCTTTCTGTGTATATATTGTGTGCAGAAATGCAATAATTGTTTGACTTTGGCATGTTTTGATACATTTGCTAAAAGCATGGTATATTTTGCATTATTTTACAGAAAAGACTGGATCATTCAGATACTGATGTAACAGAGTTCTTAACTTGTGTTTTCTACGTTCTAGTTTTTCAGCCACATTGTTGAATAATACAATAGTCACTAATTGCTTTGTGATTGACGGCACGCTGACAGCAAAGCTACAGAAAGTGATGGTCAGGCAGTGATGGGAATATAGAGCAAGGGTCTTACTCCCAGAGAAAATACAAAACTCTATCTGGAAGTGGATTTTGAGATTACCATGATCCAGAATAAGAGTGTCAGGGATAAGAGGAATGAGTATTACTCTGAATGAGTGAGACTTGACATCTGACTGTGTGAGAAGAATGGGAAAAGACACAGCATAGAGAGAGAAAGGCAGGAGCTCATCTACACCCAGGCAGATGAAAGAAACAGCAGAATGGAGGAACAGAGGCAGAAGGGGAGAGGAGGCTGACGTGAGACATATTGATTGGTAATAGTCAGACAGTAACAAAGTATTCCCTAATTAGTTGTTAAATGCCATCCCAGAATAAGGGAGTTCACTGTCAGTACTGCGGTGATCTGTAATTCTGATTGATCTGATTTTTAAGATCATGTTCTCCCGTGGGGATCCAAATAAAAGGGAAATGCGGTACGCAGGAGTATAGCGGGATGTGTCATGATGAACAGAGACTTAACCTTTTCCTGTCAGTTTCTGCAGCAGGCTGCATTATGGGACACATTCTCTGCCTTATTTAATAAGACAAAGAACAATGCTCAGAATGTGTCAATTAATCAGCTACTATTGCTTTATCTTTTCGAGGCTGAAGACAGGTGAAAGTTGGTTGGTTACTGAAAATTATATCTAAATTTCTATATTCAAATCAGTGTATCAATGCTTAGATGGTATGGCTGATTTAACTTGCTATTTCAAGGATTGTTTCACTTTTTTTCCTGGATATCCTGCAGGTAAAACATTTTTTATTATAATGTTCACCACTGCACAGCATTCCAGGAGGAGTAACATTGTCACTTTCCTGGTTTAGATTTTAACCACCATCCCCTATCATTACCACATAAGGAAAGAGGTGCTTTAACCACCTGGGGGTTACACTGAGGTCTAGATTTCTGTTCCAAAAGCGTTACAGGTTTTCAGGAATTTTTTTTTTTTAAATTGTAGACCTGTAACTTACAGAAATATGTCCGAACAGGGTTCTAGTACATATCATGAATAAAAAAAAATTTTTGAAACACACAATCATGTAAAAAAAATACTTTTAATAAAATTAAAATACACAAAAATCAGCTTAAACAAGAATACATAAATAAATGAAAAATACTGAAAATGCGATAATTCGGTATACTGTATAATATTATATTTTTCTAAAACACCTCCCTAGTGTCCAACTGTCCAACGTCACATACCTATAGACAAAACCACATAAATATATTTTGTATTATTTTGTATTGGACTGGATACAGAACTTTGTATTGGATCCAATACAAAATATTTGAATTTCCCGCTACGACCCCCATCTACGGGCGCACGCACGGAATCACCGAGGGACGCGTACGCGAACGCCGGGTATTCTATTTCTTTCCAAACTTCCATGCAAAAAGTGTTACATTTTTTGCATGGAAATTTATTTTAGATTGTAGGCTATAATTCACTGAATTACTCAATAATTACTTATAATTCACAGCTTTTTTTGTATTGAGATCAATGCAAAGGAACTCAATACAAAATTTTGAATTTCCCGCCCTGCCTCCCTCCCGCGCCGACGCATGCAGCGACGTCACCAGGAAACCCCGGTGATCGTCACTGCACTCGCCGGCTGAACACAGAAGAGGACGGACGTGTCCGGAGGAGCGGAGGGAGAAGGTGAGTATTTTTTTTTTTTTTGCGATTTTTTATTTTCTTCTAAGCCGGCCGGCTTCTTCTTCCCGGAGAGGACACCCGACGCTGGAGGATGACGCTGGAACACGACGATGGACGATCGCAGCGGGACCAGGTAAGTGATCGATAAACCTGAACTTTTCTCACTGTATTTAGATACAGTGAGAAAAGTTCGGGGTTATCGAAAATAGTAACTTTTTTTAGCCCGTACCAAGGTCGGGCTTATCGGTTAGGTGGTTAATGTTCACAAAACATAGCTGGACAAACAGATATTATTGAGATATCAGTCCACTATGCAGAAAGTTACACATGTTCAATTTTTGTCAAAATAGGGCAACAAAAGGGTGACAGATGAATGGACGTGTGTGGTACACACAGCCCCTGTGCTGTTCCATGGAGATGGGAGGGGGAAGAGCGAGCGTGTGGCACCCCGCTGTGCTCTTCTGCATTGTGCATTGGTCAGAACAGATCCATGAATGATGTTGGGTGACCATTGTACACATGTCAGATTCTTGCCCACGCCAAGCCCGATTGTTTGTATCGGGCGAGATTCATCTCATGTGTGTAGCCTAATTCTGACAAAATCAACAGATATTTTTCTGTAATAAAAAGCCCTAATAAAAAAAAAAAGTTCTAAAGCAGCCACCACTAGTGTTGGCCATATAGTTTTGTTTGGAGGCAATACCTACTCAGATCAAGGCTATTCTGACCTTGAAGTGAAACCCCAAACCCTAGGGCTTTATTACAAAACTAGTAACTATGCAGCTTCATGGTCAGTTAGTGTTGTGCCTCCTTTACTAAAGGTGAGCTCATGCCATGGGTTGTGGTGGGTCTATTTTAAGGTTAATTTGTTATAAATTAAAAAAAAAAAAACATTTGCTATTTTATTGGGATAATCTAGAAATCCTAAATAAGACTGATCAAATCCCCAAAAGATTTACCTTTTGAAAAGAAATAGAAAATACATTTTTACTGGGCACTCCTGTGCCATAAACCTTATATCTGTATGCATGCAATGTAAGATCATCTACAGCACAGCTGCTTCTAAATGTTTATTCATGGTCCTTGCTGGATAGTAAACTGCATCTGAGGACCTGAACTGTTTCATTTTTTTTAAACTGTACTTTCCTCACTTCTTCCTATGTTTCCTAATTCTTCTTCATCCATAAACCTTATTAAATTGGCAGTCACAAGGAAAAGCTGTGACATTTCATAGCATTCCCAGAAGCTTCATCATTTCTCATTAGTTCTTTAGAGCTGATGAAGAAGCTTTAAAAGCTGCAAAACACCTTGAACATCTTTAAAATTACAAGTACAATTGAATGTGATTAACTCAATTAACATTGATTTATCTCCTAGAACCTAGAACCATTGCCATGTAGGTAAAATGCACTATAGTGCAGTTCTGAGGTTGTGACTACCTTCATAATAACTAAGCACCCAATCTCTGGCCGCTGTTTACAAAATGAGAATATTAGATTATATGCTGGAAGATTTCCCCTTACCTCCTGTTCTGGAGACAACTCTAAAATTTTGAATTTCCCATCATTTTCTTGTTGACTTCTGGACAATTAGAGAGGGGGAATTTACCCATTGGGTCACAGACACCAATAAAAGTTGGGTGGTATGCTAATCTTTCTTACTCTTCCCTAAATAATAACAAATGATTATAAATAAAATTTATATTTGGTGATTTTGTATATGTATAGTGAATTTATAAACTACAGCAACAGTGGGTTTGGAACTGGATAGAAACAGACATTTCAGTTCCATTTAAAAACCAATTAGGTATCTCTTTTGCCTACTCCAGGGAGAGGAATTCTTATACCATATCACCATCATCTGCCAATGGATTACCCATGAAAATGTTCCCCTGGCCCCAGATCTGGACTTCAAAGTGGAAGGTTTGCCTTCTCCCGTCTCTACGAAAATCCCAGACATCATAGGCACATTGCCAACTTATACACAGGAGCTCAATGCTTGCAAGATGGTTGTGAGCCCTGCATCCCAGCTATGGATTATAAGGGATTTATACACAGATAACAGGGATGTAATGAGAGGAAATATTTCTCTCTCCCACTTAACCCCTCTTAGGTTTCAGTAATGTGTGTTCCTTCTATTGATGTATAACAAACTGTATCATGCACATACTAAAAGTAAATAAAAAAACATCCAACCTGTAATTCAAAGTAGCACTTAAAAATTACTCATGTATTAAAAGAATGAAAAATAAACTGCCTGGTTTGCATCACATTGGCTCAGCGTTGCCTATAGGCATTTGTGTTTTTCATCTGACATAAGTCCATGTAAAAAAAGGGTTTGGACCACAGAGTTTGGATTTTGCATTGGATTGCAGTCATCATTTGTTTTTATTGGTGCTTTTGCCAAGCATTACCGTCTCGTTTTCTGCTACATTTCATTTTCTTTTATTTCTCTATAAGTTAGCAGGAATGCAATGTGAACACATAACATAAATGCAAACCATTTTCAGGAAAAGCACCTAAAATGTTCGGAGTTTGGCTTGTGTTTAAATTGTATGTCAGAGTATGGGAAGATGCAGTACATTTTTTCCAATATATTTCCCTACATTTAAAACATTAAACAATTCTGCAAGTACATTAGTTTGCAAATATTTAACATTTTTTATTATTATTACATTTAACTGTGTGGGGCATGGAGAACATAGCTCTGTATTTTTTCTCATAACAGGGGAAGATAGCTGGCCATTCAAATAAAGTAGTTTCTAGATTCTCACACAATTTCTACCCTCCTCCCCTACTGGACACTGGAGTTAAGAAGATGGCTCAGCATTGAGAAATGGGTGCTTTGGGTCCTCACATGTATGGCATCTCTCTTTGTTGAAATGCATTTGGTTTAGAATGGTCCCGGAAAGGGGTGGGCAACACACCCGCTGTCTTCTGCTTCCTCAACAGGAAGAGAATGAGAAGAATAAAAAATGATTTTCTGCTCTGTTAATAATAATGTTGTAGTTCAATGTAGAACGATTTTACAAAACAACTGAACAGTAAAATAAACATTTTTTAAATGTTTTTACCTTTGAATTCAATTGTTTTCTTATAAAATTTTAAGTGTAACCATATTTAACTATGTAAATGTAAATACTTTTAGGCTGTGTGTATCATTTTGTAATTTAAAATTTAATTGAATTGTGCTATGTTTACATCATTGGTATTGCCATTATATTAAATGAGTAACATTAGTACAAAAAATAACTAATCATTCTGTGTGGTCGGGTATAGGAAAGGTGGGGGGGGCACCATGCGTTAATGCACTAGGTGACACCTATTTCTCATCAGCATTATATATACTTTTTTGAATACTAATTGCTTTAAAGGTAAAAACAAAACCTTTTAAAGCCTTTTTACAATAACAGAAAGTTTTATGTTTTCTCTTTTAAGAAAGAAAAAGTTGAATGTAGTAAACCCATGATAGGTATTGAATACTGAGGCACTATCCGCACACAATAAAAATTTCAATTATGTTATACAAAATACCGGTATGCACCGTCTGTGTACGCAGCTTGTTAATATCATTCTGTTTGCCAGGGAGAGGTAGAAGCTTCAGACAACAAGATGTAACTTTTAGGTTCATTGTGCATGACTGGAGCAGAGGACTCTTCTGTGTATTTGGAATAAAACATTCCCGCTTGTTATTTTTTAATGTTTTTTCAATGAGCATGTCTCCTGAATAAATAACATTAGAAACAGCTATTGACAATTTTCCGGGACCAGAAAATAACTGAATATATATACAGAGAAAGAACACGTTGCTTGTAGTTAGTGATAACCCAAATGCATGTTATAAAAGAAATGGAGAGGTCCTGAAGGTCCATTTATTTCACTTAGGACATTTGAATCATGAGAAATGTCAATGGTTCAAAGCACCTGCAAACTTTAATAAAATGTATGTCAAAAACTTTTTTTTTTTTTTTTTAACAGCTACACAAAGTCCATTCTTTCATTTTTGGTGATATATATCACCATTTGTTTTTAACAATTTGGTAAGAAATATTCACAATATAAAAAAAATGCAAAATGTGCTAGTTGGTGGGGATGTCATTTTCATCACTTCAGCAACTGAATGGCTTTTTAGTTTATTGGTATTTGGAATATCGGCAGTACTTGTTTTTACTCTTCCAGCCAAGTTCACCAGTGAAAATGTCTGTTCTTTTGCTGATCAGGTAAAAAAAAAAACAAAAAAAAAAAAAAAACAGTGAAAAGGTTTTTAAAGTCAGCCATGAGATAAATAATATTGTTCCTAGTTTTATTAGTACACCCCTTTAGTGGGGATGGATTAGACCACTGTCAGGTTTTACTGCTATCCACAGTTAGGTAAGAAAAATTTCCACTCTCTTAGGGGAATTTTACTATGGTATTTGACTATGAGATCACTGGTATTGTAGAATAATTTGTACATGTAGGAGGTGGAGACAAGAGCCTTAAAGTCTTTCAGGGGAATAACACCAAGACATTGGTTTAGCCATGTAAATGATATGTGGGTCAAGATTAAAACATTGGAAATACAAGATTTTATTGAACACATTGCCCCTGATTCATCAAACAAAATCGGATTATCGGTCGCGCATTCGTATTAGCGATCCGGAATCGCGCGCGATCGCGCTATTCAACAACCGGAAAAGCTCGCGCACGGAGCCGCGCCTATCCGACAGCTTTTTACTGGCGATCA